>NC_142017.1:13657189-13974689 GCF_049901735.1 Notechis scutatus | reverse complement strand
GAAATATTTCTGTGTTGCAAGATTGATGTTAACTGCATGGTAGTTCAGATATGAAGCACAACCAGGAGTATTAGCTTTATCTCTATTATTAGGTTACATTAACAGAATCTTTGCAAGTATTTAGCTGAGTAAAAACATGCTAAGTCAAATACAGAATAAAGAATGTCAAAGGCCTGACATTTTCAGGCAAAAAGCATCATCCAGATAAAGAATGTAAAAATACATGCTGAAATGTATCCATAGAGTGTTTCTAGGAGAGCAGACAACATTGATAAATAGCCAGTCCTGGAATCTGAAAAATAACAAATAAAAAAATGTGTAGGTTACCCAGAACCATATGAGAGTGAGAAGCATATACAACTGTAAAATAAATCAATCAAATGAAGCTGAAATTCCAATGGTATAGAACCCAAGAGGAAAGCAAGGAAAAAGAAATAAAAACATATAAAAGAAAGACAGGCAGAAGGAAGGAAGGAAGGAAGGAAGGAAGGAAGGAAGGAAGGAAGGAAGGAAGGAAAGAAAGAAAGAAAGAAAGAAAGAAAGAAAGAAAGAAAGAAAGAAAGAAAGAAAGAAAGAAAGGAAAGAAAGAAAGAAAGGAAAGAAAAGGAAAGAAAGAAAGAAAGGAAAGGAAAGGAAAGGAAAGGAAAGGAAAGGAAAGGAAAGGTGTCAAAATGCCTTTCTTTCAAGGATTCAATTTTCCCGCTGGGAGAGCTCTGGCGCAACGATACGGACAACTACTTGAAAGCTGGATCTTTTTATTTTTTCAGGAAGGCGGAGAACAGCGAGAAGTCTGCATTCCTGGGCTAGCTAGCTTCTTGTGGTAAGTCCCTAGTTTTTTATACCCTTTTCTCCCTTTGTAAGTTGATTTTGTGTGAGTGTTTGTGTTTGTGCCTAATGTTTCAAATCCTGTTTGAGTTTGTCTTTATTCCCACCGGAGGGCAAACTCCGTGGGGTGAGGAAGGCAAACTCTGCGGGGTGACCAGATTGTATCATTGGTTTTCTCTAATCTCTTTTAGCTTTAAGATAGTTTTTCATATTTGTTCTGTGGCAATCTCCTGTCTGTCCCTTTTGTAATTTATATTTTGCGTCTTTTGTCTGTTTGTTTTGCTTATTTGGTATGTCCTGTGTTTGTAAGGGTTTTCTAAATTATCTTTTGTTTCCTTTTCCTATTTGTCTAGTTTTCTTAATTACTTAGGCTTTTGTCTATAGGAATTCTTTAATACTTTTTATTTGATTCCTTTTCCTATGTAAGTTTGTTTTCTGGCTGACCTGATGTTCCCCTTTTCCTGTTTTTATGACACTACTGTCTTCGTGAAGTTCCCTTTCCACAATCCTTCATTTTATTTTATTTTTCTCTAGAGGGCGGTCTCTGATTGAGTGTCTGGGCATACTTGGTATTCACGATCAATCTGGATCATCATCATGGCCGCCTGTCTCCCCTTCAATTTTCTCTTCTGAGAGGGGATACAGGTCTTTAGGCAGCTAAAGCAGGGTGTTATGCATCGACAAAGGCAACACATGAGGGCACCAAAGACACAAATAGTGATTATGCTTGTTATAAGGATTTTGAGCCAATGGAGATCTGGTATCCACGAGAAGAGCCATGAAAAGTCTAGGAATGATTGCTCAGGACCAATATTTTGAGCTAGCTGTTTCAGGTGGTGGATGTCCCTCTCTACAAGTCCTGAGGTTTCGTCTAGGTTGAAGCAACACATCCCGTGGAATGTTTCGCAGCCATAATTATGCTTCAAGAGGAGGAAGTCTATTGCTGCCCTATTCTCCAGGGTGGCTTCTCTGACCTCCCTCAGTTCTCTGTTAAGGGCATCCAGGGCATGGGAGGTCAAATTCAAGCCTTTTGCTAGGGTACATGCTAGGCTATTCAAATTTCTAGAATTTTGCACTGCCAATCCAGATACCCCCACTAGGGATATTGCCAATGAGACATATTCTGCTTTGGTGAGAAGGGAGACTTTGGAGTCACAGTCTGAGTCTAGGGTTTGGAAGGCTCTCCTGTGCCGTCTCTGTAAGGATGGCATAAGCATGGTTAACCTTCCCAAGGTGCAGGGGCCGTTGGTGGCATTTGCAGGAAGGTATGAGTAGGCTTTTAAGCCACAAAGGAAAAAAGCCACCCTGGTGGGAGCTTCAGGTAACTATATGAGAATGATATGGTCTCTGTGTAGTTGCATTTTAGTTCTGTGTTGCTAAGGCATGCTGTGACCCTAGGTGTGCTGCACCCAGTGACATTAAAGCATCTCTCAGAGGTGGTTACTGCAGCAATGTGTAGGGTGTACATGGTGTGGTCTTTGGTTTTTGTAGAGTGCCCCAGCTAAAAATGCATTCGTAGGAGTCAGGAAGGTTTGTAAATGTGATGTAGTTAATGATGAAAGGAAGGAAGGAAGGAAGAAGGAAGGAAGGAAGGAAGGAAGGAAGGAAGGAAGGAAAGAAAGAAAGAAAGAAAGAAAGAAAGAAAGAAAGAAAGAAAGAAAGAAAGAAAGAAAGAAAGAAAGAAAAAGAAAGAAAGAAAGAAAGAAAAAAAAAAAGAAAAAAAGAAAAAAAGAAAAAAAAGAAAAAAAAAAAAAAAAAAAAAAAAAAAAAAAAAAAAAAAAAAAAAAAAAGAAAAAAAAAGGGAAGGAAGGAAAGGAAAGGAAAGGAAAAGAGGAAGGGAAGGGAAGGGAAGGGAAGGAAAGGAAAGGAAAGTATGGTGGATTGACATTTGAAATGAGACACAGGGAACTGTCTCTGAGAAAATGCCAACCCTGAGAGAACTCAGGTAGCAGTATTTATTGAGAAAAACACAAGCAAAATATACAGTATGCATATTCAGAAAACAATGACCTCAACAGGAGATTACTTCACCAGCATGAGAACACACAATCTTGGAAAGTCCCAGATGTTACCTTGCTAGGATGAGATCATACAGCACGGAAAGTCTCATGGGAAAGTTTGGAAAGTCCCATGAGAAAGCACAACTGTGTACCTTGAACTTTCACCCATTTTCCTGTTCCTTCTAAACTGGCAGAATCAAAACAGAATGAGGCACTCTGAGCAAAGATACTCCTACCCCCACCAAGAATGCCCACATCTTCCTAGACTTACTGCTAGTTATACAAAGGCCTTACAGAAAATGATAAAATGATCAATAGGTTATATTACCACAGAAAGGAAAAGAGAAAGGGAGGGATGGGAACGAGAAGGAAGGAAGGAAGGAAGGAAGGAAGGAAGGAAGGAAGGAAGGAAGGAAGGAAGGAAGGAAGGAAGGAAGGAAGGAAGGAAGGAAGGACTTTTAGAATTTAGTTATGTTATCACAGGCAATGTCAGACTTGATGTGAATCTGCAGTTATGCATGCAAAAGTGTGACCAAAAAAAAAAAAGATTCAAGTAGTTTCCTGGAATTCTCTTCTCTTTGACTGTCAATTCAGCTTTATCCTTCTTAGCCAAAGCTGCACTTTCAAAAGCTACTCCTCTGGAGCCAGCAGCAAGAGATAGCTTTGTCAGTGGGATGAGCCATTCTTACCCAGGGAGAAGAAGCAGATTAGCATTAGCTCAAAGAAAGAGCCCAGGAAGAGAGGTTGGTGGTGAATTTTAGAAAGAGAAGGATTCATTTCCAAAGGACTAGCTTTTGCTGCAGATTGGGAGAGGGTGCAATTTGAGATTTGAGATGAAATTTGAATGAGGGCATTCCAAATAGTGCAGAATGATAGGGGATCCTGAAGCCAGGGGAAGCAAAACTCTAAACTCGCATACCCACTTAGGAAATAAATGCAGCAGTCCTAATCATTCTATGAGAAATTCATCTCTTTTTTTACTGGTGTTTGTATGGAGTGGCATATAAATTAAATGAGTAAATAAAATTTGGTCTCTTTTTTTAACAAAAATAAGTACCAGAATAATTTGAAGGTATACAACGTCGTCCACTTTTTGACCCAATTTAGGAACAAAAATTAAATTAAGACCTAGGAAAAGCCCAATGGAGTTAAATACAACATTCCATGCAAAGTATGTTTTTTTTAAAAAAAAAACCATGTAAAGTATGCAAAGGTTTTATAGTCTTATTCCTAAGGTGGATATATAAAATTTCAATGCTATATAGTTGTTTCTATTATACATTCTAACAGTGAGACCAATCAACCAGTGGAACAACTTGCCTCCAGAAGTTGTGGGTGCTTCACCACAGGTGGTTTTTAAGAAGAGATTGAACAACCAATTGCCTGAAATTGTATAGAGTTTCATGCTTGAGCAGGAGGAAGGAGGAGGAGGAGGAGGAGGAGGAAGAGGAGGAGGAAGAGGAAAAAGAAGAAATAATCTTAATCTCCTCTTTCATCTACTGTTCATCCTTGTCTCTGACCTAAGAAAGCAAAATTCACGTAAGGCAGGATTGAAAAAGTTGTGTTGGCTTCCATCATGCTCCTCAGCCAGAACTTCAGAAAAAGTGACAAAGATGCAAAATGGTCCCTTTTAAATAAAGATATACTGGGTTAAAAAGAAAACCACAACCTTAAAAGACATAAGATAACACAACTGGTAAAAGATCAACATTCAAGGAAGCAATAAAATGAAAAAAGGATAACCACAATATTTTGCATCAAGGTCTGAGGACTGTTTCTGCAAAGAGAGAGAGGGGGAGAGAGAGGGAGGGAGAGGGATGGAGAGAAAGAGGAGAGAACATCAGCTCTTTAAATCTGAAAAGAAAAGTCCTTGGCTTTTGATCCTACCATAATAAATAGCCAGGTCATATCCTTGCAGCCAGCAAGAATGTCCATATTAATATAGCTATAATATACAATTTATGGAAGGTGACACCAAGGACAGTGTTCTGTGATTTAAATGAGAATTACAGAAATTCCTAGGGGAAGAAAATATTGATTAGCTTATGTTAGGATGTTGTTCTTACAGATTTTCTTTTCTGTAGTTTTAGAATCCCTCTACCACCGAGTTCCAAACAGGGAGACAAAAATTTTGGATGAGGGCAGTTAAATCTAAGCCCCACTTAGAGTATAGTTTTTAGCAGCAACAAACATCTTGATGCTATAGATGCATGTTCCAAAAGTGCTTTTTGAAGAGGCAACTGGACTTTCTGGGTTGTTGTTTTTTTCACTTCTCATCCAAGAAGCTTCTTCAGCTCTGATTGGATGGTGGGGAATGGAAGGATTTATATTTCTTGCAGATGGTCATTTGCATTCTTTTAGCGAGTTATTGAGGCCACCTTCAGGTTTATCTATGTCATCAGGGTCACCTGAGTGGTGCAAATGGGTATGGAGCCTTCTTGGAACTGCTGAAAGGACCGTGTTGTAAACTGGAGACAGATGATGACATATCTCCACCACCCCCTCTGTTGAGAAAGGGCTGTTCACAGACATTTCATTATAGATGCATATTCTTCTTTTGGCGATATACTATAGTCCACTACTTCCACAGCAAGAAAAGTACAAGTCTGTTCCTATAAAATGTTTGTAGAAGGTTTCCTGATGTGTTTATTTTGTGGATAAGTAGGGGAAGGATTTTATTTCATGACATACCTTGTTCACGTCTTTCTTTTGAGCACTATTACCGTCTATACCAGTGGCTGTAGTAACAGCTAGAGTACTGAGAAGAAATATTTCTTCTAGAAACCCCAGTGAAGAGGAAGAGTAAATGCCTATTGGAATGCAAGCAACATCCTCTTCAAGAGATTATCAGATAATTTATTTATTTGTATCCCGCCTTTATTATTTTTACAAACAACCCAAAGGGGCAAACATATCCAGCATGTCTTCCCCCTCCCCTTTTCCTCTCAATCACAAACCTATGAGGTGGATTGGGCTGAGAGACAGTAACTGGCCCAAAGTCATCTAGCTGGTTTTCATGGCTAGGGCAGGATTAGAACTCAAAGTCTCCTGGTGATTGGCTCAATGTCACCCAGCTGGTTTTCACATCTAAGGTGGGACTAGAACTCATAGTCTCCTGGTGAATGGTCCAAAATGACTCAGCTGAGGCAGGACTAGAAATCACGGTCTCCTGGTGAATGGTCCAAATTCACCCAGTGGGCTTTCATAGCTAAGGCAGAGTTAGAATTCAAAATCTGGCGATTGGCCCAATATCACCCAGCTGGTTTTCACATATAAGTTGGGTCTTAAACTCACCATCTAATGCTATCTAACCTGTGCCTCGATCACTAGACCAAACTGGCTCTCTGAATTGTTACATGAAAAGCAAAACTCCTTGTGATTTCAGGTCTAATGTGTCACCAAGATGTTGTTATCCCTGTCTCCCACCATCACCAGCACCAGGATTTTGAGGAGAACTTGAAAAGAAATTTGGGGAATGTCTGAGAAGCAACGTAACCTGGAGATAGATACCTGGGTGAACAGTGTTGGCGTTGTAATCATCATCATTATCATTAGAATTTACACTGCCTCTATTTCTCAAGAACTGTTCCTGTGATTTTAAAGGTAGAGGAGGGGAGGTCTTGCAGAAGAAGGAAAAAAACAACAACATCTCCAAGGTATTTTTCAAAAAGGAATACAATTAGTATTTTCCTGACAATCTCCATGAACATTGCCTGGAGATGTTGGCAGATCACCAGCTACATTCTCTGTAAATCAATACTGCCCTGTCTTATTTGGGCTGCTGCCTATTGACAGAAAGTGAAATTAGCATGAAAGAGCTGCAGAAGATAATCTGTCTTTATGCTTTCTTTTTTTCTTTCTGGTCTCTTCGGTGTTATGCTTATGCTATTACTAGGGAAAATTGCTTCCTTGATTTCTTTCCTTGGCCTTTTGGAATTTCAAACAAATTACGATCAAGTATAATTGAAATGTTAGTCTTCCTGTTGGTGCCGGGACTAAATCTGAATGTTGTCACACTAGTAACAGTTAGTACGTTGAACATTCACAAGTAAAGCAGGTGGGGAAGAGGGGGGCAGAGGGGAGGGAAAACAAAAGGGTGCTGAATTAATCAAATGTGTTCCTCAGAGAATTTGCTATTCCAGAGATTTGCAGGACGACAAGTGGAATGGAAAGCTTTTTAAGCTCTGGAGCGTGCAAACGGATGCCACCTATTGGCATTTAAAAAAGTAACTCGGTGCAAAGAATTGCTTGCAAATTAAACTGGTGGATGAGTATGTGCCAAGCAGGCTGTGGGATGAGCAAACATGCAATTCTAAACAGGAATAATATTAACAGGTGTGTAGAACAGAATTGCAAATTAGATACTTTTCTGAAATTTTGATTCCCCCCTCCCCTTTTGGGCTAAGATACAGATGCAGATCTTATCTGACAGTTCTATATTCTCGTTGTTTAATAACTGAACATGAATGAAAATACCTCATTTGCTCAGGAAAACCTATTTCACTTATTGCTCTAATTTGCAGTCACATAAACCATTCTCTAAATTGCTTGATTCTGGCGTAGTCTATTTTGTGAATCCAGTAGTTGATCCAAAAAGCCGACCCTGCACCTATGGGAATAACCCTAGGAAGATGACAATGATATTTTGTGAATCCAGAAATTCTGATTCCTAAGCAGGTTGCCTAAACCAAACCAGGGGTAGTTTGGTCAACAAACCCTGGTCACCATAGCTAATCCTAGCCAGTTGGAGTAAATAAAACAGAATTTAAAACAGCATGGGGGCGGGGGGGACGACAGATTTTTTTCTAGCAGTAAATTTGCCTTTGAGATTAGCAATATAACATCACAACTTTTTAGTGGTAGAGACTTTGTTAGTTAGAGCTTTCTCCCTCTTTCTCCCCCCTCTCCCTCCATCCCTCCCTCCTTCTCTGACACACTCTTTAGAGAAATAGAAACATCAGCATCAATTTCATCTTGACAATGGGATATTTTATAAACAACTGTTAAAAGAAATATCCTTCTGGGTTCAGTTCCAAGTGGGGAAAAAGACACTGGAAACATGGAGGTTATTTGGAAAGATGGTTTAATGGTGGACAGCAGGATTGCATGGCTTGGAACTCCAAAGTGAAAAAAAAAGGATGATCACATACTTCAAGATGAGAAGGTCAAGAAGGGACGACCAAGATGCTGAGAGACCCTTATATAACCTCTGTTGGGCCCCACCTAGGTGTTTCCTGTTCCTGTGTAAGAAATGTATCCCATTGGCTGTCAGACTCCCAGGGGTGGGGGTCTTAGCTAACTTTGTAGGCTTTGTCTGGACCACATGGCTTCACCTGAGTGTTGGCTGATACAATCTTCCCAGGCCAGGTGGTGAGATGGGTAGACCCTTTATTATGTAGAATACTCTGGCCTAGGCCTTAATGGCCCATTAGCAAGGGGTGTGTGTGAGTTTCTGCTTCTCTGAGTTTCTACTTTACTCTTTTTAGGGGAAATATTCTGCCTTTTTAATATTTCCCAGGATATTTCATTTTTCTAGGAGAGGGGTGGGTGCTAACTTCCTACACAACCCAGCAATGGTGAGGAGGAGATGAGAAATACATTAGAACAGTGAAGCCTAGAAGCTGAGGCCATATGGGATCTATGCACTGCTTCAAAAACAATTATTTACTTATATGTTCTTCTGCTTAATTTTGTATTTGGCAGCTGAAGTGATTTATTTTTGGCTCAATTGTTGATTAGTAAAAATTGCAAACATGACCTTGACCAGCAGCTACAAAGCTGGTGGGTGATCTGTCTTCCTACTGAAGGAACTCTTCTCTCATCCTACATGCCTGTTCTTGGACTTCAGCTGATAGAGAGACCTATCCATAGGTCTTTCTAAGTGGAAAGGTGGCTTAGTTGTTTTCCAAATCCTTTCATAACAACCATGTTCTCCCCTTTTCATACTATCCACCAGTGTATAACACTCTACAAATTAAAATTCAAACAGACCAGGATTCTGACTGTATTTATTGTAATGACTAGAATGTTGTCATTACAATAAATGCAAAATGAATAGGGGATTTTATTTATTAAAAAAAATAAAATCTCCTATCATCTACATATTCACTACTTAATACTGACTGACTCATTATTCCTTAACTTATTTTCCTCATAGGGTTGTTGTGGAACTTCAAAAGAGGAAAAGAACTATGACAATTGACCTGATATTCTTTAAAAAGTCTGACATCTGATGATGATGATGATGATGATAGAACAGAACAGAACAGAACAGAACAGAATAGAATAGAATAGAATAGAATAGAATAGAATAGAATAGAATAGAATAGAATAGAATAGAATAGAATAGAATTCTTTATTGACAAAGTGTGATTGGACACACAAGGAATTTGTCTTGGTGCAAATGCTCTCAGTGTACATAAAAGAAAAGATACATTTGTCAAGAGTCAAGAATCATAAGGTACAACACTTAATGATAGTCATAGGGTACAATAAGCAATCAAATCATACTAGGAAACAGTCAATATAAATCATAAGGATACAAGCAACAAAGTTACAGTCATACAGTTACAAGTGGGAGGGGATTGGTGATAAGGAGTAATGAGAAGATTAATAGTAATAGTAATGCAGACTTTGTAAATAGTTGAACAGTGTTGAGGGAATTATTTGTTTAGCAGAGTGATGGCTTTAGGGGAAAAACTGTTTATGATGATCATAATGATAATTTTCCAGATCCCACCTTTCCATGCATGGAGATGATTCATGCATTTCACATTTCAGAATCACATGTCTAATTCTTATTCCAAAGAACATTAAGAGACGACGATTCAACTTATTATATAACTCAAATCAGTCTTTGAAATTTAATGTGATTTTTTTCACTGCCTTCTGTGGTGGTGACCTATTAAAGAGAATCAAAATGAACATTGCTCTGTGATGCCTCTTCTTGATTATGTCCGTAGAAAGTTAATGTTCCAAATGTATAGAAAAAAGTATAGGTAAGGTTATATATGTAGATGGCCATGGCAGATATATATATATATATAAAAGGTGAGTTATATATGTAGATCATCTAGCTCCAGCTACCAGCCCTGGATGACATCTTCGCATCTCACTGTTAAGGAAGTCGCACAACATTTTCAGAGACTCTTTCCATCCTACTTACAATCTTTGTGAACTGTTGCCTTCTGGCAGAAGATACAGAACGATTAAAACTTGGACCACACATTTTCTGAACGGTTTTTATCCCAGAGCTATAATTGCACTTAACAATGACCACCATCAGTGAGCTGTTGGACAGTATTACTTGGTCTGTTGTCTGGATGCTTGTGTGTTTTTAGGGGGCGGGGAATTTGGGTGAGTGGGTGTGTGTTTGGAGATTGTCATGTACGTGTGTTTTGGTGTGTGTGTGTGTGTGTGTGTGTGTGTGTATGTATGTGTATATATATATATGTTTTCTTAAGTTTTCGCGGGTACTTACATGTATGGTGTTCGGCTTGGTTCGGGTATTTTCCCACGTCATTGTAGTTCTTTTAAAGTTGTAGCAACGTTTCAGCAGAATCTCATCTGCCATCATCAGGCTTCTGTATTGTGTCCGTCTGTGGGTCAGACTTTTACAGTGGTTTCAGATTTAAATTTGGGGCAGCCTATTGCTGTGCCAGAATGGTTTTTTCTTCATCCTGATTGGTTGGGAGTCTTGGTCTGTGTTTATTGGTCTCGGAGTTTGCTGTGTTCTGCTTGATGGGTGTCTCTGATATCTTCTGTCTGTTTTTGGCTCTTTTTGTATCTTGATTGGCTGGCAGCATTGTGTTACTTTAATGGAGGCCTTTAGTGCAGCTTGGCTTTGGGTAAATGGACGGCTATCATTAGTTAGGAAGCTGGGTTTCATCTGGGTGCCTGGTTGGGATGTGTTTGAGCTGGAGGTATCAGGGGGATCTGTTTGTGCCCAGGTGTTTGCCTGGCTTGTGGTGTGGATATTTTTTTGTTTGTGAGTGCAGGCTTCCAAATGATTGACAGCCTGGTGGAATCATCTCTTCTGTTCATGCTTTCTGGTCTTTTTCAATCTCTATGGCTTCTCTGATGACTCTGTGGCTAGGGTTTTCCATAGTGGCCAGGGTTTTGGTGCCATTGAAGTTGATGCTATGACCTGTAGCTTCCATGTGTTGGACTAGTGAGGAAGTGTGTTCCAGCTTTTTGACTGCATTTTGTGTTCATCCAGGCGGGTACTTATTCTTCTATTGGTCTGTCCAATGTATGTGGCCGGGCATGATGCACAGGGGACTTCGTATATGCCTTGGTTTTCCAGGTCAATTTTATCTTTGGGGTTGCTAAGGATGGCTGCTATTTTTCTGTCTGTTTTGAAGGCAGTCCTGATGTGATGTCTGTGTAGTACCTTACTAATTTTGTCTGTAGTACCTCTTATGTAGGGCAGGACAGCTGTTCCATAGGTCTGTTCATCTTCTGGGTCTCTATTATGTTTCAGTGTGTTTTTGTGGATCAAGCTGGTGATTTTGCTTTTGTGGAAGCCGTTGGCTGTCAGTACTTTAGTCAGGGTGCATAGTTCAGCCTTAATGTGTGTCTTGTCTGCCAGGCGTTTGGTTCTGGTAATTAGTGTTTTAGCCACGGAGTTTATCTGTGCTGGGTGGTGGTGGGATTGGGCGTTGAGGTAGCGGTTGGTGTGTGTTTTCTTCTGGTATATGGTGTGTCCTAGTGTGCCATCTGTTTTTTGTAGATTAGTACATCTAGGAATGGTAGTTGTTTGTTTGTTTCTGTTTCCATGGTGAACTTGATTTTGGGGTGTGCGCTGTTTAGGTGTGTTAGGAAATTGTTTAGGTTTTCTTGTCCATGGGGCCAAATCACGAATGTGTCATCGATGTATCTTAACCATAGTTTGGGTTTGAGGATGGCATTGGCCAGGGCTCTGGATTCGAATTCTTCCATGAACAGGTTAGCAATGACAGGTGACAGTGGTGATCCCATGGGGGCTCCTATATATATATGTGTTTTCTGAGGTTCTCGGGTATTTGTATGTGGATCTTTGGTTATTCGGGTTTTCTCCCGCGTAAGATTCAAAGTATCTAGGCAACGTTTCGATGAAGTCTCATTCATCATCTTCAGGCTTGCTTCTTCGGCTCTGTGCTTCTCAGAGTGATGTGAGCTTTCAGCTGCTTCTTCCTTCTAACTGCCAGTGGGGGTGTGACTTGACTGGGTGGGGGCTTGGCTGCGTTCCGATTGGGTGGGGGTGTGTTCTCATTGGTTGGAGGCTTGGCTGTGTTCTGATTGGTTGGGGGCTGGCCGTGTTCTGATTGGCTGGAGCGTGCTCTGTTCAGGTGGGGGCTTGGCCGTGCTCAGGCTAGTCCCAGCTGCTGGGGATTTGAGCTGGTGAGCTGGGATCTTGCTGTTTGGCTTTGAGTTCGTGGTCGTGCCACATCTTCATGGTGGGGGTCAGTTCGCTTCATGTATGGCTCAGATGGGTTTGAAGTGGGTAGTGATGCAGCTGCAGTGCGGCTTCTGGTCTGTGGTCGTGTCTCATCTTCTGTGTGGGTGTGAGTCTGATTTTTACATGGAAGTGTGGTGGTGGCATCCTGTGTGGCCCTCGTGGGTGTGGGTCTGGTGTCATTCATCATGTTGGGTACTCGTCTGTTCATGAGGGCGGGTTTCCAAATGGCTGGTAAGCGGGAGGTGTCATCTCTTTTATTCATGCTGTGTGGGCATTTTCTATCTCTATGGCTTCTCTGATTATTCTGCTGCTGAAGTGTTCAGTTTTGGCGATAGTTCTGGTATTTTTAAAGTCAATCTCATGTCCTGTGGCTTTGAGGTGTTGGACCAGGGAA
Source organism: Notechis scutatus (assembly GCF_049901735.1). Taxonomy (NCBI): domain Eukaryota; kingdom Metazoa; phylum Chordata; class Lepidosauria; order Squamata; family Elapidae; genus Notechis; species Notechis scutatus. Next base: position 13,962,031 of record NC_142017.1, on the reverse strand, counting down.
GAGGTTGGTTCTTCTTTTTTGATTGAGTTCTTATGTTCTTCAACGCGTGCACTTATTCTTCTGTTAGTTTGTCCAATGTATGTGGTGAGGCAGGCAGTGCAAGGGATTTCATATACTCCTTGGTTTTCTAACTCAATTTTGTCTTTAGGGTTTCTTAGGATGGTGGATATTTTTCTGTTTGTGCAGAATGCTGTTTTAATGTTGTGTTTTTGGAGGATCTTGCTGATTTTGTCTGTAGTGCCTTTTATATATGGGAGGAGGGCTTTGCCGTTCTCTTGTTCTCTGTCTTGGATTTTGGTTGGGGTTTCTTTTTGGATTAGGTGGGTGATCTTCTTTCTTTGAAATCCATTGGCTGTTAGTACGTTGGTGAGAGTGTTTAGTTCGGTTTTTAGGTATTGTTCATCAGCTAAGCATTTTGTTCTGGAGATGAGTGTCTCAGCTACGGAATTGATCTGTGCTGGGTGGTGGTGTGAGAGTGCGTGTAGATAGTGGTTTGTATGTGTTTTCTTTTGGTAGATGGTGTGTCCTAGGGAGCCATTGGGTTTTTGTATACCAAGACATCTAGGAAGGGAAGTTGATTGTTAGCTTCTGTTTCCATGGTGAATTGTATTTTGGGGTGTAGGCTGTTGAGGTGTGTGAGGAAGTTGTTCAGTTTTTCTTTCCCGTGTGGCCAGATTATGAAGGTGTCATCTACGTATCTGAGCCAGAGTTTGGGTTTGTGATCATATTTTTCTAGAGCTTGTGTTTCAAAGTGTTCCATGTAGAGGTTTGCGATGACAGGTGAGAGGGGTGATCCCATGGGTGCTCCTTCTATTTGTTTGTATTTTTGTCCGTTGTAGGTGAAGTATGTATTGGATAGACAGTGATTGGTCAGATCTAGGATGTGCTGGGGGGTTGTATTTGTTTTGGATGGCTGTCAAGGCTTCTTTTATTGGCACTTGGGTGAAGAGGGATATGACATCGAAGCTCACTAGTAGGTCGCTGGGTTGTAAGTTTTGTTTCTTTATGATCTCGATGAACTGGAATGAGTTTCTTACATGTGAGTTGATGGATTCTGCATAGGGCTGTAGTTGTTTGGTGAGAAATTTGGCTAGGTTTTGTAGAGGTGAGCCTATGGAGCTGACTATTGGTCTAAGTGGAGTTCCTTCTTTGTGTATCTTGGAGAGAGCATAAAGCTTAGGGCATCTGGAAGATTTCTCTCTGGGTATGATTCTTTGCTGGATTTCTTCACTGATGGGGGAGGCTTTTATTTTGGATCTGGTGGTTTTTTCTAGGTAGGTGGTGGGGTCTGTCTTTAGGGGTTTGTATGTGGGGTCTAGGAGTAGGTTGGTTAACTTGGTTTGGTAATCAGATGTGTTCATAACCACTTTCGCGTTGCCCTTGTCTGCTGGTAGGATTATTATGCTGGTGTCTTCTTTCAGGTTATGTAGTGCAGTTTGTTCTTCTTTGGATAAGTTGCTTTTGGGTGGTTTGCTAGTGCAGAGGATGTTGGTGATTTCGAGTCTGATTCTATTAGCATCATCAGGGTTGGTTTTGGTCAGGCTGGTTTCAACTCCGCATATGATGGTTTCTGTGGGGATGTGTTTGGGAGCAACAGCAAAGTTGAATCCTTTTGAAAGGACCTTGGTTTCGGCTTCGGTGAGGATCTTTGTCTGAGATGTTGTGCACTGTTTGTTTCATGTGTGGCTGTGAGGGGAGAGGAGTTGGTTTCTGGCATTGTTGTAGTTTTCTGAGTTTGTTGGTGTGTGTGTCTGTCTTGAGGGTGGTCTGTGTTTCGGCTCTCCAGACAGCGAGTTGTTTGGATTTGTCCCAAAGTAAGGGGTGAATCTTGTTGCTGAGTCTGAGGTGAAGTGTGAGAAGATCTTTGTTGATTTGGTCTAGGAGAAATCTTTTTGTGTGAAGTTCATTTCTAATTAGGGCCAATTCTGTTCTTTTTAGGATGCGTTTGGTGGCTGCTGTGTTGGTGTGGAATTTCAATTGGAAGCTTGTGGGAATTAAATTTTGATCTCGGCAGTTGCATAGGAATGCGAGGTCACATAAAATGGAAGCTCTTTGGACTTCAAGTTTTTCATAAGTCCTGGTCAGATGGTGGGTTTCCTCCCCGTAGAGGTGCAATATTTGTTTTCTGAGGTTCTCGCGGGTATTTGTATGTGGATCTTTGGTTATTCGGGTTTTCTCCCGCGTAAGATTCAAAGTATCTTAGTAGTCCCAGCAGCTGGGACTAGCCTGAGCACGGCCAAGCCCCCACCTGAACAGAGCACGCCTCCAGCCAATCAGAACACGGCCAGCCCTCCAACCAATCAGAACACAGCCAAGCCTCCAACCAATGAGAACACACCCCCACCCAATCGGAACGCAGCCAAGCCCCCACCCAGTCAAGTCACACCCCCACTGGCAGTTAGAAGGAAGAAGCAGCTGAAAGCTCACATCACTCTGAGAAGCACAGAGCCGAAGAAGCAAGCCTGAAGATGATGAATGAGACTTCATCGAAACGTTGCCTAGATACTTTGAATCTTCAGGCTTCTGTATTGTGTTCGTCTGTATTGTGTTCGTTGAACACAATACAGAAGCCTGATGATGGCAGATGAGATTCTGCCAAAACGTTGCTACAACTTTAAAAGCACAACTATAATGATGTGGGAAAATACCCGAACAAAGCCGAATACCATATATATATAGATATAGATATAGATATAGATATAGATATAGATATAGATATAGATATAGATAGATATATATAGATATAGATATATAGATATATATAGATATATATAGATATAGATATATATGTAAGGTTATATATGTAGGTGCCATGGCAGGTGAGGGAGGAGAGAGAGAAGAGGAGAGAAAAAGAGAATGAAAAATGCAAACAACAAGCAAACTTACTGGAATCATTAACTAGCCAAGTCCTAAATAAAGAACTGAGCAAAAGGAGCTGACATACCTTCTATAAATTGTGTGGCTGGAAAACCTATTAAATCTGACAGGGAAAGTGGGGGTGGGGAGGTCTGGATTGGTGAGGGGTCTGATTACACCTCGTTCTTTATTCCCTATTGACTTTGGATATGCCATACCTTTCCATTTCCTGGAGAAATAAATTAAAAGTCAGAAGTAATTTGCCTGATGGAGGGTACAGGTGGGACTCCCCCCCTCCCACTCTGAGGAACATTTGCACACTGAGAAATCCAATTTAACCCCTGGAGGGGGGATATCTTATTTTCTTTTGTTGACAGCTTTGTGGCAGCTAAAATAGGAACCTGATTAAAGAGAGACAGTGAGAGATTGAGGTCTTGTTCCCACAGAGGGAGGATCAAGGCCCTTTAATCTTATCTCCCACTGCAGGGGGATGAAATGCCGATGCCGGCAGAGAGATAAACCTCACCTATTTGAAACCTGATGTTGACTGTGAGATAAGCCTCACCTATTTGAACCTATCAGAAGGCCGATCAACACCTACCTACGCTGGGAGAAAGGCAGAAATGAAGGAGTAGAGAGTGTTTCACGTAGAAGCAGAAGTGCTAAATTGTTTCCTTCCCTGCCAGATTCTCCAGCAGTTATGGATCCAAGCAATTGTGTAATATAATGAGAATCATCAGTTAGTGGGTGACTTAAACTGGAAATATTCCAGTTCAGTTCCCCATCTTTCAGCATAGATCATAGGAAGTCTTGGGAGTCAATCAATCAATCAATCAGAATAGAGCTGGAAGAGGCTTTGGAGGTCTTTTAGTCAAACCTCCTGCTCAATTAGGAGACCCTATGCAATTTGAGACAAGGGCTGTCCAGTCTCTTCTTAAAAACCTCCAGTGATGAAGCCACCACAACTTCTGAAGGCAAGCTGTTCCACCGGTTATTTTTTCTCACTGTTAGGCAGATTTCTTCTTAGTTCTAGGTTACTTTTCTCCTTGGTTAGTTTCCATCCATTGTTTCTTGTCTCGCCTTCTGGAGCTTTGGAAAATAAGTTAACCCCTCTAGTTTGTGGGCATCCTTCACTCTCTCTAAATTTATCTTCACTGGATTATTGTGGGAATAATTATTCTGTTAGCTCTCTTTCTCTCTCTCTCAGAGAGAGAGGGGGAGGAGAGGGAGAAGGAGAGAGAGAGAGAGAGAGAGAGAGAGGAGAGGGAGAAGGAGAGAGAGAGGGGGAGGGAGGGAGGAGAGGGAGAAGGAGAGAGAGAGAGATCACTAACAATGGTTGATCTCAGATGCTAAGAGGAGTTCATCATGGCTATTTGCATGTGAATGGTCTCGAGAATTCTATCTGTATCAACTTCTCAAAATCAAACACTTGTCGGAAACTTTAAAAGCATCATCCTAGAAGCTTAATTTATCTGCTAATGTGGAGAAATGTCTTAGTCAGAATGAAGATCAGTGATTCTATCAGCAGAGTCATATCAGCCAAAGGAAGATGATTCTGCCATCACTCTGACCATGGTGCATTGGTTAGAATGCCATATTGCAGGTTAATTCAGCTCACTGCCAGGAGTTCGATCCTGACCAGTACAATGTTGACTCAGCCTTCCATCCTTCCGAGGTCGGTAAAATGAGGACCCAGATTGTTGTGGGCAATATGCTGACTCTGTAAACTGCTTAGAGAGGGCTGTAAAGCACCATGAAGTGGTACATAAGTCTAAGTGCTATTGCTATGACTGCAGCAATTGACAAAACTGAAACTCGGCTAGGAAAAGTCAGCTGTGACTGCATCCCCTTCCTTGCCCAACTTCTTCTCATAGGTGGAAGTTCTTATTAAACACAGACCTGGAATTCACTTGACAATTTGAGGTCATGTCCCCAAGCAATATGGAATCTAGAACATGGGGAAAATCTGTTTGTCTAGAAGAAGTTACCAATACCAGCCTGTTCATCTTCTTTCTCCTACAATGCTCACCACTGGGTTAATATGTCATGTTCCCACGACATCACATTCCTTTTCTGTAATCAGGCTTGTTTGGAGCACCTCCTCCAGAATTCACTCTTCCCATCAGCCACCTGTTAAAAGATTGATCCAGCTGTCAGAGCGCTGGCCTTTCCTGCCAGCTGAAACAATCCAGTCCCTAAGTCGCTTATAATTTACAATGCCGCCTTTTTTGATGGAAATAACATTTGAAAACTATACTCCGGAGATATGTCTCTGCAGTGGACTGAAACTAAGTTCAAAGCCTTCTGAAGCAATTTGGTGACTCAAAGGGAGACAGAGACACAGACAGTGTTGCTGAAAACAATAAATGCACGCATACCAGTTCTCCAAATAAGGTGGGGGGAAGAGCTTGGAATGGGAAAAGAAGAAACAAACCATATCTTTTAGGTCAAAACAACAATTACACAATTTCTATGCAAGATACTCTTGATAATATTCAGGTTAGAAATTAATCACAGGAGACCTTCTGGCAAAATTTAATAAAGCTATATGACTCCACTGCTAAATCAAGCCTGCAAGCATATTTGCAAATCATTTTCCTTGTGTATATTATTTGTAAGGATAGATGTAGTGGTATAATCTTACAGCCTACAGGGTTAATGTATGTGTTAGGGATGGTTATCTTTGCACAAGGAAGACAGTATAAAATGGAAGACAACCTAAAATTTAATCCTGTATCATGAAATCAAGAGGGATCTTTCCAGTGTTCTTATTTAAAACACGAGGAACACCTGTTTTATTCACAATTTATTTATTTCTGTTACACTGTGTAAATAGGGCAGGGGTGGGATCCAACCGGTGTAACTACTGGTTCAGTGAATGTTATGTTTTCCGTGCACATGTATATTATCATCAGCTAGCTGCCTGGACAGCTGAGCAGCGCTGTGCGTGGGTGCACAGCGGTTGAAAAGGCAATTTTTCCTGCTTTTTCAACCGCAGCTGTGATGCACAAAGCAGCTGCAGTTGAAAAAGCAGGAAATAAAGGTCAGGTAAGAGCTCGGGTAGGTGGGTGGGCCAAAAGAACAGCAGACATAGAACTGGTTCTATGTAAGCTCTCTGTTTGCTGCTCTTCAGAGCAACTGGTTCTACAGAGGTGGACAGAACTGGTAGAATCCCACCCCTGAAGTAGGGTATCAGCTGAATTATACATTCTTTGGATAACTTCATGGGAGTCATATTAGCAATTGACAGTCATGAGTTGAAAGTTGCAATCAACTGGTGGGTTACTAATCTCTTTGAAGAGGGTTGTTTCATGCGTTGAATTATTGGAATTCCAGCAGTTAGGATGTTTATTGATTGATTGAAATGATTTGTATGACTTTCCATCTTGCTACAGCAATTTTCTGTACTAACAGCTTTTAGAGATAATGGTAGTAACATTTAGAAAGTAACAATATGCACAGTCTCCAATGTACAATATGATAGGGCCCCATAAGCAATATCCCACAAGAGCAATAAAACTCACAATTTTTAAAGGATTCAGACACAACCTCTTGACTCTCATGCATGGGTGCACAGCCAAGTCTTTTTTGCTTTCCAAATACACAGCTCTGTCATATATGATAGGTGTGATGCTTCAAAGGACTGTAACTGAAAAGGTTCAGTTTCTTGGCCTGACAAGGTTTATTCAGTGGGATTTGTAGCATGTGTCTCCTAGTAGACCTTGAAAAACACATAGAAATAATTAGAGATGGCTCCAAAATAATCTGGCTGCATGTCTATGGAGATTCTCAGTTATCCCAAAAGGTGCCTTTTGAAAAGTTAACCGGACTTCCTTGTTTTTCTTTGAAGAATGCAAATGACCAGCGGTCTGCAAGGAGTATAAATCCTTCCATTCCCCGCCATCCACTCAGAGCTGAAGAAGCTTCTTGGATGAGAGGCAAAACATCTTCAATGAAAAACCAGATTTTTTTGCAAAAAGCAACTTTGAAACAACCTGGCCCCATGTTATGTAGGGCTTCATAGATAGCAATCAGCACCTAGAATTGCATTTCAAAACCTATCGGAGACCAGGACAACCTGTGAAGCAAAGAATGAAAATGGTTGTGTGGATAACTCAACTGTGGTTGTTTGGAGTAGCTGAAGCTTTTGGATAGTCTTTGAGGAGATCCCCATATAAATTACATTTATTGTAGTAATCCATTCAAGAAGTGACTAAGGCACAAGTGATTGTGAACAGCACCTCCCAGTACAGGAAATGGTACAAGGGAATACAGAAGATGAATTTGGGCAAAAGTTGAAGTGAGTGGTTTGCAGTCTGTCTGGTCTAAAAATGTAACAAAATCTAAATTCCAAAGCAAAATCACTTACTGCTCCTTTAATTCTTGTACAAATTATTGTGTGATAAATGGGGCAGTGGTGGGATTCAAATAATTTAACAACCACTTTGCCCAGGATCAGGTTGGCTGTTGTGAGAGGCTGGCCCATCCTCCAACTCTGCTATACATGTGGGACAAGCCTCCCACGATGGCCAACCTGATCCTGGGTGAACCAGTTGTTAAATTACCACCACCACCACCACCCGCTATCAAAGTGGATCCTGGGCGCTGCACTGCAATGGAGAAATGGGCAATGGAGCAGATCGCATGAGGGAAGGAGGAGGAGCAGGGAGAAGAAAGAGGGAAAGTGGCCATTTCCTTCCCTCACGCTGGCTGCTCCATTGCCTGTTTCTCCATTGCAGCACCCAGAATCTACTTGGATAGTGGCAGAAGGAGATAATTTAACAACCGGTTCACCCAAACCAGTACAAACCAGCTGAATCCCACCACTGGGGGTGGGGGTGAGAATATATGCATAGTGTATGTAGTGTAGCCTATGAAAAAATGGAGAAAAATACTCTTGAAATGCAAATGTTGGAAAATAAAAGTTTTAAAGAAATATTTTTTTACCAAAAAAATGAAAGCAATTTCTTGGGAAGAAGGAACAGTCTATCTTTCTTTTTTAAACAGACTTTAAGATTATTGAGAAAATAATATGGCCCTGAGTGGATTATAGTTTAGGTCCAGTTTTTGATGCTTTGCAACCGAAACATAGGAGTATTCTTGGTGAGACATTTTTTTTTTTTTTTGGCATGGCGATAATGTTAGGAAAAGCCTCACCTCTATAATTCCCATGTGCTAGGCTGCTATTAAAGTAATAGAATTAGGAGTAATAAAATGTTCAACATCCCCACCAGGGCCAACAAATCCCAGCCTGTTAGTTAAAATCTGTCTTGACATAATTTTAAAAAGAAACTTTAGATATAGCCATAAAAAAAAAACCTGAACACTATATTGGAGGAGAGTGGAAAGAGAGAAATTGGCCTGTCCAGCAATATTCCACACTGGAATTCTCTTTTTGAAATATACTAAGAAAAAGCTCCTTTTAATACTAAATATATAAACAGACACGGTAGTTTTAGAATTTGCTGTACACAAAGATGTTCTCCTGGTATTATTGAGAAAGAGGTTCTTCAAGACTGGTAAGACTCTCGTATATACACATATAGTTCAGGACATGGCATTCCAGCTTCTTCATTTTGTAAGAAGGATGAGTATATAAACATTGTTGCTTGCTTGCTTGCTGATTGATTGCATACCTCATTTATTCTGTAGGAGTTCAAGGTTTCTGTGATGACTCGGGGCATGGCACAAAGGCAACACAGTCAAATAAGCAAGAAGTGTCCCTTTAATACCTCCAACTTTCCCCCCAATGTCCAGGTTACCTTCTGCTGGAGAAAAAACTCTCCCAAGAACAGTCTTTAGGTGGAGGAAATTCAGTCTGAAAACAAAGTACATACAAATTGTAAATAAAAATCCACACAAACCACCCTGAAGTAATTAACTTGACAGGGCAGAAAAAGGAATTGCAGACTTGAAACACACACAGTTGGGAAGATGCCAGATAAGCCTCGAGAATATCAGATAATTTACAATTTGCTCCCAACCACTTTGCTGTGCGCAGCTTCCCTTTTTAAATACTTTGTTCCCAGCTGCAGCTAATAAAGGGAATCAGGGCCCATTTCTCCCCCATAAGTCATGCAACTCATGTTGCTTCCTTCTCTGTTCCTTCCTACGTGCCCTAGGATTATTTGAATTCCCTCTCCTTTCTCTACCTCTTCCCTGCTCTGCCCAGTCAGCCTTTGTCCTTCTGCAGTTTCTTCCATAGCCAATGGAGCCACACTCCCACTCCCTGTCAGCTGCTTGGCCTCCCCCTCCGAATCAGATTCTGACAAGGGCATGACAGTTTCTTTCATAGAATCTCCCTACTTTTATCATTATAGCAAGCTTGTGAGTGAAGACAGTGACTGCACTGGATTCACCCAGGGAGGTCCCTAGGGCTATGTAGTCAGCTTAATGACTACACTGTATTAAGTGTGCATAGCAGGTTCTGACCAGTTCTGGAGAACCAGTAGCAGAAATTTTGAGTAGTTCGAAGAATTTGACAAACAAATAAATTTGACAAACAAATAAATAAAATAAAATAAATAAAATAAATTGTTCTTTCTTTGTATTAGAGCTACATCTTGCTTCTACTTAAGGAAACATGTACTTTGAATCTAGCTTGTTGTTTGCCTGCCAAGTGATTGTCTATAAGATATAATTTATCATCTTTAGAGAAAGAATAATTACTTGACACATGTTTAATTAGGGTAAATTGTATCGTCAGAAGCCCAGAACTATGAACCAAGAAGTGGAAAGAGTGAGAAATTTATGTGTGAGTTCAAAATATTAACTCTTAATTGTTTATTGACGTTTTGACCCTACTTTACCCAGACAGTATCTCAGCATTTTTATTTTTATTTTTATTTTATTTTACAAATGTCTTTAAAATGCGTATTGTCTCCCTACATGTTGCCAAAAATAAGATTGTAATCATGTGTCCATTCTGAACAATGTAGTACTTTTTTCAGATGTTCAAAAAGACTTGCAGAGAGAAAACATGCCAGCATAACTTTGTCTTGAACCCAGAGAGCAATTCTACGCTCTCCTTTTGAAGACCACACTGCCATTTTTCAGATTTCCATGCAAAACTGAAAACACCTTGCAGATATTTCAAACCATTCAGTCATTAAAGTTAACACAGCTTAGCCAAAATCAAGCTGATCTAATTGAAGCCATTTTTGACCACTTCAGTGTTGCCACACTGGAGCTGAGGGATAGGGAGGAGGGATTTGAGATAGTTAGGATTCTGTAGGCAAAACAAAATATTTTCTCTTGGGAACCAAGGACATCCTCATACTTGGTCAGAGGAAGGTGGAGTGATGTCAGCCAGCTGTTAGACTTTAGCGTGATTGGACGAGGTGACCGATTGTTCTGGGGAAGTGAAAAACTTTTACTTTTAATTAGGTGAAAACTGCAGGAGTCTTCAGATGGTTTTCACCAGATATGTGCCAATATGATATTTCCAATCAAGCTATTCTTTGAGGAATTTACCTGCGTCAGATTTTGCTTGGTATGGGACTATTACTTGGAACCCTGACATTCACAGCAGGTTTATGGACCATAGTGGTCTGGTGCAAGTTGGTAAATAGATGTTGGTATTGTTTAATTTCTTAGTTTAGGGCTGACAGAGAATGATGGAACCCAAACCATTAAGCTGGCTTCTGTGCTCCTTGTTCAGCATCAAATGCATACAAATTTATTTGATTTTTTTTAGGCCTACCCTAAGTGAAGGCTCTAGGATAGCCAGTAATGGTATGCTGCTGGTTCGCACTGGTTCTAGTGATCTGGTAGCGCTGGTCAGCAGTTGGCTTCACCCACCCATCCCCATCCTTTCCTGTCCTATATTTCCTTTGTTTGTAGCTCAGCTGATAGCCGTGGCAGAGGGGATTGTCACCCCTCAGGTGTTTTATTCACCAGCGCTGACTGTAAGTTTTCTTGCTTAAAATTGCCCATTTTAGAATGTTCCATGCGTGCCCGCAAGGCCAGTAATAAAATATTTTGAACTCCACCACTGAGGATAGCCAAGGGTAATTTCATCCCCCTTTAATGTTTAGGATTTGAGGTGGTGTGTTTAAGGAAAGAAAAACGTTTTTAATGAAGGAAAAACATTTTTAATGAAGAAAAACCTTTTTAATGAAGGAAAAATGCTTTCAATGAAGGAAAAAATCTTTGACAAAAAAAGTCAAAAATAGACTGGACATCATTTGACTGGGATGGTATAAGATCTCCTGCTTGGGCATGGAATTAGACTGGAAGGCTCCAAGCTCCCTTTCAACCCTACATTTCTATGTTCTGTGAAAATGAATAAAACCTTGCATAATAAATCCACTCGTATTTTGCTACAACCAAGCTTCTACACACACAAAACAAAAGTTATTTGACAAACCAGAAGCTAGCATAATTTGTCCATGGGTGACATAGAACAATTTTAGAACTCTGTGATTAGCTATTGTTTTCATTCCTCTCAAATGTTAGATAGAATTCAGTGAGACCTCAATCTCCACTTTAGGGGCAAAGTCTAAAGTGCAGACTGATGACAACAGTTGACCTAGCCTGAAATTTTCTTGATCTTCTTTATTCCAATTTCTGTACTATCCTAATGGATGAAAATTTTTGAATAAGTCAAAAGCTTGTACTCAATTTTATGACATTTTGATTAATCCTAATGAAGATATTTCCCAGTTACTGATGGTAGAGTTTTATTTCCCATCTGGACAATGTGGCTACTTTGGTTAATATTGATTATTGTCAATATATACTAATTTTTTTCTGTCCTTTTCCATGCCTTTCACCCCAAAAGAATGTACACAAGAAATAATTTGTACTAGGAATTCAGAGTAAGATTAGAAGAGACATTTCAAAGGACATACTTGTAGATACTTATCTAATATACCCTGAGGATAATTATATCAGAAATCCACATAGGTCTAAAACTAAGCTGATTATGTTGCAGTAATGGACCAGTAATTTTCTCTTTTCCCAATGATAGAAATGTTTATTGCCTTTCTATTTCAGAAATTGCATGATTATTCTAAAAATCCTCAAACTGTGTATTTAGGGAAGGAAAGGTACGGTTTTTTATTCTGCAAAATTGAAATATTATTTATTTGTGGAATGGGGAAATCAACCACTTCATTGTTTTATTTTGGCATGTAGGATATATCTGTCAACTTCCAATTTCAAGGAAAATATTGCTGTGAGTTCTTTACATAGTTTTGCTTTACTAAACTTTTGTTTTGATGTGCCTTTCATATAATATTTAACACCCAAATACCTTTGCCTGCATGTACTATAAGTGAAACACATCTACTCTAAAGTGATATTTTTGTCCAAGGGTATACAACATGTTTGAAATTGTGCTAGAAGATATTGCAGAAACTTCAAAAATAGAATATCTTTTCTTGCAGATTTCTAGATAGAGCTTGGAAATGGTTATTTGACAGAGTATTTATTTATTGATTCTACTTCTACACCACTGAATCAATTACAACTTAGGATGAATACAGAGTAAAGCATCCAAACCATCCATAACAGGAAAAAACATCTATGGTCAATGTAAATAAATTAAAACAACTAATAACTAATCAATACTGCAATACAGAGAAAAACTGCAATAATAGTGGTGATGAAAGATAAATAAAACAATAAGAAAAATAATGTCAACAGTTAATAAAATAATTCAAACTGAAATAATTAAAAGTAAGAGGTCCCATCAAATCCTTTTTAGGAAAATTCAATTTTTAGTAGCCTTTTGAAAATTAAAAGAATGGAACAAGCCTTTATTCTAGGTTGAGGGTATTCTACAAAGCTAGATCAGAAACAACTGACCTGTGTTTTTTTTTACTTCAAAGAAATTAAAGAATAACCCAAACCCTTTTTGGGGGAAGAAGAATTAATTCCAAGCTAATGTTTCTCAATTCTCCTATCATGAAAGAAAGGCACCCCACAGTTGACTAGATGTAAAAGTCATGACTTTATTGTAAGAAAAGATTGACTATGACCTCAATGTCCTGTAATCCTAAAAAAAGATTCACCCTGGAAATATTTACAAGAGTAACAAGACTCTGTCTTCTCATAGGTATTAATGAAGAGAATGCATCCATATGGTTGTACACCAGAGTTCAACTTTGGAAATGCTAAAGTAAGACCATGAAAATAACCTTGCTTGACTTCCTATAAGCTTATGCAAAGAAATTTTCTTCACTAATTGTCAGCAGCTAGTTAGGGTTAGGTAAATGTCAACAGCAATCCAGGTGGGTTGAACTTAGTTCATTTATGATTATTTAGCAATTTTAGGCTCAGTTCTCTTTTCACTTCTCACCCTGGTTCTGCCATTCCTTCTCCTACACCAAGTGACTCTGTTGCAGGTTAGTTTGATAAAGCAGTGTGACCTTACTTTTGTATTTGGTCTTTCAAATCATTTTAAAGCTGCCTGTCTTTACTGGATACCATAGTTCATCTTGCTACTAAATATCAAAAGTCCTTGTTTTAGATCTGTTGCTAGTATATAGAGTCAAGACATCTTGTGCTTGGCATATAAGTTTCAGCTTCTTTGGAGTTCATGATTTGTAAAAGTTTTGCTTTGCATTGCCCTTGTGATTGGCAGCACAAATTAAAGTGCATTGACCTCTTGATCAACACCCATGCATTCTTGTGCTAGTGGCTCCTATCCTGAGAGCATCCTTAATGTTCAAACCCCTTGCATTGTGTCAAATATGTCCTTGTCAGTACATGCTCTATAGATGTATACTGGGCAGAGGAATATATTTTTGATAAACTATGATAAGTAATTATTGGATATATAAGCAACACTTTGAGGCTCATTGGGGTTCACCTCCAATGTCTACAGTAGAACCCAGCATGAAGGCATTCTCCTATATTGTTGTATGTCTTTTGGCTATAAGAATTTGAGCAAAGAAATGTATCAACTCTATAGAATGTATACTATAGTTAAATCTGAAACTGTCAAATGGATCTTGTAGACAGCCAGATGTATTTTGAAACTTCACAAGTGGACTTGTAGTCATAGCGCTCTTCCACTGTTACTCTCTAGAAAGTGGTATATAAGGCATAGTCTAATTATGAAAGTAATATTTAACCATCAAGCATGAACCAGAGAAAGAAAGAAAAAATTCCCATGATACATTCTGTGAATTGTCTTAGTTATCATTCCTTAAATTTGATGATGATTCCCCTACCATTTTTGCAAAATATGAATGGCCTTCTACAAAAAGAAAATAGAGTTTCAACACAGTTGGAATTTAGACCCCTTCTTTTATCTTTTGTGAAAAATCCTGTTCTTTTTTCCCTCCCAATCTGCAGTAGACAAATGTTTGTTAATACAATTATTTATCTTAACCAGAAGTCTTCTATATCTTTCAATTGATGAGAAATAAGAGTGCAACATTGTTATTTTCTGATCAGTTTTCTATGATGAACCTACAAAGGAACTTGAGTCTATTAATTCAGCAACCAGCTGCTTCAGCACTATTGAAAATTAAGCAAGGTTTGACCAGATTTTGAGAGCATAACTCAGTAGTAGCTATTGAAAACTAATTAAAAAAAATATGTGTGTACTTGGTTTTAAATATTCATGTTATTGAACCATTTCCACTAATGGTACAAATGACAACATAATATCTGACTGTAACAGTTGGCAGAAGCCATTTTCAAGTAGCAGTTGAACAAACAAAGATGAATTTTAATTTGCAGTGCCGGCTGAGCTGTAATAAAAAGTTACATTCCAACTGTGAAAAAAAAATGCAACACAGTTTGCTGCAGTCTTATTTACAGATGTGAATCCTTCATTTCTTCTCCAATCTCATCCATATCCATGTTAGAAAATTTTAAATAAAAAAAGCAGCCATTATGGAATTGGAGAGGTGTTGGGGCAATAAAATCTATTTATATAGTGCTGTTTCTTAGAATTTCATTTATGACTTTCTTATTAAGTTTTACAAATGGCAACTGTGTGGGTGACAATGACACATCTGACTTTATGACTGAGATTCTGAAGCAAGACAGATGGGATTAAGGCAGGAACACTGAATTTCAGATAATTAGGAATCCAATTGTGTGGTGCCAAAGCCTTCCATGTTTTATTGGATAGACAATAAAACACATTTGATTATTCTTATCTCCCACCCACCCCAAAAGAAGAAGAAAAAAGTGAAATTCTCAAGAGAGAAAGAACATAGAGATCTATTTTCATTTTAAAGTGGCTGAGTACATATGTAGGTTTAGCTCCTCTCTTTCATCAGAGATTACAACTTCTCTAGCTTCCTGTGTTTTCACTAGATTCCAAGGAGAGTGATCATAAAAGGATTGCTCCCTTGGGAATTCTCAGATTAAGAAACCAAGACAAGCAATTTTGAGTTCAGAGAAGAAGGCAAAAATGTGCAATAAGAAATCTTTGGAACAAATGTATCTTGGGGATGAGATAGCAAAATAGAAGCTTTGCTTTTTTAAAAAAAAACAAACAAAACAGTTTATTAGTTTTTACAATTAAAAACAACCAATGATACATACACAAATAAACGAGAGACAAAAAAGAAGGAAGAAAAGAAAGAAAAGAAAAGATTGAAAAGAAAGAAAAAAGAAAGAAAAAGAAGGAAGAAAAGTTCTTCTTATTCTTATTTTTACAGTTTGCAAGATCTTTTTTCATAGCCTTTGATTTATGTCATATACACACACCTATTCTATACATATATCGCTATCTCATTATTATAGGTTAATACTTTCCTCTTATGCCTTATGGTATATAATTTATCTTTGATCAATCCAATTATACCAACAATTCCAACTATCATAATATAGTGAAGTATCTTTGTTTTTTAGTGCCAAAGTCAGTTTGTCCATTTCTGCACATTTTGAAATTTTATCAATAATCACTTCATCTGGTGGAATTTGATGATTGCTTTTAAGAGAAGAAAACTTTTGGAATATTGAAGACAGAGTTTGACATAATATTACATTCAAGTATAGTTGTTAATCGTTTTCTTATTTTTGCTAATTCACACTCTCTTCTCCTTTGGTGGGCCAAAATCCATTAGTCATTGTGGAAAAAACCAATATGGTTATTAAGAGTCAACAACAATTTGATGGTATATTAATTAATTAATCAATTAATCTAGAATCCAAAATTTAATGAATCCTGGTCATAGCTTCTACTTTCTTCTAGATTGACACTGGTCTGACACATAATTAGGCACTTTCTCAGAAGTCTGCTCCTGTATGACAGAGAAAGATGATGAATTATTTTCATGGCCAGTGTCTCATGGGAGGCATGTGAAGCTTTGATGGAGTGTTTCACTTCAACATTTTGAGTAAAACACCCCTTTGTTCAGCAGTATGATATTGTTAATTTTAAGAGTGAAGTAGATTGACAGTGTTGTTTGCTTAGCTGTGCTTCACAAACAGCACCACCCCTTTGAAGATAGCACCTTTCTCTTCCAGTGTTCATTGAAGTTTATCTAATTTCAGGTTGGGTGTTTCTAGAACAGGACAACATTCACAGCATCTACTTTGGCCAGTTGAACCTCCCATAGTGTGTGCTGAAGGTCAGACCAGGGTCAATGATTCTAGGCTGTAGATCAGGGGTGTAAACTCATGTCATCATGGCAGCATCACGTGATATATTGGGACTTTTTCCCCATTTGCTAAACTGGGTGTGGGTGTGGCCAGCACCTGACGCATTTGGCCAGTGGGCTGGGAGTTTGACAGGCCTACTGTAGACTATTTAGAGCTGTGGCGGCGCAGTGGTTAGAATTCAGTACTGCAGGTTATTTCTGCTGACTGCCAGCTGCCAGCAATTTGGCAGTTTGAATCTCACCAGCTCAAAGTTGACTCAGCCTTCCATCCCACTCAGGTAGGTAAAATGAGGACTCAGATTGTTGGGGCAATATGCTGACTTTGTAAACTGCTCAGAGAGGGCTGTAAAGCACTGTGAAATGGTATGTAAGTCTAAGTGCTATTGCTATTTTGAATATTATGCCAACATTCTCTAATCTGTGTGTCCTCCAGAAGTGTGGGCTTCAATTGTCAGAATTGTCATAGCTGCTGAGGAACTCTGGAAGTTTAAAACCATACACATGGAAGATACCAAAGTTAACAAAAACTAAACCAAACCCAAACAAATTAGGGAATATTGTGAGATGCACATTCACTAATTCTGCAGATGCATTAAGACATAAGATAGGTCCAATACTCCAACCATGAGTGGCACTGGCTCAGGTGCTGCACTTTTTATTCCAGTAGAAGTTCCACTATTAAGAGTTACAATGCTTGGTTTAATTTTCTCCTCCACCCCAATCTGTCCCCCCCCCGCAGTTCTGGTACTGTTCTTTAAATTACATAATTTCTCAAAATGATGTCTGTGATGGGCCCTGAACAAGACATTAAAGTGCAGGGAAAACCAAATAGAGAGGTCATGAAAGGTAATGAGATGATGCTGTGATGTGAGGACAGGTGAAACAGAACATTTACTCAAAATCTGTGGAGCTGGAATTAGCCACTCTGCAGAAATGAGCTACATTTATCAGGCCAATGATAATCATTTTGCAAGGTCACTATGAAATGGAAGACATGGAGAATGCTAACAGAGAAAGATGCTCCTAGAGTTTTGTAGATTCGTTGAGGTCTCTGGAAGGGTAATTACCAATAAAGAAATCTTTTTTTTCTTCATTTTCTTTGGTTAAAATTTCATAAGTTCTTCTTTAATTTTTGCAGTTTGTAAACCCCTCTTTCAAATTATTTTTTCTCTGATTCTATTAAGTATTCTTTAAAAATGTATATGTACTGAAATAATATTAGTATAGGAAATTTAACATGCTCAGCCCTAAAAAGATAATTATCAATGGCTTAGCTTCTTTTAATTATGTCTGCCTAATTATGAATTAGGTGGCAGGTAAATATGGGGAAATATGAACAATACTGTATACAGAGTCAGAAGTGTTTTTCAGCATATACATATCAGAAGTCACAATTAGGCAGGTGAGATGGTGATCTCATGAGATTGATAGTACAGCAGACAATAAGTATGGACTAAGTATGGAGGAATAAGTAGTGAACTATGAAAGCTCCAGCAATAATTTTGTCAAATCTCCTAATAAAGTCTATCATAGGATGCCCAGGTCAACGTATCATCAATCTCTAGAAAGCCATCAACTTAGTCTTCATTTCACAATCTCACCTAAGGAAGGCATTACAGAAGGAATAATGATTTATCTGATGGTTTACATTTTGGTAGCTATTTTCCGCAATGTGAAGTTTTTGAAACCATTTTTTTTTCTTTTGAGAAAATCTAATTGCATTTTCTCCAATTGTTGCATGCGTTCATGTGATTATGTTTCTCTGACTAACATATATTTATGAATTACCCCTTATAGTAATTTCAGAGATAAACATACTTCCGATTTGTCAATATATTGGGTGAGTCCGAAGTCACATTTTTTTTAAAAAAATTCCTACAGTAATGGATTCTTTGTATCCCCCTATTCAATACACAAATTCATGAAAAAGCTTCCTGTTATTTTTTTCCTCTGTGCCTGATTCTGATTTGTTCCTGAGAAGGAGAAGGGCAGTCAGCAATCTATATTTTACTTTAATATTCCATCTTGTTTGAATATACAACTTCTATAGCCAGACTTTGGAATGTAGAAAAATACTGACTTAACCTAGTCCGATTCACCTTCAAAAAGGACACTGGAGTATATAGCAAGAGCAAGAGCACTTAGACTTGCCTACTATTTCATAGTACCGTGTTTCTCCAACAATACGGCCTCCCCCAATAGGAAGACCCAGCAATTTTTTCTAGGCATAAGGTTAAATTAAGCCCCTGCCCCCCAAATTTAGGCCTAGTTTAAAACATGCAAAATGGGGGGAGGGAGGGTGGGTGGGTGGGAACTTGCAATTAGGAGTGCCCCGCAGGCAGCCATGCCTCGCCACCAGCCACTCCTAACGGCTGACCATGGCGGAGCTTGGAGAGTTCCCTACTCCCACTAAGTACCTTTGCTGCCGGGGGCTCTTGTGCAGGAAAGACGGGGGGCCACACCAAGAGGTGGATGCTTCTGCTTTTCCATCTGCGCAAAGGGCACCGGCTCCCCCCTCCTCTGCCACAGCCCTGGCACGGGCGCAGGAGCTGACTTTAAAACGGACTCCATCCACATCCCCTCAGGCAGCCAGAGCAGGGCTCAGCAGAGATGCCTCCGGCAGGACCGCAGAAGAGTGAGCCACCCAGCCTGCTGCTGGCGCGCCAACCTTTGACCAACGCTTCTCTCTGGGCATAAGTGGGCGCAGCGGCAACCCAGCCCAGCCCACATGTCCTGCTCCACTCGGGGACTGCAAGCTCACTTGCCCCGCTCAGCCTGGCTTCCAGCCCTACTGCCAGCCGCTCTTACTTTACACAGCAGCGCCTCCTCCTCCTGCTGGCCACGCCTTGCAGGTTGAAAGCGCAGCCCAGCAGTGCCCAAGCCAGGGCTGCACGCTTTTGCCCCTGCACCCTGCAGAGCTGGAATCCGCTGCCCGCCATGCAAACCCCAATGAACAGGCTCTCCTGCACTCGGGGGAAGAGAAGCTGTATTCTGCCAGCTCCTTTCCCCCCCAAGCACGGGCAAGGCTGCTCATTGGGTTCATGCGGCAGGTGGTAGATTCCAGCTTTGCTGGGCCCCAGGGCAACAGCGAGCAGCCCCCACTTGGGCTGCGCTTTCGGCCTTCCGAGCGCCTGCAGGCACCATTGTGTATACTTCGGCGGCTGCTCTGTAAGCAGAGAGTCTGTATCCTGTGCATCTCTGGGAGTGCCTGAAGCTTGATGGGGCTGCCTGGGCCCTTGGTGGTCCCATGCCCTGTTGCGAGCTTGGAGTCCATGGGTTGGAAAACAACCCCCAGACTTCCGAAGAGAACTTGTCGAGGGAAGAGGTTGGGGCAGGTTGGTCGTGGCCACTGTACCTGAATGGCGCAACTACATCCTTTTGGAAAGGTCTGGCTGAGAGACTTGGGAAAATCCCAGGAGGTTAGGGAGGGTAGAACAAAATTGGCACGCGAGACCGGTCAGCTGGTGTTCGCACTGGGGGAAGAGGAGCTGGCAGAGTGCCAGCCGCGGCGGGAGTGAGTGCCAGAAAGGCAGCCCGCTTGCCTTTGTCTCTCGTGCAGTGGCAGGAAGCCGGGCATTGCCGGGGCCGGGTGGCTCTAAGCGACCCAGCAGTCAGCAGGGCAGGTTAAGAAAGCAGCCTCCTGAGTAACGGTTCCGAGTGCTGCAGCTTGATCCGAGCTCGAGCATGTCCACACGGCATGCCGAATTTGGCGCTTAATGGAGCTCTGCAGGTTTGCCAATGCACTGGACCAAGAACTACCCTCACAGGCTGAGCTGACACAATGCACAGGGTGGAAAGTGGTTGGCTGCGTGGGTGTCGTAGGAACACGGCCATTCACTGATAAGAGTGTAAATACACATGCGCACACACTACCACCAGGATGTGCATGGGAGGAAAATTAAGACATCCTCAAAAAGACGGCCTAGCCGTTTTTTCGGGACTCAAAAAAAAAAAAAAAAAGACCCGGCCTGATTTTATGAGAAACACGGTATTTTCCAGCACTCTCTGAAGAGTTTACAATGTCAGCATATTGCCCCCAACAATCTGGGTCCTCGTTTTATTGACCCCAGAAGGATTGAAGGCTCAGTCAACCTTGAGCTGGTCAGAATAGAACTCCTGGCAGAGTTTGCCTGTAATATTGCATTCTAACCACTGTGCCACCACAGTGAGAATTAAGGAGAAAGCCAGAAATGTATTTATATATCGGCTGCATATACTGAATACCTAATTAGCAGTGCCAAGTGCTAACTATTGTTGTCTGAGTTTTAAATCTAGTTTCAGATGCAGCATTTGGTTTACTTAATCATAGTTGAAAATGGGGGAAAATATACCTTTGTACTGTTACATTAAAAGCACTCATAGGCACCAATATAGGCTACGTGTTTTAAGAGATTATCTCTACTGACATCACCCATTTGTACAATTACAATGAGATTCTGAAATGGGACAATTGCAAATGGAGATATTCTTTTGAGTCTTTGACTATCTTGACAAGCTAATTTTGAATCATTACACAGAGAAGTAAAGAGCCGGACTTTCTATCAGGCAGTTCCTCTTCACCCCCACCCAGATCCACAAAAGAAAAGAAATGTCTTTCAGCAGCCATTTTCTTTCAAGAGTCCTTCATTTGAAAAGAATCTTATATGTTCCAACTTTTTCCCAGTGTCAAAGGGTCTGTGCCATGCATTCATGAGGCCTTGTGGGTGTCCTTTCAGTGTAATAGAGCTAAAAATGCATTCAGAAGTGTCGTGTCCGTCGAGAAAGGAAGCTCGGAGACAGTGACTTGGTTTCAGCTCTTTATTGGCTCCAGAATACAGCTTAGCCTTGAAGGGAAAAACTGCGCTTTTATTCTCGAGCCGCAGGCGGTCGCGACCAATGACACCGCTGAATCTCCCGCGATTAGTTTCCACCAATCGCGGGGATTCGCAGCGGACCAATCAGTGCGGCTCGCCGACCAATCCCGGTCCGCGCGCGCCTTAACCAATCGCGACGCGGCTACGAGTATGTTAATTGACTTGTACAGAACACCCCTCCCTCTTGGTTCGGTCCTACGTAACGTAGTCCCGTAGGTAGGCGGGCTTCGTGCTTTGTCTACTTGACTTGCGCAGCTTAGTTGTTGTTTGGTTCCCGGCCGGTTCGGTCGGGACTTCTGTTTCTCTTGGCCCTGTCGATGGAACCCCTGGAAGGTGTCGCTGGGCCTCTTGTTGCAGCTCCCTCCTGGTCTACCCGGGTTGGTCGAGCTGCGACTTTCGCCGCCTCCTGCCTGGTCTTTCCGGGCTGGTTGAGCTGGCCTGGCTGTTCCTTCCTGGTGAGACTTCGGGCTGGCTGTTGACTGGTGAGTATTGCTGGTTATTTCCTATTTGATCCTCTGTGTCTTCCCTCCCCTCTTGGTTTGTGTTATCGGTGTCGCCTGTGTTTGGTTGCGTGTCGGTTGTGTTTTTTGTTCTTGATCTTATTTGATCGATGTGGCGTTTCCATGTTTGTCCGTCGGTTGTCTGTAGCCGGTAGGAGTGGGGTCCTGTCAGTTGGGTTATAGTTGCCGGTACCCATAGTGGGTCTCCGGTAAGGTTTTTTGCATAGACTGCGTCGCTTCTGGTGCAAAAACCCGGTGCTTGCTAGATGAGTCCGGGGTTTTTCCGGGTTGTATGTGGGGTGTAGTCTGTCGAGTGGTGACCTTAGTTTTCTCCCCATTAGTAATTCTGCCGGGCTTTTGTTAGTCGTTGTGTTAGGGGTGATATGTTGTATTAGGAGCATTTTATTTATTTTTTTCTTGTATGTCCCCGTGTTCGATCTTTTGGAGGGTTCTTTTTGTAAATTGAACCATCCGTTCTGCCCTACCATTGGCCGCGGATGCGCCCGTCGCTGTCAGTGCGTGTCGTATGCCTCGCTTCCGGCTAGGAATCTTTCAATTCCAGCGAGGTGAACTGGGGTCCGTTGTCTGACACGATGACATCCGGGAGACCGTGGGTTGCGAAGAGTTTGTTTAAGACCTTGGTTACTGCATCTGTTGTGGTGGTCTTCATGTTGCTTACCTCCAGCCAGTTGGAGTAAGCATCCACCGTGATGAGGAATGTGTTCCCTTTGTGGGCCCGGCAAAGTCTATATGGAGTCTCGACCATGGTCCCCTGGGCGTTTCCCATTCTAAAATTGGTGCTGCGGGGGATTTGGTCTGGTTTCTTGGCAGCGCGAGCACTTGGCTACCCAGGCCTCGATCTCCTTGTCCATACCTGGCCACCAAGCATAGCTTCTGGCTAAAGCTTTAGTCCTCACAATCCCGGGTGCCCTTCGTGTAATAATTGTAATACCTTCCCTTGCAGTTTTTCTCCGGTATGACCACCCTGTCCCCCCATAACAAACAACCTTTCTGTAGTGACAGTTCTGTTTGCCGGTTTCGAATGTCCTGAATGCATCATCGCTGTCTTTCTCTGGCCATCCCTTTGCTACCCAATGTAATACCCGCGCCAGACGCTTGTCTTTATTAGTCTCTCGGGCAATGTCTGACGCGCAGTTATGGGTAGGTCCGGCAATGTCTCTATGCTGAGGGGTGGTCGTCGTGGGAGCTGGATCGTCGCTCAGGTCGGGAAGCGGCGAGCGGCTCAACGCGTCTGCATGGGAGATCGCCTTACCCGGTCTGTGTGTGAGCCGGTAGTCGTGGGCGGCGAGGAACTCAGACCACCTTGTCATCCTGGGGGATAGGATGTTCGGGTGGCCTTGTTCCCCGCCAGGATGCCTAGCAGCGGCTTGTGGTCCGTGATGAGGGTGAATCGGCGGCCGTAGAGGTACTCGTGGAACTTTTTACTGCTGCGACGATGGCCAGTGCCTCCTTATCTAATTGGCTGTAGTTTCTTTCGGGTTTGCTGAGTGTTCTTGAAAAGAAAGCGATGGGTGCTTCTTTTCCGTCTGGGAGTGTATGGCTGAGGACAGCGCCGACGCCAAATGGTGAGGCGTCGCATGTGACGGCGATGGGTAGGGTCTCATTATACTGAATGAGAACGGCATCCGAGGTGAGCAGGTCTTTGGTATTCTTGAATGCGGTGTCCTCCCGTTCCCCCAGGTCCATTTGGCCGTCCTGTCCAGGAGCCTATGCAAAGGCTCCGCCGCGGGGTCGCTTTTGGGGCAAGAACACATTGTAAAAATTTAGCAGTCCCAGAAATGCCTGCAGCTCTGTTTTGTTCTTGGGTGTGGGGGCTTCCTTTATGGCTTTGACCTTGCTTCCGGTTGGGTGGATGCCATGTCGGTCAGGAGGTACCCCAGAAACTCGACTTGCTCTGTGTATAGCTGGCATTTCTCTTTCTTCACCTTTAGCCCGGCCCTTTGAATTTTTCTAGCACCTCCTTAGGCGACCCTCTAGTTCCTCCTGGTTGGCTGCTGACACCAATACATCGTCAAAATAGGGAACCACCCCTTGATTCCTCGCAGCAGTCTCTCCATGAGGCTCTGGAAGATTCCTGGGGCTACGCTGACTCCAAACTGGAGTCGGTTACAACGAAACGCTCCCGGTGGGTGACTATTGCTTGCGCCTCGGCGGTTTCTTCATCGACCGGCAGTTGCTGATAGGCTTGCGCCAGGTCGAGCCCAGCAAGACCTTGCCCCCCAGCGAGTGTAATAGGTGTTGCACTACTGGGACGGGGTAGGCGCTTTGTTGCAGGGCGCAATTGAGGGTGGCCTTATAGTCCCCGCAGATCCTTACTGACCCATCTGGTTTGACTGGGGTGACTATAGGGGTCTCCCACCGGGCGTGGTCGATTGGCTGCAAACCCCTGTTTGACGAGTTTGTCAATCTGCTCGCTCATTTTCTTCCGGAGTGCAAAAGGCACCCGCCTGGGTTTTAGGCGTATGGGGGCGACATTTGGGTCTAGGCTAAAAGAGATAGGGGCCCTTTGTACTTGCCTAGGGTGCCGTCGAATACTTCTTGGAAGTCCTCGCCAGCTGCTGCTCCCAGTCGGCCTCTGTGGTGTGGTTTACTCCCGTGACCTCGATCCCGAGTGGCGCGAACCATTGGAGTCCTAAAAGGCTGGGTCGGTTCCGGTCCACGATAGTCAGGGGAAGTTTCGCGGTGCGGTTTTGAAAGTCACCACGAACTGTCCGGTCCCAATGACGGGATGCGGTTCCCCTGATAGTCCTTGATGATCAGTTTCTGGTTCTCCAGTCCTCTTTTCTGGATGTTTGGCACCAGGCGCTTGAGTTCTTTCCAGGCGACCATGGAGAGGTAGGATCCGGAGTCTACCTCCATCCGGCATGGTTCGCCCTCGATGCTCACCTCCACGAGACCTTCCGGGCATCCGTGGTTTCGGCATGGCCGATGGTGACCGTCTGGTGGGTTTCTTCTCTCTGTCGGCCTTCCCCGCCCCGTCGTCCTCGGTTGTCTCGGTTCCAGCGATAGTCGGCTTGGCGATCTCTGATTCTCGGGGGTGTCGTCCTGGCCCCGGTTGCTTGGTTCTCGCCGGGGCGGGGCTGTGTGTCTTTTGAGTCGGCAGACTCGGGCGATGTGGCCCTTCTTGTTGCACTGCCGCAGATCGCGTCGATAAAACGGCACTCGGATCAAAGTGGTTTCCCCGCACCCGGCGCACTGGTTCCCCGACTTACGACCCCGTTGATCTCGCCGGTCCCGTCCTGTTTGTAGTCGGTGGACGCCTTCCTCCTCGTCCATGGTATCGGAGGCGGAGTCCAGGTCCCCGTGGTGTGTGGTGGTTTCTCGTTGGCTTGTCTCGGGGGTTTCAGTGTGGTCCCCGTGTCTGCCCTCCGAAGTCTGGCTGCTGACTTCCGGGTGGCTTCGCTGCGGAAGCTTCGCCAGGGCGTCCCCGAGGTCGATGTTGCCTTTCGCCATCAGGGGCGACTTTTTAGTGCCTGATCCCTGAGGCCTAGGACCACGCGGTCTCGGAGGACATCGTCCAGGTCCCTGAACTCGCACATCCCCCAGGTCTCGCAAGGCGGCTATAAAGTCGCTAATGCTCTCGCCTTGCCGCTGGTTTCGCCGATAGAACTCATCCCGCCGGATGAGAATGGGCACAGCGGGGCGTAGTGGTTCCGAAGGAGTGGCTCGAGATCGGCCCAGTCCATCGCCTTCACGTCCTCTGGCTTCGCGAGGGCTTTGGCCATCTTAAACACTGCGGGCCCGCAGTGTGTGAGGAAGACGGCCCTTTTTCTTCTGCCCGTTCGCATCCTTCAAATTGCTACTTTCGAGGAACATCAGGAATCTATCCGTGTACGATTCCCAGTCCTCGGTAGCGGGGTTGAAGGGTGCTGGTGGGGTCATGCTGGCCATCTCGCCGGTCCTTTGTCTTCCTCGACACGTGCTCGGTGGTTATTCTTTGATCCCACCTTCGTCGCCAGTGTCGTGTCCGTCGAGAAAGGAAGCTCGGAGACAGTGACTTGGTTTCAGCTCTTTATTGGCTCCAGAATACAGCTTAGCCTTGAAGGGAAAAACTGCGCTTTTTATTCTCGAGCCGCGGCGGTCGCGGCAATGACACCGCTGAATCTCCCGCGATTAGTTTCCACCAATCGCGGGGGATTCGCAGCGGACCAATCAGTGCGGCTCGCTCGACCAATCCCGGTCGTCGCGCGCCTCTTAACCAATCACGACGCGGGCTACGAGTATGTTAATTGACTTGTACAGAACAAGAAGGTTAAAGCCAAGCAGGGGTTTGGAAGAAAAAAAAAGTGCTTTTCAAAGGAGAAATGTTGTGTGCTCAGAAAGAAATACTGAGTTCTTAATGCACTTTTAAACATCACGGTTTTTTAAAAATCTATTTGCCCTCTCTGCAAGTATGTAATGAACTGTAAAAGAATAAGACAGGAAGTTAAGCTTTTTGGTACCTAAAATTGCTTTTGATAGCATATGGAACTTTTGATTATCAAGGATATAGGAAACAATTATTATTGGCGCTATTATTATTTCCTCCTCCTCCACAATCTAAAAAGCTAAGTATTTATTATGGATTGGATGAATAAAACTGGCCAGTTTTATTACCTTTAGTAAATTCTTCGAGGCTACCCCCTCCCCCACAGTCATTGCTGTAGGACAGGAGACCATGTTTTATTTATTTATTTATCAAATTAAGAGACCACACATCCACCCTCATAGAAATTGTTTAAGTGGATAAACAAATTAAATCAATCCCATTGAGGTCAAGATAGCCATGACTTGTTTAAGACTCCTTGATGCCAGTGAATCTACCCATCTTTTGTCTAGATTGAAATATTTTATTTTAGCTAATAATTCTTCCAATCAGTAAAGACATAGCAAATTTCTGGAGTGGGAAATATGCGATCCTGTTGATATTTATGAGTTGGTTAGATTTCCTAGTCTTGACTATGGTGCTGTGTGAGAGTTAAAGAGAAAGCCAGAAATAGCAGAAGTTGTATAGGATAGAAGTGTGGGAGCTTTATCACTAGAGGCTTTTAAGAAGAGATTGGACTGCCATCTGTTAGAAATGGTGTAAAGTCTCCTGCTTGGGTGGGGGATTGGACTAAATGTCCCTTCCAATTCTGATTATCTGTTATCTGTTAGCAGTAACCATAACCGTTATCTGTTAGCTCAATAACCATTCAAGTGCTAGGACAAGACTCCTAGAATTCACGGGAAGGCTAAGAAGAAAAAGTGACAAGTTTAAATCATGCCTGGTGTAAGTAGGGGTTGTACTTAAGCATACGGTAGGCAGTTGAGAAACCAACTCATTAAACTGGCTTCAGGATACTCTTACATAGCAAAGAGGTGTCTGGGATTTCTAAAGTCATAAGCCAAGTTAGCCAGTGTTAAATAAGGACATTTATCATATATTGCTTAATGCTAGTCAGAGAAGCCAAGCAGCCTAGGACATTTTGGATTTGGGAGTCTTTTGTGCAGGATTCTTTTTTTGCTTTACACTAAGAGAAATCCTGTTCAGTAGATCCTATTCCACTGATTATTGCAGGGGTATTCAAACTTGACAACTTTAAGACTTCAACTCCCATAATTCCTCCTCCAGTCATGTTAGCTCAGGAATTCTGGGAGTTGAAGTCCACAAGTCTTAAAGTTGCCAAGTTTGAAGACCCTTGATTATTGCATGCTGTTGGTTAACATCACTTTTAAAAACATTGTTGGTTCCCCTTTTAAATTTCATTGAATTTGTTCATTAAGACATGGGTACAAAGTGATCTAAAAATATCTCTGTGTGTCTCTTTCTCTATCTCTCTTTCTCTATCTATCTATCTATCTATCTATCTATCTATCTATCTATCCATCCATCCATCCATCCATCCATCCATCCATCCATCCATCCATCCATCCATCCATCCATCCATCCATCCATCCATCCATCCATCCATCCATCCATCTATCTATCTATCTATCTATCTATCTATCTATCT
This sequence comes from Notechis scutatus, assembly GCF_049901735.1. Classification (NCBI taxonomy): domain Eukaryota; kingdom Metazoa; phylum Chordata; class Lepidosauria; order Squamata; family Elapidae; genus Notechis; species Notechis scutatus. Next base: position 13,934,255 of record NC_142017.1, on the reverse strand, counting down.
ATCTATCTATCTATCTATCTATCTATCTGTCATCTATCTAATCTCTATCTCTTATCTATTTATCATCTGTTTGCCTGTCTGTCTGTGTCTATCCATCAATTTACCATCTTTTTTCCTGTGTCAAAGATATGGAATCCTGATAGTGATATTACAATATTTAGTTTCATATTCTAACCTGAAATTCAATTTATGTCTGGCTGTATCTTATTTCTAATCATTTGTGGAATGTAAAAATCTTCCGCATTTCTGCTGGAAAGGGCAGGAGAATAAAAAAGGCTTCTGCTATAATCTTCATGACCCTCTCAGGATGCTATATTGCATATATCTGTAATTTTCTAAAAGCAATAATATAAACATTACAGCTTTAAAGTCTGGGGGTATGTGGAAGAAGCAGCTAGAATACCACTTTATTCCCTCCATAATTTAGGTTCCAAATATAGTTTTATCTCTAGTAGGCTTCCAATAGAAAATTGAATTTGCATATAAATGTATGTTTTGGTCAGCATTAAATGATAACCTGGGACATTCTGAAATTTCCAGCATGAATGAATGAAGTTACTGATTGATACAACTTAATTGGAATATGGTATAATACATACCACACACCATATTTCACAGTGATTATGTTTAAGCATTGTTCAAAACCAGATCAGTGAAATAACTAATGCCTGCCTTTGCACAAACTGGGAAACTTGGCTGGATGTATCCTTGCTCATTAGTAGCTTAGCTTACTCTGTTTTAGCTTTATTTTTAGATCACGGTTCCTTGTACATAGGGAACCCAGGCAATGAATGAATTCAGTAGCCAAGTTAAATATGGTCTGTGTAAATGCATTCATTGAGTAATATATACCAAATGACTTATCTATAAAACAACTGCCCTTATTATCTTATGTCAGGGACAGCATAGAATCTAATTCTGTGCCAGAAATCTATCTTGTATCTCCTCCAACAATTTCCCAGTGAAAGAGGCTACTGTTCTTTTAGCTTTTTCTCAGGATACTGAAGAATTTCCTTTTGTAAGTGTTTTTGACAAGATCGGTGATTTGAATTGCAAAAAATCATAATCAGTAGAGGGCAGCAAAGAGTTACATAAACTTCTAATCTTCCAAGCCATTGGAAGTGGTCATGGAGATGATTCTCCCAAAATATGGTCAATTCATGCTCTGAAAAAACCATAGGAAAGAAATTCCTTTCTTATATCTACCCTTGAGATTTACTGGAAGTTAGAGACATCATATTGAGGCACACTCCATTGGACATACTGCAATTAAATAACTGCAAAACCACTCATAAGAATGTCTATGGAGATTGCCAGTCATCAAGGTCATGGTTATCCCAAAGGTGCTTTTTCCTAGAGGCAACTGGACTTTTCGGTTTTTCTTTGAAGATGTTTCGCTTCTCATCCAAGAAATGTCTTCAAAGAAAAACCAGAAAGTCCAGTTGCCTCTTGAAAAAAGCACTTTTGGTACACTCATTTTTTTGTCAGTGAAATTGTCTTCTTGATTAAAAAATATATCATTTTTTCCCCCAGAAAATTAAAATTGGAATCTCTCTCTCTCTCACATACCATCTTTCTTTCTTTCTTTCTTTCTTTCTTTCTTTCTTTCTTTCTTTCTTTCTTTCTTTCTTTCTTTCTTTCTTTCTTTCTTTCTTTCTTTCTTTCTTTCTTTCTTTCTTTCTTTCTTTCTTTCATCTTTCTCTTTCCTTCCTTCCTCCCCTCCCTCCCTCACACACACACCTGCAGGTCATTTAAATAACTTCTTGGAAGTGGTTCATAGCATTTATGTATTCTCTGTACTTTACACAAAAGAGATCTACACTTTTCATACATTATCTGGACAATATCTAAATTATCCGAAGAAGTACAAAGATAATTATACTTACATGTTAAGTGGGAGAAAGGGATAAAATTAACTGACCTCCATAAACCACCATGTAGTATTCTTTGTAACTTGAAAGCTGAAAGCAGAAAACTCTTGCTGCATATGAATTACGAACTGTAGAACTCATCATTTAAACAGCCCAAACCACCTCTCTTGATTTTTAAAGATTTTAAAGGTTTAGCTCTATGAAAGATCTCTGCAAAAATCTGTCTGATGATTCTAATATAATGCTTGTTCACTAAGTTACTGTTATTATCCTAGCTGGTATCTTTTTTTGGTGACTTTTGTGTATTATGTATTTAAATTCAGTTCTTCATTCAGATCTTGCTTGATAGATTCTTTCTCTGCTTCTTTCTGCACAGATTATTAAATTCTTGGTGGACCAATAGTCACGTAGGACTGGATTTGATGCAATTATTCCCAGGACGGGACAGAAGGATGATCTGGTATGTGGCAAATAAGCAGGCTCATGGTTATTAGGTTGAACATTGACTTTTGCCACCCCTAGCCAAAAATCTTAGGGAATTCCTTCCTCCTAGGGGAAAAAATGAAAGTTGAACCCATTTTCTTGGGTAACTACTGGATTTCATAGCAGAATGTGCCAAGTGTGCATTGAAACTCCTGACTGTATAATCCCTCCAAATAAAAAGTGGATTGTCTGTCTATTTAGTTTAAGGCGGGAGTGTCAAACTTGATATCATTGAGGGCCACATCAGGTTTGTGTTTGACTTCATGGGGCAAGGGTGGGTGTAGCCAGCACAACGTCACTCATGTTGGGGGTGCCTATGGTGGCCCGAGCACTCTGCCAATGAAAACAGTCTCTGTTTTTGGCTGCAATGGCCTCCTGCAACCTTCCGCCAGTGAAAATGTAGCCCAGGAGGGCCGCCTGCGGCCCTCCAAGCTCTGTTTTTGCTGGCAGAGGCACTACGGACAGGTCCTTCATAGTTTCCAGGACAGCCCTGTGGGCCAGATCTAAGCACCCCATGGGCCGGATCCAACCACTGGGCCTTGGTGTAAGGATATGTCCATAAAACAATGTGTACAATCTTTTTATTCATTGTCACAATTGGGATGTCCTGCGTGACCTTCAGCCAGAATACTTCTGTTTCTGATTGTGTTCTTTTGACAGGCTGTGTGCACAGTTGCACTCTCTCCTTTTTGCAGAAGCATAGCATTGGAGTTGTATTTCACATATGTCTTCAACCCACTGCATTCCATGCCTGACAATACAAACTTCTGCACTTGGAGATAAATTACAGTTATTATTAACACATCCAATAGAGAAATGTAGAATCACCCTGGTACTACTGTTTTCATTAGATTAGCTTGTACAGCAGCAATCTGTATGGCTGCAAAGATCTATGCCGTTCTCTTGCTGAAGGGGATCACTTTATACTCCAGATGTTGTAAACATGCAGTAAACTACATTTCTGTGATACTTATAAAGATTTCCCACTAGGGAAGTGAGGGAAAACCCCTACATCATTAATACAGCTATGGTAGCTTTTCTAAAAGGAATAGAAAAGGGAAATTAATAATGGAATAGTATGAAAAAGCACTGCCACATTCCAAGAAAAAAAAGCTAAACATTAGTAACATTCTTGATTTACTGGATTCTCCTTGCTTCTCATCTTCTTTAAAGGTTATTGTTTTTGTGTAGGCAAGTAGTAGGGGGTCAAGTCAAGTCTTATAGCTGGGGGAAATGCACCTGCCACTGTGCACATCAACAGGTGCAAATAAGCAGGTGAGCATCTTCACCCACATTGTCCACCCACATGAGCACACTTGAGTGCTCTCCTTTACACCGATCAAACCATCATCTATCTCCAGAAGCAACATTTCTTTTGAGAGTACTAGGCAGCAATTTCGAGCATCTTTCAAAGACAACATAGCAAGGAGTGTCTTACCGTCTTTCATTCTTGGAGCAAAAGGGTAAGAACATCCACCACACTGTACAAACTATTAAGATTAGTAGGGGAGGCACGCAATTCCTACCTTGCTAAAAAGGAAACCAACGGTTAATTAATGAAATCACTATGCCTTTGTTATCGCTGGTGAACAAGCCCAGACATTTTTGGAAAAAAAAAAAAAAACCTTTACGATGCTCTCTATATACAGTACATACATTCTCAACATTCAAAGCTTCAAGTTCTTAATGTTTTCAATGTGGTTTGATCCGCCCCTGATTGGCACATGAAATTTACAAGACAAAATATGTCACATTTTTAAACTCTGCAATACGTTATTACAAGGATTTTTTTTCTTGTCCTTAATCAACATTTTTTTAAAAAAAAAACCACAGGATCTTATAAAATACAACCGTACAATTTTTTTTGACACAGATAAAGACAAGAGCCCATCAATTCTCTGGATTAAGAATATAAATATTCATTACTCCAAAGCCTTCTCAAATCTGAAAATATTTCACCTTCTTTTATAGGAATATTCATGTTTAGTTTCCAACTGAAGGGCAAAATTAACCCCTTGCCCATCATCTGTAATCATAACAACTAGTGAATATCACATGACCATCAAACATGGGGTATTTGGTTGATCGAATTATAATTGTTATTAATGATTTTATTTTTCATCCTGTAATACTTACACTGTATAAACTGCTGAAGTGTAAGTTGAAATAATACCCCCCATAAACACATGTTGAAAGTTTTGAATGTAAAAAAAAATGGTGAGAAAGAGGGAAAGAGCACCTGCCCTTTGAAATGGGGTTGCCCCAGAAATCAGTGCAGTCACCATGCTGTCTGTGTTTCCTAAATCCTTGAAGATTTGTCATGCACAAGTAACTGGAAACACAAGTTTAGTTCGAGGCCCTTCAAGTTTATTACATGCTACCTACACACCAGAATACGATCTATTAACGGTCAAGGCAAATCAGCACTAAATAAATGTCAAATAATTCAAGGAGGCTGGACTTGGGTCTTTTGTGGGAGCAGAGTGATTCCAAACTGATTATGCATTTTACCCCACGCTCAGGTTTAGCCTGGTCATCTCTTACAAGTCCAAGTTGGGTTCAAATGGATAGGGCCCTTTGTTTTCTGTGTCTATTAATTTTACTGTCTTTATATAAGGACTGGACTGGATCCCCTCTTGGTTTGGTTTGATTTGGATTTTTTATTTTTTTAGTGGTAATATATTGTCAGCTTCCCAGAGTCATTTGGAATTGAACGGGATCTAAACTGATTCAAATCAATCAATCAATCAATCAATCAATCTTTTCCTTCCAGCAAAGGGGATCACAACTGGGCCTGATAAGCAGTGATAGAAGTAGATCGGTATAAAAGAAAGTACTGAAATACTTGTTTTAATGTTTATAGTCATTTCTGATAGTATTGTCAAGGTTCCAAGTAATACATCCCCTCCAATAAGAACTCTGAGGCTGGCATATTCCTCAAAGAACATTTATTGGGACATATCAAATTGGCACAGACCTGGTAGAAAATTGACTCTAAGTTCCCACTGGTTTTACACCCAATTAAAAGTAAAACTTTGTCACTTCCCCCAGAGTCTCCAATCACATGGTCCAATCAGCATATAGTCCAGTTGCTACGTGATCTCAGTCTCCACCTTTCGAATATCTGCACAATTGTCCTTGATTTCCAAAACAGAAATAATATTATTTAGGCTACAACATCCCAGCTATCTCTACAGCCCTCTCCCTGGCCCCTTAGCTCCAGGCTGTGTCATCCCTGAAGCAATGAGAAACCTCCTTAGAGGAAAACTACAAGGAGAAAATGGCCACAGTTAGGGGTTCAGGATCAACAAGTATATGTCTTAATATACCTTTGTCAAACAGTTTCAGTTGTCATGAGATTTGTGTAACTTTCACCTGTACGTAATCACAAGGCAGGTTGGCTTTATGACCATATGGCTCTCTCTGTAAAAATAAATATATATTTTAGCAGCAAGTGCAGAATGTGTAAACAGCATGTTACCCACCACTATCTCTGCTCCCAGGGGGGATTGCTATGCTCTTTGACAAACAAGCACCCACAGTGCCCTGCTGATAACTATGATATATTTTGTTATTTTAAAGCTGAAACCAAAAATCATGAGGTCAAGACTTTGATGCGGAGAGCAGGTTTCAAACCATCTGCTTTCTTTATTCTACAGAACATTTTAGAGGGAATATCTCAAAAGCTTGGTGGAATCGAGATACATTTTTCCCAGAATACAGAAGGATGGATTGTTAAGGAAGATTCTGGGTCACATTTTAAACATGAAAAAAAGGAAGGAAGGAAGAAATAGATGCCTTTTGTTAGGGATCAATCATCAATTATTTATCCATTCAAACTTTCACTTAGGTTCAATAGAAGATCCTGCTTTATGCTGCATGTCAGGATCACATCACTTTCTGGAGCTTCTTTATCTCCCTCAAATCACTTTCCAGTGGAATGAGCAGAATATAATAAATTCATGGGAAAGTTTTAGATTCAACAGAGAACTCCCCAATTTCTGTCTATCTTGCGAAGCTATTATTTTTAAAATATATATATATATATATATATATATATATATATATATATATATATATATATATATATATATATATATATTATAATGTTTTCAATTTTAAACTTCCCAATATTGGTAAGTGAAGTTTCCAATGCTGAATTTCCATTTCTAACCTCAGCGGGAGAAATCAAAACAAACCTGTGCCATACGTGCTATTTCAAGAGGCAACTAAACTTTGTTTTTCCTCAAAGATGTTTTGCTTCTCCTCTAAGAAGCTTCTTCCATTCTGACTTAAAGAAGCTTCAGAACTGAAGAAGATTCTTGGATGGGAAGTGAGACGTCTTCAAGGAAAAACAAAGAAAATCCAGTTGCCTCTTGAAAAAGCACCTTTGGGACAACCGTGGCCTGGATAACTAAGAATCTCCATTGACACAACAAACCTATTTGGATTCTGATGATACTGGGGTCCATAGAATTAACAAATGTGTTAAATAACTCTTTTTCAGATAAAGCAATATATTTCTTGCTGGCAATGAAGGAGAAAAGTAACTTTGGTATGTGCTAAATAAAACTCAGAGTTATTTTATTATTGCTGGCAGGAAACCTGAGTACACCCAAAGCAGGCCTTTGAACCTTGCTGTGGATATCGCTCTGGATTTAATCAAATTTTATTACTTGCCCCTTTGCTGAACTCTGCATCCTAGAGCCATGGTGGTACAATGGTTAGAATGCAGTACTGCAGACTACTTTTGCTGACTACCAGCTGTCTGCAGTTCAGCAGATCAAATTGTTCAGAGTACTGCAGCATAAATTCAGTACCAGAAAAGTAAACACAGATGACTGAAGCTTCATTTAACTTCTTTATAAACATATGTAAACTTTACAATACCAGTTGTAGATTTCTCCAACATGGATGAAATTCAAACAGAAGCAGACATGTTACAGGTTCAGAGCAGAACCGTAACTTAAGAACTCATAAATAGATATCAGTTTCACTTTAGTTCAGCAGGCAAGGAAGCAAATTTTTTTCTTCTTTCACTTTAGAGCTGAGCATAAGAACAGAGACATCCAAACAAGATTCTCTCTTTAAGTTTCAGCCCCCAATTCAGCTCTCATTGGCTGACCTTGTTACTAAGCTTTATTCCAGTTCATGAATATACTCTGATACAAATCTCACCAGGCTCAAGGTTGTCTCAGCCTTCCATTCTTCCGAGGGGAAGTAAAATGAGGACCTAAATTGTTGGGGGCAATATGCTGACTTTGTACTCTGTTTAGAGAGGGCTGTAAAGCACTGCAAAGTAGTATATAAGTCTAAATGCTATTGCTATTGCTTCGTCTGAAGGAAATACACTGTTTCCCCATGTTATGATCTGTGTGACAATTGCATCTCCTCCATTGGCAGCTGAGAATGCTTATTTTTGCCCATTGGTTTACCCACGTTTGTCATAAGAAGCTATAATCATATATCCAGTAAACTGATTGCCATTCTGGCATAGAAAAAAAAATTAAAATAAAATGCAGTTGCATTAACACTGAGAAGTTATTCTCATGCATTTCCAATAAATATAAAATTGTGATGATCATCTTTCCGGTGATTTAATGCCAACGTCTGGAAAATTAATATACTCAAGGAGCCCATTATAAAGCGGAACAAATTCAAACCATTCATATATGTGGCAAAGACAAACCTTTGAAAACAATGGAAAAAACTCAGCCTTAAATATTATAATTGCAATGTGTGAATTATCCTCCCTTGAATAAAACCATACCCCCTCCCCCATGACAATTCGGTATGCTAAAGCTTATAATCAGGATGAAACAAAAGTCAACGCATTGAAAGGGGAAAATTACAAGATGACGAGAGGGAAATAAAAGAACACTGATGACAATTTTGCTGATTGAAGATGGAACTGTAGTGGCAGAACCTACAATGGAACACTGCAATTGGGTTCACATATCAAATTAAGCCATGATTTAACTATGGTTTATTGTATATAGTTTACTCCATATGAAGAACGGCTGCAGATTTTGGTTCTGGCTAATCTAAAGAAAAGAAGAATTAGGGGTGACATGAGAGCAGTATTTCAGTATTTGAGTGGCTGCCACAAAGAAGACGGGGGTCAACTTATTCTCCAAAGCACCCGAAGGCAGGACAAGAAATAATGGTTGGAAACTGATCAAAGAGAGGAGCAACCTGGAATTAAGGAGACACTTCCTAACAGTGAGGACAATTAACCAGTGGAACAACTTGCCTTCAGAAAGAGTGAAGGTTTCACTTGAGGTTTTTAAGAAGAGTCTAGACAGTCACTTGTCTGAGATTGTATAGGTTCTCCTGCTTGAGCAGGAGGCTGGACTAGAAGACCTCCAAGGTCCCAATTGGGAATCCCTTCCAGCTCCTATCCTATCCTATCCTATCCTATTCTAAATATAACAACATTGGGTGTGTTGCAGAGGTGGTATTCAGCAGGTTCTGACCAGTTCTGGAGAACCGGTAGCAGACATTATGGGTAGTTCGGAGAACCAGAAAATACCACCTCTGCCTGGAAATTTTACAGTATTCTTTCCCTGCCATGCCCACCAAGCCACGCCTGCAGAACCGGTAGTAAAAAAATTTGAATCCCACCACTGGTGTGTTGATACAGTGTGCTAAGCCAAAACTCAAGCCAAGTATATAAGGTTATCTGTGGACATTGGTTACAGGTAGTCTTTGACTTATGACCAATTTGTCAACCATCCTACCAATGGATCCAATAAAAATAGGCATCTTCAGGAACTTTAAAATCCCAAAAGCAAAACTTTATTGAGTACATCATTTCAGCACTTGAAGAAAAGAAAAGCCAACTTGATTTTTTTCCTGTTCAACCCTACATAGTTAAAGATGAGTTTCATCCCCTCTTCCCATGGGACAGGTCACATTGTCCAATTGGGAATCAGCCTTTTGTTTCGAGAAGAGTCAACATCTTGTCAGACACCTGCAGAAGTGTCCTTGGCTCTCACGGTTGAAGATTATAGCCTCAGCCTTCCATCTCAGCCTTCCCTCCCCCACAAGTTCTTTGGCAAGTTGAAAAGCATTAATGGTCACAGGAAACAAGCATATTTCAATCTTGACATAGTTGTTTAGAGGCATTTGAACTTAATGGGTGTCCAAAAAGTTATTTAAGAACCAGTTCTAAAGTTTTGAGACATGTGACTATTTTTTGGGCATTTGGCAACCAGTCTGCACTTATGGCTGTTTGCAGTATCCCACAAATCACATTTGTGGGATACTGCAAGCAGCCATGACTGCAGGCTAAGACAACATTTTGTTCCCCAAAAACTGTCCCTTAATTCCAGTTTCTGCCAAAATGACCCCATAGTGAAAAAGGGGCTTACTTAACGACATCTGCATTCACTTTACGACCATTATGACATGACTGGAATTATCAGACTCAATTACTATCTTACGTCAAGAGCTACCTGTATTGTATTTGGAAAGTAGCTGTTTTGGATGCACCCCTCTTGATTGATTGATTGACTGATTGGTCTTTTTTAAACCACTGCATGGTAAGGCAGAAAAAGTAGAAATTTCTGTTTTGTTTTTAATTCCCCATTAAAATTCCCTGCTATCATTTTGGCAGAGAAAAGGACTATCTCAAACAAAAACCACCAAGACTCCAAAGAGCTTGTTCATGCATTATACAAAACCAATCTTTGCACAACATGCCCTAATCAGCTGACTTCACACAACTCAGCAAGATATAAACCATGGTTTATAAACCCGAAATGCCTGTAGCACACCTACTGTTAAACTAGAATGTGATTCGTTTGCCTTTGACTTAATGTGCTTTATGAATTCCTATGATTTGTCTTTGTGTCATTTGTAAGTCAGGCCGAGATGTACTTTTCCACAGAAGTTCTTATGACAGTCGAGTTGCAGTACAGTTAAAGCTATAAAGGGCCAAGTAGCCATTTTTGGAAATCAGCTGGAAACTGAGTGTCTTTCCAGGTGGATTTTATGAGGCCAGGCAATAGGCCAGCTGTTGTGCTTTGAACCAACTGCAGTTAGGGGCGTTGCTCAAAAGCAGCCACATAATCTTACGACCCAAGAACAATTCAAAGGTTTGCAAGATCACCAACCATAAGGTAATCACGGGCACGTCCATAATTGACTCCAGTGAAGGGCAGTGCCTTTTAAATTAAATTTGAAAAGTGGAGAGCACAGCGGAATTTGACATTGATTTGATTTGAGGGCCCTCTGCATTGAACCCTCTCGGAGGTAGTTCTATGGAAACTGCACATCACACTTAAAACACAACAAACAACAAAAATCACCCTTGTTCGGATTTCTCCCTCTTTTGCCAAACCCTTCCACAATGAAGGTCACTAGCGCCTATATTCATTCCTTATCTCGTGACATTTTCAAGACAGACTTTGTGCATGGTGTTCATTTGCTAAGCATTACACAACCTCTTCACATCCTTCAGAATGATATACAGCTCTCTTATCGCTCTCCCAAACACATGCATTGCTGTCAGACAAGAGGCTGCAAACTCGGTGAAATAATGGTTCAAAGGGAGATCATAGATCTGCCTCGTGGTGTCTCCTCCTTTAGTCAGAAAGAGCTTTTTTTGTCTTTGGATTTCTATTTTCCTGCAACCTTTTTGCTAAATACATTAGGAACACTTAGAGCAGAAGCAAAGTTTGGTCAGCTCAGAAGATTTCCATTGCATATAAATCTACCATTCACTTATCCATAATATGGTTTTACCATATTATGGGGTATCGCCATTCACTTATCCATGATATGGTTTGTTTGGTCTTTGCTTAGCATAATCTAACCACTATTATCTGCAAACCATAAATTATGGCCTATAGCTTTGCTTGTATCCATTTAATTGTGGCTTAATAAAAAAAGTGTAAGCAACCATACTGGGGTGTCATCAAGTCTAAATCCAGTTATCTGATTTAATAGACAAATACACAGCATTTAAAAGTACACTTGGTACTTTTAAAATAAGCATAAGGATAAATAAGGATAATATTTTGGTGAGTTTCTAATCTAAGAATTCTATTACTTATTTTGTAAGAATGAAAAGAGTGCATAACTATATTGTTATAGGCACAGGAAACCAGGAGCCAGGCTTAATGCATGGTAATAAATTGTACAAGAATCTGAACTACTAACGATCAAAGCGAATTGGTGATAGATATGAGTCAATGGAATTCAAGGTAGGATGGACTTAGATCTCTTGTGGACATAAAGGGACTCAACACCGATGATGCTCTTGATCCCTCCCTCTGGCTCAGCCTGGTCATCTCCTACATATATTTATATTTACACCTTAGTCTGAGAAATATAGAACAACCCAGCTTTTCTCCTGAAGTCTTCAAACAATGCATTCCTTAAGAATTTCTCAGCATAAAACATTTTTGACGCTCATAAAAAAATCACTAAGGTCACATATCATACTAAGCCATAAATCTTTATACATACTATAATGGTTATGTTCATGCAATAGACTAAGCCAACCCAACCAATCAATTGTATGAGCTGTGATGGCATGGTGGTTAGAATGAAGTTTTGCAGGCTAATTCTGCCAACTGCAAGCTGTTCAATTCTGACCAGCTGAAAGTCAGCTTTCCATCCTTCTGAGGTGGGTAAAATGAGGACCCAGATTGTTGGAGACAATATGTTGACTCTGTAAACCACTTAGCGTGTGCTATAAAGCACTGTGAAGACGTATATAAGTCTAAGTGTTGTTGCTATTTTGATTTAGCAAAATTTGTGAATCAATCAAGTTCTTTTTTTAAAAAAAATAAGGCAATTCCATCTTGCTTCTACAAGCTTTTCCAGGCATTTTCACATTCAATTTGTATGCATGTTTGTATCTCAATATGCACATTTTGGATACACTTTCCCTCTTTGTCTGGATTTAAATATCTCTACCGAGAGCTCCAGTTTTACAATTGTATCTGCAGATTACATTTTTTTTTATATATTAGTGAGAGGGAGTATCTCAATTTCTAAATGCACAGTGCAGTTATTTTCAGAAGGAAACAGGTAGAAATATATCCTTGGAGAATTAGAAGACAGTCAGTGATTGACACTTGGTGCTCATATTTATTCCATGGAGGATTTTGAGATGCTTTTTAGCGATGGGAAGTGACTCTACTGCTTATCTTTGTTTCCCCAATGTAGTGTTAAACCATATTGTATATGTCAATTTCTTCCCCAAATATCAGCTGAAGAATGATATCCATGCAGTTGTGCTCATCTAATTTTCAGCGTAATGTTCCAAAAATGATGTCGGGTACTGTTTCATTTAATCTTTTAACTTGGCTGATATCATCTTGGGTTCTCCTGGAGCTTGAACTAAATAAATCAAATCCCATCTATGTCTTTGGATCAAAGGCCACCATTAAAAAAAAAGTTATTTGTTTTCCTTATCCTCAGTGTTAAATTCTCTCACATGCTTTCTCCCTTCTTAAGAAAAACGAAACAAAACAAAAATGTTAATAAGAGTTAGAGGTATCCTGGATACCCATCCAATGGAGAATTGTGATGTTTGAGATTACAAAGCAGTCTATGAAAAATCTGTCTGAAGAACAATTGGGCAAATAATGAAAGAAGCCTTAAATTGACTTTTTCTAATAGTACACTGAAATTATTAATAGGCACTCAATCTCTCAAGAGACTGCCATCTCATCAGCCATTGCCCTCCTCTTGCAGAATATATATTGCTTTTTATTTAGTTATTTAATTAATGGTGTATTCATTCATTTATTCATTCCTTCAGCATGTATGGCTGCCCACTCAGTGCATGACTCTGGACAGTTAACAATCCATTTAAAACTACAACAAATAAGCAAAACCAATTAAAAACATCACATTGTTCTCAGGGTATCTCAAGGGGTGTCCCAGAGATTACACCATCAAGTCAGGTTCACTAACATCATGGGAAAAACGCTGAGAAAAACAAAGTAGGTTTTGATCATTAATAATTAGAATAGCGTTAGATATATACCTTACTTTTATACAGGGGATAAGCAACATACAGATAGTCCTCAACTTATGATCAACAACTGAGCCCAATTTTTTTACTTCTAAGTGAGATGGTTGTTAAGTGAGTTTTGCCATACTTTATGATCTTCCTTCCCATAGTTGTTAAGTGATTCACTGCAGTTGTTAAGTTAGTGACATGGTTGTTAAGCGAACCTGGCTTGCCCACTGAAATGTCCTTGTCAGAAGGTTGCAAAAGGTGATCTCATGGCCCTGGGACACTGCAACCATCATATATATGAACCAGTTGCCAAGGGTCCAAATTTGGATCACATGTCTATGGAAATACTGCAGCAGCTGTAAGTGTGAAAAAGAGTCATAAGTCACTTTTTTTCAGTGGCACTGTAACTTTGAACAGTCACTCGACAAACTGTTCAAGTTGTCCACACACATCAACAAGTGAAGCAATTGGAATCCCCCAATAAATTTCTGTGGCAGAGAGTAAACCTGATTCTGGGTATTCCCAATGCCAGTCTAATGATCCATTATTACATACATGTAGTTCTTGATTAATGACAATTGACACCAGTAACTCCAATGGTGTTCATTAAGTGAGATATCATATGACTGTGACTTATGATTTCACTTCCACCTTCTCTGCTTGTCAAAAGCTGGCTCTGAAGCACACAAATGGCAATTAGGGGATCTTGGGGCACAATGATGGTACTAAAGACCTAGTTGTGAAGTGCTTACCAATTATTAATTGTTAGCTTGCCTTACATTTCTTTTTTTTTTTTCTTATTTTGGAATAGTTGTGGTGTTTTGATTGTAAATAAAAAAATCAGATAATCCTCATAGCTCATTTTTATTTGGATGTAACCTGCATTGGATTTGATGGTTCCATTTTTCCAGTATATCTATTTAGGACTAAATCTGTTGGGAAAAATGAATCTTGCTATAGAATTATTATGCAATATTCCTTGGACAAGAGCAAATACCACCATCCCTTGATCTTTAAGACTTGTATGAATTAATGTCTAGAATAAAACAGTTTCCAAAGGGGTAGCCATATTAGTGTCTCACAGCAAACAAAATGACAAAGAAGTTTGTGACACTTTCAAATTTATTATGGCCTAAGCTATTGTGGGAAAATGTATGTTTAATCAAATGTAGAGTTTGAGGAGCCAGTAATGCACAAAACCACAGCTTCTGTCAGAGGAGGAAGTGAATTGTTAGGCGTGAAAAATCAGGTCCACACATGTGAAGGTCCAATTAAACTGATTCATTGAAAATCACTTCTATGCACAGGAATCTTTTCAAGTAATGTATGGTTAACATCTGCTTGGAGTCAACAAGGGTCAACAAAACTCAAGGAAGATTGCGCTTAGTTCACTTTGACTATGTAGATATTCTATGTTGATTCCTCTTTTAACTCTACCACTCTGTCTCCTACATGAACAGGAATAAAATGGGAGATGGAGACCAAAATATTGTTATTTTCTTCTTAAGGATGGCCATCTTGAGATCAGTGGAACAGTTCCTACATTTTTTATAACCCCCTTTCTTCAGTCAAATTTCTATTTATTTATTCAGAACCAGTAGTTGGGCATTACTGAATAATAACAACAGACAGCATGTCAGAGGATGACTTGACCTTATCTCTCTAATACAGTTATTAAAAATAGAAAACTAACTAATTCTGATATTGCAGAGTTACAATTGCACTATTTTTAAGCATGTAGCATCTTTGCAGTGATTATTAATTCTGAGAAAATGGATAGTTCTCAGCTACTTTATCATTTACATAGTCCAATAAGTTTTCAAATGAGTCATAATGCAGGCTTATAACCAACCCCATACCCAATGCTGAATTATCCATATTAAAAAAGTTTAGTCACGAAAATTTTACAATGCTTGCCTTATTGATATCTTGATTTCTAATATGTGCCCTTAGCGGAGTGATTAAAACAATGAAGTGTCAAGGCTCAGACTAATGAACTCAACCAGTTTGAAGTTGACATGAAGACAGTTTAAGATTCTACCACGAGGCTCACTAAATAAATTACAATCTATATAAGTTGGAGAGTATCCATGATGTATTCCTCACCACAATTCAGAAATGATTTGCTGTGGTTATCTTCCAATATATGTTTTGCTTCCTAATCTATCCAGAACCAAAGTGATTTCCTGATTGTCTGCATACATAGGGATTCTACTACTGGTTCAGTGATTGTGCTTCAAATCACACATTCAGGACAACTTTGTTTTCCAGAGATAGCAATGAAAAAGGAATAGTCCAAATTTGACCTCTATCTGCAACCTTTTTCATTAATTACAGATTCCATGTTTTGGTTGCTACATTCCAAAGTCTGTTAACACTTGAACTCCCCACCGATAGACAAATATGACCACTCTCATGCCAGCTAGCCACCAATTCCTTTTGTTTCACTCCGAACAAAGGGACACAGATGTCTTCAGCTCTAGATAGTAGTAACCATTTATGAGTGCTGCAGCTCAGTGCTCTGAATAAAAATGTGTCAAGCTGCATTTGAAACCTAAGTGATGCACTCAAAGACAAAGGCAAACATCGCTCAGCCTATTTACCATTTGAACAAATACCTAAGCAGCACTTACAGCTGGTTTCACTGCTCTTTTTGGGGTCGCTTTTATTCTAAAGAAAAATGCTCCATGTGTTCAGCAACTCATTTTCAAATGTGTGTGTCAACAACTCTAGGGTCAGCAGACACATCCACAAAAATGTATTTGTTATTTATAATTGATCCAACAGCAGGAGTTTCTAGCACTGCGGCATTGTGGCAAAGGCCTGGAGTTGTGAAACTGACAGTATTCTTTTAGGCTGTCTATGGGGTAGTTTTTTTCCTTAAAGCTTCCCTGCTAAAATAAAGTAGAAAGCCGGCATCGCAGACAAGGAGAATCTTTCTTTTGTCAGTGGCTATTTATATGTGTGCATGTTGAGCACCATTCATCCCCATGCTCTTTCTAGTGAACATGATCTAGAAATAATCTTTCTAAAGACCACAAAGGAACTGAGGAGAATGCGCTAAGAGGATATGTTATTAGTAGTGCTAGGCAATCTTTATTCAATCCGATTTTATAAAATAATAATCATCTTCTTCTTCTTCTTCTTCTTCTTCTTCTTCTTCTTCTTCTTCTTCTTCTTCTTCTTCTTCTTCTTCTTCTTCTTCTTCTTCTTCTTCTTCTTCTTCTTCTTCTTCTTCTTCTTCCTCCTCCTCCTCCTCCTCCTCCTCCTCCTCCTCCTCCTTTTCCTCTGTAGCAGTTTAATAGCTTCTAGGAGGCAGTTCTCGTAAAACTTTAATGTCAAATAATTGTTCCATGTCAAGATCAGTATTTGTTTAGCCTAGCTGGATAACTCTTCTTTTACAAGTAAGCTTGCAATGTTCATATGATGTTTAAATATTAGAATGTGCAAAGATGGGATTTCTCAAGCACCTTTATAAGAAAAAAAAAGTTATCCAAATATGAAAAAGATACAAGAAGACATTGTTATTTTTCTTTACTTCTATAATGTGTTGAAAATTTAGAGATAGATAATGTGGAGTAGCATTCAAGTTGTTGAAAAGTATTGAATCCAAATATAAGTCTGGATGTTTCTTTTTTATTTATTTTTGTTAATCAGAATGTTTTCTTAGTATATTTCAGAAAAAAAATATGTGAACATGCATGGAAAAAAACCTTATGCATTCTCACTTTTACTTTTTGTTCCTTGGTTTTTCCTTGAAGAAAGACAATCAGTCTTAAACAATATTCACAGTCTTATGGATCCAGTATGGAAACAATCTTTTCCATTCACTGGCCTGCATAATAGAACCTTTTATAGCACTTATCAAAAGATATTTAAATCTCAGATTCAAATGTCTCATTCTGCAATTATCCAAGCATGATACAAATTTATAGTGCTCTATTTTAATATTTAGTCTCAGGGTTGTTTTTGTGGGGAAAATAGAAGGAGGAAGGTGTGTTGGATATGTTTGCCTTGAGTTATTTGTAAAAATAATAAAGATAGGATACTGATAGATAGATAGATAGATAGATAGATAGATAGATAGATAGACAGACAGACAGACAGACAGACAGATAGATGGTAGATAGGTAGATATTATTCACTATATAAAGACTAGAAACGACAAATTTCTCAAGAAAAACCAAGATATTTAAGCAATATACCTTAATTAATAGTTAGGATTCTGCTTGTATAGTAACACCCAAATTTGTTTGCCTTCTAATGAAAGAATAATAGAGACAGAAGTGGTTTGGCCTTCCTTGTCATGAGGTTCAAAGTCTAGTCAAGCCATCTAGAATTCCTTTCTTGAATCTCTACCAGATGCACTTCTAAATCAGTCAATATATTTTAAAACAGAGGTTTCCAAACTTGGCAACTTTAAGACTTGTGGACTTCAACTCCCAGAATTCATAGCTGGCTGAAGAATTCTGGGAGTTGAAGTCCACAAGTCTTAAAGTTGCCAAGTTTGGAAACCTCTGTTTTAAAAGGTAGTTAAATGATCCCTTTCTAGACAACTGTTGACATAGAATTATGTATCAGTGGATGTTCCTATGCAAAATATATTTAATTCCTCACATACAATGCCACAGAGGTCTACATACTATCTCTAGAAGATGGGCCCAAATTTGTTCAAATTCTTTGCCTATTGTATACATCTAGCTCAACTCCCAGTGACTGCATGGATGCATGGATGTAATTTTCACGTCAGCAATTCAGTTTGGCATTGCTCTCTCTACATCCTTTTCCTTCTCACCTGCAGTTCTGAGAGAAATGGCAGCCCTGCATTCAAAGGCTAAACTTATATATCTGATCCTTCTTAGTTTTCTGAGATCAATGTAGGTCAGCCTGGCATTGACTTTACTACTATTTCTCTCTGGATATCTCACTGCATTTTTTGAAAATTGTTGTTTTTCCCCTTCTATTAAAATAGGTATTAGACACAGTGTTAGAATGAAATGTATATATATTCTAACACATATTTTATTAAAAACTTTTAAGCACATTTCTAATAATATTAAAGGGGTGTCTTTTGTTCACTTTTTTTCTCATCAAAAACAGAAAATCCCATTGGCACCCTAAATCCTTCTTTAAAGTTTCATTGATCTTAGTCTAAGAACAAGATTATGTACACAAAAGACCTATATAAAGATAATATCTGGGGGATTCAGGTAATCTTAGCCCTTCATTTTAGATTAAATCTTGTGGTTCTCATACTCAATACTGATAAGACTGATACAATTCACACATTATTATTTTTTCCATTATTCAAGTTGGATGTTGGTAGTTGCATGTATCATATGCATAAATGGACACAAACTATAGAAACTCACAATAAGTTTTTTTTTCTTTTTGTAATAATATGGGACAATGAAAATACTTTTTTGTATATTGGATATCAAAGCTGTATAAATAAGTGCATGATTATTTTAGACTACATTGATGGTATTAAAAGATCCCAAAGAGATGAAATTAGTTTTATTTATTCCCGTTTTTAATAGAGTGAATTTGGAAGGTGGAGAAGATACCATTCACAGTAATCCTTAACCTGCATATTTTCCTGTTTTGTTTTTTCTTTTACTTGCACTAATAATATCCTCAAATGATTTTACAGTGAAATAAAATGCTGTTTTGAATTTTTTTTAAAGCAAATGAATAAATATATAGTAATTGTTTCTTTGTTAGAAGGCAAAATTTCCTCTTTGAGTCAAGTCTGTCTCCTGGAACTAATTTGAAATTGTCTTCTTTCCAAATATTTTCTCTTTCCTTCCCTTCTTTTCTTTTTCTTTTCCTCCCCTCCTTCCTAACTTTCCAATCTAATGCTGAATCCTGGAATTTTGTTTGGTCAACCTTTCAAGTGTTGATCAATTCCAATCAATTCCAATCCCAACCACAGGAAATGAGATTTCACGGGTTCCCTATTCTCTGCAGGATCCCTACCCCAGATATTTATAAATTTCATGAGCTGCCAATTAAACATTCCATTCTCATTCAAATTTGTGTCAATATGCTTCTGTATGTGTCCTTGGATAACACATTTTTAGCAGCTGTAATTTACTGTGAGGTGGTGAAAAGTGGCCTAAGTGCTATCATTTAGCTGGGCCTTCCATTTTTATAGGAATGGAAAGGAAACCATGATGATTTGAGTGGAATGTCTAGTTTAATGAAAAGAAGGATTAGGGTGCCATAATACCAATGATCCAATATCTAAGAGGCAACCACCAAGAAGAGGGGGTCAACCTATTCTCCAAAGCACCTGAAGGAAGGCCAAAAAGCAATGGATGGAAACTAATTAAGGAGACAACCAACCTAGAAAAAAGAACACATTTCCTAACAGTGAACTTGCCTTCAGAAGTTCTGGGTGTTCCATCACTGGAGGTTTTAAAGAAGAGATTTGACCACCATTTGTCTGAAATAGTACAGGGTCTCCTGCTTGATCAGGGTATGATTAGAAGACCTCTAAGGACTATTCCAACTCTGTTAATCTGAATATTTATGTAGTCATCTATATATTGGATTTGTTTCCCATCCCCAAAGAACCATGGACAACATTTCCTCAGAAAATCCTTAAAAAAAACTGCTTCAGCCAGAAATTCCCTCCTTTTTTCAATCCATTCTTCTTTCTTCCCTTCCTTTGTTACATTTATTTGGGGGAGCAGGGGCGGGGACATTGCTAGAGACCATCCCAACCACAGGAAATGAGATTTCATGGGTTCCCCATTCTCTGCAGGATCCCTACCCCAGATATTTATAAATTTCATGAGCCGTCAATTAAACATTCCATTCTCATTCAAATTTGTGTCAATATGCTTCTGTATGTGTCCTTGGATAACACATTTTTTAGCAGCTGTAATTTACTGTGAGGTGGTGAAAAGCATTATACCCATCCAACTTAGAAATAATGTGGCATAAATAACAGCTGCATTCAGCTCTGAGGCAATTATTTTCTTCCTGCCTTAATCATTCATAGAAAGAGGCACTGAAAATCCCAGAGAAGGACAAAATGAAACGTTATTCACATATAATTTAGAGTTTGTTGTGTAATACAGTACTGCATGTCTTTACTTTTTTAAAAAAAGAGTTTTAATACTTGGAATCTTACAAATGTGAAAAATGTTATGTTCTGACATTTTGATGTCTGCACATCTTGAAAATACTGGCATCTAAATAAGGAGCATTAATAATAAGAGAAGTATAGCTGCTTCATTAAGCTGGAAAACAAGTAGCACTAGTAGAACTAAACAGGAGAAACCCATTAAAAGGAATCAGACCCAATCAAACCAACTGTGCTTGAGCAGGTATGATTGTTTAGGGACCAACTTGAGCTTTGTAAAGTTGTTGGTACAATGCTAGTTCAAGAATTTTTTTCATGGCCTTCATTCTTAGTTGCACTGCAGGAGTCTTTGGAGTTTGACTTGATTCATCTTCAAACTCTGTCTTTGTAATGTCGGGATAGCATCCCACTTAACTATATCAAATGATATGATTTAAGTTAAACTTTTCCCAAAGGTGCTTTTTCAAGAGGCAACTGGACTGTCTTGTTTTTTTTAAAGACGTTTTACTTCTCATCTAAGAAGCTTCTTCCGTTCTGAAGAAGCTTCTTTGATGAGAAATGAAACATCTTCAGAGAAAAACAAGACCATCCAGTTGCCTCTTGAAAAAGCACCTTTGGGACAACTATGACCTGGATGACTGAGAATCTCCATAGACATTAAGTTAAACTTGGAACATTTATGATGGTTTGATTCCAAATAAGTCCTTCCACTCACAAAGCATGGACTCCACTATTTAGAAACATGTTGGGGGAAGTGTAATTCACATAAAAACTTGCAACTATTTAACCTCATCTTTGAATACAGAATAACAGAATTGGAAGGGACATTGGCAGCCTTCTAATCCAACCTCCTGTTCAAGCAGGAAGTCTTACATCATTCCAGACAAACAACTACCCAATCTCTTCTTCAAAACCTCCCATGATGGAACATTCACAATTTCTGGAGGCAAGCTCTTCCACGGATTAATTGTTCTCACTGGCAGGAAATTTCCTGAGTTCTAGGTTGGTTCTCTCCTTGATTAGTTCTCATCTATTGTTTCTTGCCCTGTTCTCAGGTGTTCTGAAGAATAGATTGACTTTCTTAAAGATACAAATCTTTATCTCCTTTTTCTCACTTCTACAGGTAATCATTTTACAACCACATTTGGGGCTAGAATTTCCACTGCTAACCAAGGTGTTGTTAAGTAAATTCAGCTTCCCACATTGACTTTGCCTTTCAGAGGATGTCAAGACCCCAAGACTCAGCAATTATCATAAGTACATGATGGAAGCTGAGTGGCAAATTCTGAACATGTGACTATGGGAATGCTGTCATGGTTTTAAGTCACTTTCACTGCTGAAACTTTGAAAGGTCAATAAACAAATGGATGTAAGTTGAGAACTACCTATAATCCATATACATCAGTAGAACTATTTGCAGAAGTTAATATGTGTAGCTTCCAGCGCGATGTGCATCTTATGGAACTTTGTTGTCCATACTCATATCGCCTCCTATTCAATATTGATAACAATCTGTGGCTTAAAAAAATCTTGATTGCTGCATAGATGATATGGTTATCTAAGGAAACATCTCTTGCTAGTCACATCCACCCGACCCATCAGAGCGAGGAGGCAGGGAATGTTGCAGGTCCCACCCTGAGGGAGATACACATGGTGGGACCCAAAAGAAGGGCCTCCTCTGTGGTGGCTCTGTCTCTCTGGAACATCATTCCCCCAGAGATTAGAATGGCCTCCTCACTAATACTCTTCTGAAAGGTACTGAAGACCTGGTTTTGCCAGCAGGCTTGGGGAACCTAGAGAGGGATGGAGCCCATCAAATAGCTTCTGTGATCTGCTGTCATCGGGGGGGGGTGGGGTGTGAGAGAGGGTTTTTGTTTTTTTGTTTTGTTTTTTGTTTTCCCAAATTTTGTTCTATTGTACTTTACTAATTTATTTGATTCTTTTTGTTAGTTTTTATTGTTTTTATTTTTTATTTTTTGTTTTAAATATGGTTTTACATTGTATAAGCCACCTCGAGTCACCATGGGCGAATAGGCAACAATATAAATTAAATAAATAAATAAATAAAAGATACTGTAAACACACATCCATACACAAAAACACTGCATATACTGTCCTGTATGTTGTACAGTAACATTGCATATACTGTATATACCAGAGGTTGTATTCAACAGGTTCTGACCAGTTCTGGAGAACCGGTAGTGAAAATTTTGAGGAGTTTGGAGAACCAGCAAATACCACCTCTGACTGGAGATTTTACAGCATCCTTCCCTTGCTATGCCCACCAAGCCATGCCCACAGAACTGGTAGTAAAAAAAAAAATTGAATCCCACCACTGGTATATACACATCCATACACAAAATGTACATATATGTATGTATATCTTCAAATCTCTCAACTACATTCTAAAATGCTAATAAATGTAGAGAAATGGCCTAGGAAATGTGAAAACAGTACATTACTCTGTTCTACTATGTACAAAAAGGTCAATACTGAATTTTTCAAAGAATCAGAGCTATGCATCTAACTTCCCTTTTTGCATGGCTAAGAATCACTGCAGCTCCTTGCTTCTGCTTCATGTTGTGAAGGGGGTCATTGCAATATATCAGCCATGTGTTAGGAATCATCTGTAGCTGGCCAACTAACATATGTGGTTAATAACTGAGCTGCATCTTCATATCTTCATAGCAAAGAATCTATATCCTCTTCAATAACCAGTACTAGAATCTTCCACATGACTGGGATTTCTGTTTTTATTAACGATTCAGATTTCAGCTGTATTGAGCCAAATTGTAATGGAATCCTGCTTTTGATTTTGCAGCATATCAATCGAACAAGGTCAAATGTTTCTCTTTGATCCCATCTCCAGCTGAGGTCAGAAAAAGAGACTTCAATATCCTTCTTTACTACATTCATCCACGCATCCCAAGTGGCTGCACCAAAATCCATCTGTGACTTTGGTGCTGACCAAATGCCTGTAAAGAATGTACTGGCTGATTACTTTCTATGTCCTTTGCTATATTTCAAGTGTGTCCTTCAAATACTTAATTACAGTTTTAGCAAGTCCTTGACCACTACAAAAGCAAGATATTATAAAATGCCTTTGCAAGAGGACTTTGCCTTTGAAAGCTAATCAAACCTGCAGTGTGCAGTTACTAAAAGATCATGGTTTTATAAACAAACTTCACTGAATATGTGGGAGAAAGAGAAGGACGAGGAGAAGGAAAGTTTACAAAGTTATTCTATAATGCCCAACCAAATGCACAGCTTTTCCACATAAATAAGAAAGGCTAATTTGCTAAATAAATTCACCAATCAAAACACCACAAAAGAAAAAAAATTTTTCCATTAAATGTTGCCACATATCCATATTGTATAAAAAGGTAATGTTTGTTACTGTCATGGTTAGTTTTTATGTCTCTCCCTCTCAGTATTAGCAACTGATAAAACAGTTTTTGAAGTTCCTGTCACAAAGAAACACACAAATGTCATTTAAGCACCCTAGGAAGTTAAATCAGAATTAACTAGGCATCTTAAGAGTGGCAGCAATAGCACGGTAAAAAGCTATATGCAGAAGAGTGATCCTAAAATGAAGCAAACAAAAAGATGTTTAGCTTTTTATAAAAATATTTTTAAAAAATAATATTGGGTTTCTTAAATCTAAGGCTGCAAATGTCTCTGAAACCAAAAGATATACAATCCCCCCCCCCATTAAAATCAGAGAAAGGAATTTAAGATGTGTAAAGACAAATTGAATATATGACATTTCCTTCCAGCACCTCTGCCAGTTTTGTGTTACTTTTTCATGAGGCTGGAAATGTGGATTCAAACAAAGATGGAAGAAGTATATATGAAGTTGCTCAGGGAATATACTGGAGAAAGTGGGGACTTTCTATTTACTGCTAGTTACTAAAACCAGCACAATGTCTAGAGAAATAAATATCACACCAGACTAGCTGTAAATTTATTCTTGTCACCTATGCACCTTTACCTACGCACAAGAATCTGAATTTATGAGGGGCTGGACTTGAATCTCTTGTGACTGTACAATGACTCCAAATTGATGACATGTTTAACCTTGCCTTCCAACTCATTCTGCTCTCCTACACTAACATACTTGCAGGTTCCATTTGCCAAAAGCTTGATTAGAAGTACCCCAAATAGCAAAACTTAAGAAATCATTTGTCAGAGAATTTCAGTTATTGGATAAATCTATTCTACTAAGGAATGACCCACCATAGGACTTGATGTAAGAGTTTGACATATATTTTAAAACTATAGAACCCCACATGTGTCTATGTGTGTGTAAATATGTATTAATTCTTCAGTTTTTTAATGCAAAATAGTTGAAATAGTGGGTAATATTGTCATTAAGGCAATTTAAAGAATGCTATGAGGCACTGATTTTCTTAAGGTGCAAAGATTTAATTTAGCTTTTTAAATGTGCTGACATAAACCAATCAATGAGGATACCTGAAATTAATTTACATTTTAATATTTTATTTAATAAAGTATTGATTGAATTAGCATTTGAGTTAATGACCTTTCAAATGCACAGCCTGTAAGCTAGTCTGCAGAAGTCACTGTAATTGTTGGTTAATCAGCATTTATAGACCACACAGACATGCCTGCATATGCCAACACACAAATAAAGCTGCATGTGTGTTACAAATTAGACCTTTATAGTGAAGCCATTGGCTCTAAATCAATATCAATAGGACATATGCTTTGTATAGGTAATCGGTTGTATTCTTAAGAGTAATAAAACATGGCCTATGAAGACTTGATAGTATATTGTAAAATATAATGTATTAAGTGATGGCTTTGAAAATCTGTTTACAGCAATAGAATTGTTGAGTTAGAAGAGCATTGTGATGATTAATGTAAGTCAGTTATTTTCAGACAATGTTAATTCATCATAAGTTTGCCAAGTGGGTGAGTAGACAGAGGACACAAACCTGCTCCATGCCTCTTCCTTATCATGGTTTATTCCTAGTTACTTAATGAGCTTGACCTATTAGACAAAGAGTTGGCAGCTAATTCCGATGTCATGAATTGCTTTTTATATCGTATATGATTATTGCATTTTTTTTCATACTGAAGAGCTGTAGATATAACTTAAAGAAATTATATTAATACTTTATGGGAAGTGGTTCTGTTCACGCTACTCCCAACTCAGAAGAGAGGAGCGGTATCTACTAGAAAAATCTGAACTGGAACTGAAGATGAGGGTTTAAAATTAAAGTATAACATTTTAATGGAAAATCTCTCTGTGTGTTTTTATATTGTGTAGCAGGACCAAATTTAAATACAGAGGAAAGAACACTCATTTTCTCTGACAGAATCTGCCCCTTTCTCCTTTATCTGGGTATCTTGGGTTTGTAGGTTGTTGTTTCCCATTTTCTATGTCCATGACCCGTTGGATCTTCTTGGCTAAATGACCGCATAACTAATCCAAAATCCTTTAGTTACCTTTATGGAAGAGTCAGCATTTGAATTTTTCCTATGGTGTTAATTGTTTGAGTAGAATTCCATGGTCAAATTCCAGGAATTGCAAATATTAAAAGTATTAGCGCAATGACAAAAAGTGTGAATCAGGTTGATGCATTAAAACTACCCATCAAGCACACAGCTAAACAAAGCGACTTAACAACAACATATGTTTTCATTAAGCCAAGTCAGCTACTCAGATTCTAGTAATTTCTTACAGCCTTTTCTTCCCCAGCTTCTAAGAGATTTTTGGCAATAATGCACTAGCTTTCTGAGGAGATGATGAGAATGACTCAGCAATAAGTATGTCAGTCCATAAGAAGGTTAAAGGACTAGAAGATAGAAAAAAAGAAAGATAGATAGCAAGGAGAAAAAGAAACTTTTTTTAAAAAATAATCCCTGGATGCCATTATTGCAATAACAGAATGTCTTGGGAAGATTATTGGCATAAGGGGAGGCTTTGGCGAGAAAGACATTTGTTGCCTCTGACAACGAAATGGGATGAAAATACCTTTTGATGGATCCAAAAAGCCTTTAAATGATGGATGCAGAGGTCAATTCCCATCATTGGCAGCTTTATTAAAGATGGGAGGTGGAAGACAAAGTAAGAGACAGCCCCAGAGAGAGAATTATAGTTGCCAGATAAAAATGTGTTGAACCAAAAGGGTTAGGTTGCTAGTTTTTTGTCTTCAAGCGATTCCAGTGTGCACCAACAGTTTTGCAGAACTGTATGTAACACATTAATGGGGATTCAACATTTCTTTAAGAATCCATCAGGAATTCCCAACGCTTGGTTTAAAAACCTCCTCATTAAAGGTGGGATTTATAGCCTTCTTTGCTAGAGTACAGAATAGGAATGCAACCTGGTCACCTGGGTTTTGTAATTGTTCTTACCATCAGGTTAATTCAGACAAGTGTCCCAGATGTACAGGAATGACCTTGAAAAACAGAGGGAAAGTACCTACCGTTGGTATTGTTAGCCATTCAGTCACTCTATGGATGACTGACTCTTCCAACACTCTATGGATCAGTACTCACTGTCCTCCCTCTGTCTCTCACTCTCTCCTTCAAATCTGCCATGATCATCCCATTGTCATCTTTTATAGTGTCTAGCCAGTGGGTACTAGAGTGGCCCCATCTCCTTTTTCTGCTGATCACTCCCAGCATGATTGATTTTTCAAGTGAATCGGCTCTCATGACATGACCAAAGTATGACAGCCTCTGTTTCACGATCTTGGCTTCAAGTGATTTTTTGGGTGAGGTTTGGTCTAGGACTTCTTTGTTATTTTTGCACTTAATGGGATGCGTCGTAACCACCTCCAGCACCTTCAGCTCAGGACTGCCATTCTGCTATGCCAGCTTTGCTTTGTCAGCTTTGGAAGCCATATTAGTACCAGAAGCTTCCACGCTGCCACATTCCTGTGCCTGGGAAAATA
Source organism: Notechis scutatus (assembly GCF_049901735.1). Classification (NCBI taxonomy): domain Eukaryota; kingdom Metazoa; phylum Chordata; class Lepidosauria; order Squamata; family Elapidae; genus Notechis; species Notechis scutatus. Next base: position 13,906,901 of record NC_142017.1, on the reverse strand, counting down.
AGAAGGGGGAATGGTAGAGTGTTGGTAGTTAAACATAATAGCATTCTTCTCTTTGGTCAAGGTTATTCCTGCACCTGGAGGAGGAGTGGTTGAAGGTGTCAGCCTTCAAGATTTTCTTCCTTTGCTTTGCATCTTTCGGCTGTCATAAGTAATGGGGGGAGGAGGGGGGAAAAGTATGGGAAGCGAGCTGGAGGTGTTGCAAACTACTACTGTATAAACTGAGGAGGGGGGAGAGTACATTCTTGCTTTCTATTTCTTGCTTAGCTATCTCTTCTCTGCGCAGCTGCAAACCTTTATCAAAGTATGCCAAGGTCAACAGGCAGAAACTTCATCACCACGTGAAGATGTCCACATGATGACATTCACAACTTTTAATTGGAAGAACCATTTGAACTATTGGTGGTGGGAACATTGCCATCACTTTGTATATGTGATTTACGCGCCCATTTTCTCAGATTCAGAATTCTTTTGTTGCTACCACTTGACTTCCAGTAAAAGATATCTTTTCTCTAATTAAAAGAGTCTAAGTATTTCTTTCTTGGATTTTGAATGGAGCACCAGCTGACAGGATGTCTCTAGCTGGGAGGGATGGTGATTGGATCATGTGATGGACTGATGGGTGCAGGGGTTGGTTTTGGAATTTTGAATTACTAAGGGAAAACCTGGGACTCTCAGATTCAGGTTTTCCCAGATGTGCCAGTATATTACTCTAATAAAAGGACACTTTGAGAAGATGCATGTGTCAGAGTTTTTAACTGGAGTTGACATGCTCTTTAGATACTAATTTGCCATATGCAACAGGCAGGAGAGTGCTGCGGGGTGGGATAAGATGGGAGATAGTAGAAGAGAAATGAAACTACTCATTGTGATGTCCCATGAGAGCTGCTGGACATTCCAAGGTGGAATGAAATGCAGTACCATCCAGCCAGGAATTGTTACCACAGCAATTTATTTGAACGCCATTGGACAGTAAAATATAACTAAGGGAGAAGGAAGGAAAGGGGGAAAGTTAACCAGATGCTTTGGGTGTGAAACTTTAGATCTGGATTTGCTACTCAATAACCAGCACAGCTGACAGGCATCCAAAGTTGTACCTACCAAGCTACCGGAAAAAAACTCAGTTTGAAATATCTCTCCATGGTGTCTTTTCATGAAGTGGGGAAGTTGGGAAGCCAAAGAGGACAGTTCCAAAGGTGCTTTTTCAAGACGCAACTGGACATTCTTGTTTTTCTTAGAAGACATTTTGCTTTTCATCCAAGAAGCTTCTTCAGCTCTGACTGGACTATCCAGTCAAAGCTGAAGAAGCTTCTTGGATGAGAAGCGGAACATCTTCAATAGAAAACAAGAAAGTCCAGTTGCCACTTGAAAAAGCTACTTTTGGACAACCATGACTGAGAATCTCCATAGATCAAAGAGGACATAAAACACTGAACAGATGATGGTCCAATAACTTTGTACCCAATTCCTGGTATTCTCATACCTGTGTTAAAACAAGGACATCTCACATGCCATGAATATGAACAAAAAAATCTTCATAATCTTTTCCATTGAAACATTTTCTAAATCAAATTTTCTTTGATCAAATTGAGAGGGGAAATTGAGGTCACTGACACAAATAATCTAAGACTGATACTGGTAGAACATCAACTATCTGACTTCATGATTAGATCAGCCAATTATAAAATTCCATAATGAGCAATACAAATGGATGGAAAATAAAATAGAATTCCTAGCAGCCATATTTTCAATTGCAAACTTGTGAATTTGTAATAGGTGTTTTTGCTCCTTATTTTATAATGTTGGTTCTGAGATTTCCTTGAACTCATTCTGTCACCTGGCCAAAGTGTGCCATAACTAGTATTTAGCATCCTTGAAGACCAAAAGCCTAGTTATTTTGCAATCATTCGCTGTTGCAAAATATTCGGGGTTTTTTTTTTCTATAACTGATGCACTACATCTCCAGGAGAAAACACAAGAAATACTTTAGAAACACATTTCTAAGAATAAGAGATTTAATCATAATAATATCTAATTACATCACCTGCCTATGTATCTCGGGGATAACAAGCAGTTATCTGTCGTCTTGCATATGTGTATTACTGGTTAATATATCCTTTAACCATAGACATTTATTCTGTCCCATTTGGCCCTCTTCCCTTAATTAAGTGAACAGATGTGGCCATATTTTGAGCTTTGCTTGGTGAAAGAAAGATGCTATTCTCTGGCTTGTATATATTTTTCACTGGAAACATCTGGATCTGTGGCTCAATTCCATTTTACTATTTCTCACTTAAATTTCCTCTTTAGATCTTTCTTAATTAACTGTTTCTGGAATTTTTCATGGAATTGATTGTCTAAGAAACTTTTTCCACCCCATTCTTCTTAGGAGAGAGTGCATAAAATTTAGAATTCTTTCTCTGCTCCTTATTTACAAAGAAAATAATTAGTTGATCAATTAATCTTATATGCAGGAAGTAAAGTAGCTTAGTACTTTTGAAACCCAATTTAAGTTACTTTTAATAATTTAAAGTAGAGATTATAAGGATGTTGGAAAAGTGATCATTCATAGTTAATTTTCTAGTTTCATATGTCACAACCAGGAACAGTCTTCCCTTGTTTTGGCACCCTCCACACAAATAGTCCACTTTCTCTAGAACTCTTTGTTGCTGAATTCCAAACAACTGAGGGACATCCAGATGTTGTCTGAGAATATAATAAGTGGGGTTATTTTCAGCTAAGATCTGTGAATCCTTGAATTCTATGTCAAATTAGAGTTTATTCTATTTTTCTGAGTTGACAGCGTGTGTTGGTATTATTGTTTTGGTTTGGTTTGTTACATGTGTATTATGCTTGGTGGCCCCCAACTATCTAGTTGGAAAAGGGTCCTTCTTTGGGGCTGTATTGAAGAGTTAGAAGCCAAGAAGTCAGCAGAGCTCTAGGGAGGTGGTATTCAATGATTAGGAAATTTACACCTACCCCAGGTATCTGTGTGAGAAACGTATGTGCTTTTTTCTCCTTTGAAAATTAATTGGAGAATGATTTATGTCCTATCACATTGATGGTGAATGATTAAAAAGCTGTATTCCTCACCCCAGTAATAGCAATTATAGGGAAATAAGGATAATAGCCTGTAGTGATAGCATTAGTTACATCACTAATCTCTGTGTAATGCATCGTACTGAAATGTTTATATTTATTTATTTTAAAGAAGATAGATGAGTCAACAAGGCTTTGTTTAGGCTTTTTAATATGCATTTGTACAGCTCTTCTAATCCCAATTAAGCAATGGGGAGATTCAGTTTGCATACCATGGAAAGGTGAAATATTATATCAGTAACCAGCACTAACATTAGCAGCACATATATATGTATGCATGTGTGTACTCTCAGAGTGACTTGGCACTGTACAGTAAAAGCAAAAACTATTTTAAAAAGCCATATAAAATATTGATTTTGATAATTTCAGAAGTCGATTAACCCATTTTAATGGGAGACCACTCATAAATGCCAAGATAGTTTACTACACTGGGTTGTTGAAGAAATAACCAAGAAAAATCCAAATTACATACAATTTCCCTATTATTTCCAATAGGACTATATGGATATATATATGGACATACTGTAAAATCATGGGAAATGGAGCTGGAGTTGAAGGATATTTTACCTTTAGGATCCACTACAGTGTTGCAGTATAATGAAATTAATTTCCAAGATACATAATCAGACAGAAAATATAAAAAGATGAGAAAAGCCCTGGGGCATTATTATTTAAAGTATATGCATGCCAGCATGATGAATACAAAAAATAAAATTAACCTTTCATCCTAGTTTGAAAATGCACCATACTAATAGATGAGAATGTAGGAAATTATGTGATTAAACAGCGATGTATGGTGCTTGAGTAGTTACTATCCTTTTTCATGTACACATAGTTACATTCCTTAAAGTGTCTTATATTTAATTTTATTAAAATAAGAGTGCCTAATTAAGATCTGGTATTTTAGAAGTGTTCTTTGTTCTAATCTGGGATATGGCTGCAATTTTATTGCCACTTCTGAAAGAAAAGAAAAATCTAAATTAAAATGAGTAATATGTACTTACATTATAGCATAATGTGAATTTACATACATTATATTCACAATAGTGAAAGTTACTCATCTCAAAAATCATCAGTATTCAAGATTTCTATAAAAATATAACAGTCCTTTAATATAATTATTCTGAAATTGGTGCACTTATAGCTGAACACTTGATTATTTCTTCTTGAGTAACAATGAAAAGTGTGTAGAACTAAATGCACATTCACTTGGAGTTAATAGATAGTTTATTATTTGAGTTACTTTAAAATGTACAATGTTTAGATTATAATCTATAGATTAAATAAAAGCAAAATAATTCCTGGCATTATGCTTAGTATTTAATAATAGGAGAAGAGGAGAGGAAGTTTTGTCTATTTGGCGTCAAGTAGAGTAGCTAGATATTATTTTATGGGGTTTAAACTCTCTATGGAGAACTAAATTCACAGGCTTTGAAATTTTAGATGGTTATGAACAGTCTGGAAATTATCTAGGTACTGGTGCGCAGGGGTGGTAGGAAGGGATATCTAGGAGATCTCAAAATGGAATAGATAGCTGACCTTCACTGAAGCTCTCAGAACCAAGAGATATGTATATTACTTTATGCTTAGTGACCATTTGAAGTTATAACAGATCTACATGGAGATCACTTATGATCCAGATTCTAAGCATTGATAGTTGACCCTTCTGTTCTGACCCAGGCTTCGTCAAACATAATTAAATACAAACTTGTTTTAAAAGCAAAACCTATTTTATTGCAATGCTGGGAATTACTTTCATCCCCAGCCAGAACAAATCTTAAATGGTTCCCCAAGATAAGCACATGCTTTTCAGTGCTGTGGAATGCTGCCAAAAACAAAAGCATCCAATTAATTATAACAGAAACGAACTGAGGTACCAGAAAAAAACCCAACCAGAGTATACAGAGTTTCAAGGAGGACACAAAATCTATCAAACTACTTTGCTTCCTGCAAAGATTTTGTCATTGATTTTGTCATTATCCCTTATGGAAGGAGCAATCACTTCAATCTTATTCCCGAGTTGCCCCTTCTGTTTCAGCTGCTCTCGCCTTCTAGCAGCTCTGTGCACACATGCACTAGGGACAGGCTCCCCTGTGTCCTCTGCTTCACTGCTGCCAGGCTCCGAAGGCTCCAAAGGCTCCGAAGGCAACAACCCACTCCCAGAGGGTCCTAACCCCATCCCTGCCTTGGATGCAGGACCCTCGTCCAAGTCATCTCCAGACTCCCTGACTGGTTCCCTTTCTTCCCCACTGTCTGATTCCGCTGCCATCTCCACCAGCTGCTGGCGAACCACAACACCCTCCTATGGTTACATGACTGAATTTTGGGTGCTAAGCTGTGTTTACACCTGTTTTCAATGACCGCACTGTCAGCTTTGGAAGCCATAATTTACTTAGCAACTTCCACGCTGCCATATTTTAATGCCTGGGAATTTGGGAGGGGGGATTTTAGAGAGAGGTGGAAGTTTAGACATAACAACATTCTTCTTCAGAGTCAAGGACAAGCCATCCTGCACCTGGGAAAGGAGTGGTTGGAGGGATGTCTCCCGTTGGGACGGATGGTGATTGGGCCATGTGATGGACTGATGGGTGCAGGTATTGGATCTTTGAATTTCTTTTGGGAAGGGAAAACCCAGAACTCTCCGATTTGGGTTTTCCCAGGTGTGTCACTATGACAATTCTAATAAAATGGAACTTTGAGAAAATTCCTGTCTCGGAGTTCATTGGTTTGGAGTTTGTTAGTTGGAATGCTTATGTTTTACAACAGTTTTGGCAAAAACCGGCAGTTTACAATACTTCCAGTTTTCAGCAAAGCTATGCACATAGCTTAACAATCATTAAGTGGATGCCATGACTGTGGCATTCACTTAATGCCACTGGTGGCTGCTTTGACCATTTTATTGAATTAACAATGACCACAAAAAAGGTGCCAAAATCAGGTTGATCTTATGACTGATCCATTTTACAACTGTCTCTATTTATGAATATAATGAGCAGGCTCCATTATGGTTGTAAATTGAGGACCACCTGTATGTCAAGTCCCCATGTATAGGATTTTCATGCATTCCTCTTTTGGAAGAGGACATTTCTGGAAAATCAGCACTTAACTCTTTAGTTCTACATTCTGGGAAAAAGAAATTAAAGCCATTCCCTGCCACTGTACCTTAACAGGTTTAGTTTTAAAAGGGAAAGATTTCAAGACTATGTATTCTAACCTTTGATTACTTGACATTAAACTATATTAATAAATCTCCATGTTAATTTTGCTTTCCTGCATAGACTCTACTCTCAGGTACTTGACAATAGCTAAGCTGACATTGGTTCCTATTTCACAGTTTCTTTAATGACTGGCTGCACAGCCCCAAATATTGCCAGTTGAGATATTCAGGTCAAATGTTTTCCTGAGGGGAAAAAAGTACACACACATATACAATTCTGATTTTGGAAATATTAATTTTTAGCACTCTGATTTCCCCAGTGAAGCTGTTTTCCTCCCTATTTTAAGTTAAACCTGAACTGAGTGTTGTTTTTTAATAAAAAATATTTAAATAATAATAATTTTAAATGTGTGTGTGTGTGTGTAAAATAAAATATTTCTAATACAATCCCTATAATATCCTATTGCACAGTGCCAAATATTTTAGGTTTAGATATTCAGGTCAAGTGTTTTCCTTGGGCTATAGAGGTAACACTATGCTTTTGCTGTTGAATTTTTTTTCTCATTTCTAGATCAGTCACTAATCCAAGCCAACCAAAGTTCATATAGTCTTTGAAATAATACTATGATGTGACATAGCTAATTACTTGAAATTGTCCAATGGAAGAACATAAATGTCTAGGTAAAGGTTTTATTTTTATTTATTTTTTTGTTTTTAGTAAATGAAATTTTAGGAAAGACAATTCACATTGGGTGAGTTTATAATCCCCAGTTTAAACTAAGGGCTGGAATCAAGTGACTGCATATTTAAAAATTGGGTCATGGTATGCATTCATTATTTTGTTGTCTACTTTCTAAAATACACAGAGTTTTTTCACATTATGAAGGAAGCAACTCTATTGCTTTGCTATCTGGGCTTTGTAGGTATTGTCAGCCACATAAATTATTTATATTTCAGAAAACACCACAGGAGGATATATTTATCTCTTGCATTAAGATTCAGGAAGTTTGTTTAGTTTTAGCTTGGCTTCGGGACAAACCCAAGTAAGACATGCTTTCCCAAGATAATTTGTTTCCTAATTGCTATTCGCTTGCTGAAATACAATTAAAGCTATTGCCCTGATGTTAACATCAACATCTTGATTGCCTTATAGAAATATGAATATGTATTCTTTTCCTGTTCATAAATCTTTCTCACCAATTTTCTTGAACACCCAAATCTTAATTAAGGGGAAATCTTTCATCTTTTTGAACAAGGATCTTTAAGGAAACATATCCTGAAGTAGAAAAGATTTGGCATTTCAAGCCATGTTGATGGGAAAGAAATTTTAAGTCTGGACTCCAATTTTCAGAAGTCTCATAGTAGAGCAAACAGGGACGTGTTGTACAAAGGTTGTGATTCCTGTCTTTTCCTCTTTAATCAGAACAGTTCTGTTTGTTTGTTTTTTCAAATTTGCTTCCGACTTTTCCAAATCAACTTCCTGCTTTTTGTACAAATTGGAATAAAAAATTATGAAAGGACCACTGAATAGTCTCTTTACCTGTTAACATGGTAACACTTATACAGGCGTCAGTTCCTAAATGATATGTGCCTTTAAAAAAATGGATTTTACATTTTGCCAAATTTGGTACAAGGAACTTAAATTAGTTCCATCACCAATACAATTAAGATACAGTCTAGCAGAAGTATCAATAAGAATGTTTTTATCAATCTAAAGCAACTCTACAAAGGATTAAAAATAATGTTTAAAATTTGGGAATTTTCTTTGATATCAGCATCGTCGGGATTATGGGTGACATGATAGCAGTGTTCCGATATCTCAGGGGTTACCACAAAGAAGAGGGAGTCAAGCTACTCTCCAAAGTACCTGTTGTGGTCCGCTGGTGTTGTGATTTGCCAGTAGCAGGTGTGGATGGCTGAGGTCTCTGACAGTGAGGACTCGGATGAGGGGCCTGTGTGTGGTGCACGGATGGGGCCAGGACTATCGGAGAGTGGGGTGCTGTCTTCGGAGGTTGTGGAGTCTGGCAGCAATGATGAAGAAGACCCGGGGAGCCTGCACTCAGTGCACGTGCGCACAGGGCTGCTCGAAGGAAAGACCAGCTGAAGCAGCACAGGCAACTCAGGAGTAAGGCTGGAAGGTGATGGTTCCTCCCATAAGGGATAAAAGCCAGCCTTCGGGGTTGGCTTCTTTGCAGGAAGCAAAGAAGTTCTTTCTACTCAGAGCCCTCATTGAAACCCTGCTTACTCTGGTTTGGTTTTTTTTTTAAACTTCTGGCTTTGCATATTTATCTGCAAATAGTCTTTTGTTCTTGGCAGCCTTTCGCAACCATGAAAAGGCTTGCTCTCTTATCTGGGACAATTAGTTTTGAATGACTCTTGCCTGTGAATGCACAGAATTCACAGTGCCACATTAAAAAGGTTTGCTTTTATACATACTTTGTGTTTGTTTGATTTGAACAAGGCTTGGGTCAGAACAGCCGGCGGCCTGTGGAGCTGGCAGCAGAGTCAGACAGTGGGGAGGAACATGGGCCAGCCCGGGAGTCTGGGGAGGACTTGGATGAGGGATCTGCATTTGACACAGAGGCCATGGCCATCTGCGAGTTATGTGCTGACTCCGGAGCCTCCAGAATCTGACATCAGCAAGGCAGAGGAACAAGGGGAGCCTGTTTCTAGTGCGCCCTTGCACAGAGCTGCCAGAAGGCAAGAACAGTTAAGACAAAAGAGGTGACTCGGGAGTAAGTCTTGGAGATGATTGGCTCCTCCCATAAGACATAAAGGAGGAGCAAAGGGACATGAGCCTTTGCAGGAAACAACTTTGTTCATTCTGATCGGTTTAAACTCTGAAGCTCCATGTTGACTTTGTGCTCCATTTGGCCTTGTACAGTTAATTGGCAATTTAGTCATTGGCAGCATTTCAAGGGAGATAAAGGTGGTGCTTATCAGCCTCATCCCAAAAGACTGTGGCAAACTTCTGCTGGACTATTCACAAACTGTTTGGGACTCATTATGGGCTGTGAATGCATATAATTCACAGCCGTTGAAATCAAAAGAGGGTTTTTGGGACTAAGCGCGTGATTGTTACTGTCTCAGGAAGCCTTGGTCAGAACAGCACCTGAGGGTAAGGCAAGAAGCAATGAATGGAAACTAATCAAGGAGAGAAGCAACCTAGAACTAAGGAGAAATTTCCTGACAGTTAGAACAATTAACCAGTGGAACAACTTGCCTCCAGAAGTTGTGAATTCTCCAATACTGGACGTTTTTAAGAAGAGATTAGACAACCATTTGTCTGAAATGGTATGGGGTTTCCTGCCTGAGCAGGAGGTTGGACTAAAAACCTCCAAGGTCCCTTCCAACTCTGTTATTCTATCTCTAACCTTATATTTAGATAAACCTTCCTGTTTATTGTTAGCCTAGCCCTGGCTTTGTCTCCTTCTGTAACCGCCGCTCCACAACACTGGCGGCGAGGGCAGGGCAGCGAGTAAAGACATCCAGGCGAAACAATTGAGCCGAAGTCACACAGAGAAAGAGCTGATGCCTCGCCTTTTGGGATAGGAGCAGTTTTAAGCCACAGGCTTTCAAATGGATCTGAGGCACCCATTGCCTATTTTTTCAAGAACATTCTCTGCTGCTGAGAGAAATTACAGCCAGATCGATAAGGAGGCTTTGGCAGCTGTGCTGCTGTGAAAAAGTTCCATGAGTTTCTCTATGGCCATTTTTTTTTGAACTGGTAACTGACCACAAACCTTTGTTAGGGCTGTTAGCTGGAGACAAACAAACCCCACAGGTACTGTCCCCAGAATGACCAGGTGGACACTTTTTGGCCGCTTATTCATACACCTTGATTCATCGTCCTGGAATTAACCTGAGCCACGCAGATGCCCTCAGCAGGTGCCCCTGCCTACACCAGTCGAGGACCCAGCTCCCATCCACTCAATCTCTCGAGTGCATCGGGACTGGACCTCCCACTTTCAGCCGGGGATGTTGCTACGCACTCAAAAAAAAGACCCATTGATTTCCCAGGTCCTGGACTGGGTGGGAGGGGTGGCCAGATATACATTTTGCCCCTGATTTAATTCCCTTTAAGATTCGGCAAGCAGGAGTTGTCTGCAATACAGGGCTGTCTGTTATGGGGGACAAGGGTGGTCATTCCTGCCTCCTTGCAAGAGCCAGTTCTAAAAACACTGCACGAGGGTCATCCGGCATGGTACGGATGAAGGCCTGGGCCCAGCTACATTTGGTGGCCTGGACTAGATGCCCAAATTGCCAGTTGGGTCAACGCATGCCAGGCCTGCCAGGCGACAAGAGCAGCTCCACCCATAGCTACACCCACCAGGTGGGAAGATGCAGGACACCCTGGGCCAGGCTACATATTGACCTAGCTGGCCCTATGATGGGGAAAACATTCTTGGTGGTAGTGGACTCTGCGTTTTCAAAATGGACTGAAGTAGCCGTGCTGTCTTCCACCACAACTCAAGCCATTACAGAGTCCTCTGGAAGATGGAAGAACCTGGAGAAGGCATATCGACCAGCTCAGGAGACGCTGGACTTCGCCTGCCGCCAGAAACCTGACAACCGCGCCGAGCCACCCGGTCTACTCGCCGCCTGCCGCAGCTGTCCCACAGAACTACCCGGTCTACCAGAGGCCCGACTTCCCAGCCAGCCGACCGACGCAGGAAGACTCACCAGAGCCGCCCCAGAGAGCAGGTCCGGATCGCCGTCGACCCTCCGCAGACACCTGGCACTGCCGGAGAAGACAGAGACTGTGTTGCAGCCCCAAGCCTCCAGAACCGCTGGAGGACAAGCCGCGACGAAGACCACCATTGTGGCTACGGGACTACGCATGCAGGGGAAGGAGTGTTGTGTATTAAGAACCTGCCTGAAGTTCCCCTTCTGGTCCGCCATCCGGCGGGAGCGCCGATCGCTCCCATTGGCTGATGCCGTTTGACAGCCGCTATAAAAGGGAGCTGTCAAACGGCATCAGCTGTCGCGCCGCCAGCTGGCTGTCAGATTGCCTCTGAAGCCGCGGCGACCCTTTATTCACTGAATAAAGTATTGTTAGCCTAGCCCTGGCTTTGTCTCCTTCTGTAACCGCCGCTCCACAACACTTCCTAAGTTGGATCCCATTAAGATGTAGACTACATTCCAATAATCCTATACCACCAAAGCATTCAGCATCAAGAAGGTATCATATTGAAGAAGCCTTCTCAAAAGGAACAGTTCAAAAAACAGAGTCTTCTTGCACTGAGACTACCAAATTTGTTATCGCATAGGTTTTTCTGGGTTACAGATCATTTTATTAGCTGGATGTATAATAGCCCTGAGATAAACAGCAATCTCATTATCACTCTGGAAACTCGCAAATGTAATAAAAATAGTGTTTTAATATAGAATCAGCAACAGCACGCACTGAGAAATAGATAAAAGTTTTGCATTTTAGCTGCAAAGGACACAGTCTAGCCCATAGCAAACAAACATATTGAAGTCCAAAACATTTAGATAAAACCATATTGTTTAACCTGGGAGATTATTAACCTTCTCGATTTCTTCTGTCGATTATTTGCATCTCTCTAAAACTCCAGATAGACCCAGTCAGCCTTGGAGATGCTGGTGTCCAATTCTCTTCTGTGATGAAGCCATCATTTCATCCTGACAGCCTTCCAAGCCCCTCTCTCATAGTTATTTGGTTTTTATGGCACAAAAGGTGCCTCCCACTCCTAATTTCATTTCAGAGAATGCAGCGACATCCTGCTGTGTTTACATATGAATTTTCTTTCTTTGGTGTAATTTGACACTGAATACATTTCTAGGTATGAAATACAGTATCAATAAATTGGAGCATGGGCTCCAGTGAGTTGTTTGTTCAATAATGGATTCCGTAATTTGTACTTGGCTCAAATTAATTTGTGAATTTCTTGGGTAGTTATTCTCCATAATGTAAAACCCCACATTTGAAATACCAAGTTGCAGACTTTTTAAAATGATTTCAAACAGCCCCCCTGCTTAAAGTTGTCCAAACTGATACAAAAGAGGCTTTATCTTTTCCACCCTCTAAAAAAAACACAAGACCCTAGGATGTGTATTTTATCATCACTCTGAAATGCTTTGTATCTCATTTAAAGGCACACCAAAATTTCTCAAAAGCCATAGAAAACAAATGGCAGTTCACAGAACCTTCTTCAAAGACTTTCTACTGTGTTTTTTTTTTTTTTTAGTTTTGTGAGTGGCCTTCTCATCAGTAAAAGTCTTTAGAAAATGGTTACTATCAGGAGAATTTTGTGGATGAAAGTAGTGATTAGTGTCAAAGCTTATTTTTCTGTTAGTATTGGTGAAAAGAAAGAGCAGTGTCAAAAGTTTGATAAAATGAAAAGAATGAAAAAGGAGAAGGAGAAGAAAGGGAGGGAGGGAGGAAAGAAGGAAGAAAGGAAAGAAGGAAGGAAGGAAGGAAGGAAGGAAGGAAGGAAGGAAGGAAGGAAGGAAGGAAGGAAGGAAGGAAGGAAGGAAGGAAGGAAGGAAGGAAGGGATTATTTTCCCTGCTTCTAAAATGCCTTTCAAAATCTCTTTTCCTAGAAAATATGGTGGAATATATCTCTTTGATATTTCTCTGCCCAGCTCTCAAAATTCTCTACTCTATTTGGCCACAGATTAATATCAAGATAATGTATATCTATGTTCAGAGAAGCCACTATTTTTTTAAGATACTTTTCCTTAAACCTTTGATAGGACATCTGAGAATTCTACAAATAGTTTGCATAGGGTGGGAGTTTATCTTGTAAATATATTACCAAAGTCATTTGTAATATTAAATAATTCCTTGATCCAGCTGCTTCCTCCAATCTCCTCTGACATTATTGTCTGTTATTCAGTCAGATGATCATTGTGAAAAGGAGGATGAAAGTAGAGTATGATGATTTTTGTAAAAAAATCAGGAAATGGTTATTAATCAGCCTTCCATCCTTCTGAGGTTGGTAAAATGAGGGCTGAGATTGTTGGCAATATGCTGACACTTCAAACTGCTTAGAGAGGGCTGTAAAAGCAATGCGAAACAGTATATAAGTCTAAGTGCTTTTGCTATTAATATGACTCCCTTGCCCCAAGTATTGGATCAAATTTGTTCTCTTTCTTCCCTTTTTCCTTTATTCTGAAATCAGCTTCCAAATCAGGTAAATGCAAAGTCTTCAGATATTTGGCATATCACCAGCACAGATCCTTAGGCAACTTGTACTAGAATTATGCATTCATTAATTCCTTCTGTTTAAGGGTTCTTGTGAAGATGAGTTATGGATGGATCATAAATTCTCTCCCTAAGATGTGAAGCAATAAGGACAAAATGAAAACAAGAATGTATTTAGTATTTTTTTTAGTATTTATTTAATTTGTCAATTGCTTAAGATACAGGTATAAGAATAAACATAGTTTTGAATACATGAGATAGATACTTATAAGAAAAATAAAAAGAAACAATAGGACAGGGACAGTAGGCACGATTGGTGTGCTTATGCATGCCCCCTACAGACCTCCTAGGAAGGGGGTGAGGTCAATAGTAGACAGTCTAAGGTTAAAGCTTTTGGGGTTTGGGGAAGAAACCACAGAGTCAGGTAGAGTATTCCAAACATTGACCACTCTGTTGCTGAAGTCGTATTTTCTGCAGTCAAGTTTGGCACGGTTAACCTTGAGTTTGTATCTATTGTTTGCTCTTGTATTGTTATGATTGAAGCTGAAGTATTCATTGACAGGTAGGACATTGCAATGTATGATTTTATATACTATATTTAGATCGGACCAGAGGCAGCGTAGTTCTAGGTTTTCAAGGTCTAGAGTTTCAAGTCTGGTGGCATAAGGTATTCTGCAATGAGTAGAGGAGTGGAGAACTCTTCTTGTGAAATATTTCTCGACTTTTTCAATTGTGTTAATATCAGATACATGATATGGGTTCCAGACTGATGAGCTGTATTCAAATATAGGTCTAGCAAATCTTTTGTATGCTCTAGTTAGTAGTGTGATATTACCAAAGAAAAAGCTACGTAGGATTAGGTTAACAACTATTAATGCCTTTTTGGTTATGTAGTTACAGTGGGCTCTAGCACTTAGATCATTGGAGATGAGTACTCCAAGGTCCTTGACAAAGTCTGCATCCTCAATAAGGTCTTGATTTTTTAGCTTGTATTTTATTTTCTGATTTTTTTTTTGCCAACAGAGCATTTATTTGTTGAGATTTGAAGTTGCCATTTGATTGACCATTCTCATACATAGTCAAGGTCTTTTTGAAGGGTAGCAGTATTGTCTGTGGTGTTGAATAGCTTTACATTATCAGCAAAGAGAACACAGTTGCTCTTAATACAATCACAGAGGTCGTATGTAGAATATGAAGAAAGTTGATCCTAAAACACTGCCTGTTGACCACTGTTGACAGGTACAGAATTTGATAGGACACTCCCAATTTTGACCATTTGTTGTCTGTTTGACAGGAATGCTTCTATCCAGTTATACAGGTGTCCAGAGATACCATAAGATTTTAGTGTTAGTAGTAGTTTGTCATGTACCACTGAATCAAAGGCTTTACAGAAGTCTATGTAGATTGCGTCTATTGCTTTGCCCTGATCGAGTTGTGTAGTCCATATGTTTTTGCAGTGTAAGAGTAGCAGATTACAGGATAGTTTTTTTCTGAAACCAAATTGTTTATTAGAGAGTAGGTTGTTTGTCTCTAAGTGGAGGACAATGGATTGGTTAATAATTGATTCCATGACTTTACAGGTGACACAGCATAAGGAGATTGGTCTGTAATTTTCAACTAGGCTGGGGTCTCCCTTTTTGAAGATGGGGATGACTGTGGCTTGTGACCATAGTTTTGGCAAGGAACTGGTCCTGAAAGATTTTTCAAAGATTATGCTTAGAGGTTTGGCTATGGCAGTGGATAGCTTTTTTAAGAAGTAGGCACATATCCGTCTGGTCCAGTAGATAGAGATGGTTTTAGATTGCGTAGTGATTTTTCAACATTGTCTTCTGTAAAATCGATATGTATTAGATCATTGTTGTTATATGTGGTACGGCTAGGAAATACTGGGCATGATCCATTGCTGTTTATAAATACTGAGCCAAAAAATGTGTTAAAGAGGTTTGCTTTGATAGTGTCATTGTTGCAGTCTTTGCCATTAGGTCCTTTCAGGGGTGGGATGAACCTTGAGTCTTTTAGTTTGTTGTTTACAAAATTATAGAAAGCACGGGTGGAATTTGTGTGTAGAAGGTTTTTCCTCTTGTTTAATGTGATAATGAGTGCATTCATTCATGTGGCTGATGACAGGACTGAAATTAAATTGGATGTGGACTTATGGTTTTATCCAAACCCACTAAGGAAATTTGAATTGAAAGAAAGTTTCATCTGATTCTTGATTCTGCCATTAGCACACAAGGGAGATGCAGGTCCACTCTGGAAATTAGGTCGCCGCTTATGCTTCATTCCAAATTCAGATCCTTCTTATTTTGAAGACATGAAGTGATCAAACCATCACATTGCTGTGGGCAATTCATCATTTCTGGATTGTAAAATAACAAGGCAGTGCTGAATCTCTGTTTTCTAGCAGTAATGGAATTTTAAAGACAAGGAGAGCTGACCCTTGGAAAAATTCAAGCCGTTCCCCATCTGTAACTAGTGTGGATTTCATTCAAATTGCATGACATTCTCAGGCATCGTACAAGCCCTTTAAAAGATCAGAACTGTAAAATATCAGATGGACAGTAAACGAGCTTCATCTTCTGCACCATCATGCAAATGCATGGCCTACCAGCTTCTACACTGCAAATACAACGAAATCTGTGAATTTAACATGACATCTTTTTAGTGGTAGCAAAAGTCATAGTTTTGTTAGATGCAAATGTTTAGGGTTGGATTTCCTTTCCTCTCAGAAAAAGAAACCGTTTAATTATATTGTTTTTTATGTTCAAATCTGAGGATTCCTTGCATGAATGATTACAATACATCTACTTTGGTACAAAGGACACATAGGTAACAAATAGAAGTTGTCATATCATTCATGGGGAACAAATATTTTACTGAATGTGTCAGACTCGCTTCTACTTTGGTGTGATTACTAACATTGATTTTTGTGGTTCAATCTATCAGACTCCAAGAACGTCGATTGTGGCAGATCATGCAAATGTGAGCTAAGATAGGCTCTGCATTGCTTTTCTGCCAGACCAAATTGGGACGTTATTTTAATGGCCTCATTGTTTTGCTGCCAGTGAGCTAACCCAAAGTTGAAACCCTGGAGAACAAAAAGCATTTTTTCACAACATTTGGGGGCAAGGAGGCTGCATGAGAAAGCAGAGAGAGAGAGAAAGAAAAAGCATAAGAAAACGCCCCATCAACTCCTCAGTATTCATCGTCTGATGGTGGAGCGGGCTCTGGGAACATTGAATTCATATCTTGCTTTTTTTCCATGGAGAGGTGGCTTGTAGAAACCATTATGTTGAACAGTTAACATAAAAAAGCCTTAGAATCCCAACCCTATTCTTTAAATATATATATCAAGTTTTTAAAAGAATGGGCTTTGCCTTCGAACGATCCCCGGGAAGGCGGCGACAGGAGCGCCTGAAGCTGAGTGTCTCTGCCGGGCTCCGGTTGCAGGGAGAAGCCCTGGTTGGCTGCGTGTGGCTGCGCCAAACACTGCGCCGTTGCTCTAAACTCCGCGGCAGCACGGGGAGAAGGGAAAGCAATGGTGGTGGAAGGTCTCCCGATACGAAGTGCCCCACCAATGCTGAGGTCAACGCAGGCAGCACCATATCTAGGTATGCAATAAAAGTACTTCCTAATGGCAAGCCCCCACCACCATTCCCCCCCCCCCATTTTGCATTTTTAATATAGGCCTTAATTTGGGGAGAGGGGCTTAATTTCATTTTATGCCTATAAAACATGCTGGGACTTCCTATTGGGGGAGGCCATATTGTTGGAGAAACACGGTATAAACCATTGTAATGGGTGAAATCACCATGTTCAGAGATAAAGCCTATTATTTAATCATTATTAATAAACATTGTTTAGTATAAAAAGATAGCAATTCCTAGGAAACTTTACATGTTAAATCAAAGTTTTTTCTTTTGGGAAGATTTGTGATGGAGATCTAAATAAGTGTGGACTAGGAATAAGTTACAAGTTATCCTTGACTGGCAAATTGTCCCTGGATATCAACTTGTTCATCCCAACCTAAGAATTGAATGGCATATTAAAAAGTATTCACATTTCCCATGGTAATGTGTTTCAGAATAGTATATGAGCATCTTGTTTGTGTCTTGTAAATTAACTAAGTGTTCTCCATCTGTATATTTGTTGCTGGACAATTTTATCCTTGGAATTGCCAGTGCATTGTTTTAGTGCATTCATAAATCAATCAAATATTGTTCACCTGTAAGTAATTATTATGGTGATTATTTATGAAAGAAGACCAACTGAGCACAGGTATAAATAACAATCCACATGCAGAAAGTGAATGTGAGCCATGTGTCATTTGTGGCTATAAGGAAGGGCTGCTGTTGATTATAAATTAACAATAGCAAGGTGATCACTAATTTATGATGCAGTCAAAGCTATAGCTGTGCGCACATGGTCTAACTATTCCTGCTCTCTGGAGTGCTGAAATCTGTCATCCGGTTCCAGGAAAAAACAAAACTTTTTTGTGTGTTTCAGAATTGTTGAGTGGTTTTTATTGTTGTGTCATAGAGAAGTGTGTGTATTTTCACATTTTGCAGCCTCCCTGGCTGCTTAAACATCTTAATTGGGCTTAGAGGTGGTATTCAGCACGTTCTGACCAGTTCTGGAGAACCGGTAGCAGAAATTTTGAGTAGTTCGAAGAACCGGCAAATGCCACGTCTGACTGGCCCTGCCAACCCCATCTATTCTTTGTCTCCCGAGTCCCAGCTGTTCAGCTGGGTATTCTTTTGTTGCCCTGCACAGGAGAACGGAGCTGGAAAGCAGGTTAGTGGGGTGGGGAGGGAATGGGGATTTTGCAGTAACCTTCCCCCAGAAATGGGGAGGGAATGGAGATTATGCAGTATCCTTTCCCCTGGAGTGGGGTGGGAATGGAGATTTTACAGTATCCTTCCCCTGACACACCCACTAAGCCACACCCACAGAACTGGTAGTAAAAAAAAAATTGAATCCCACCACTGATTGGATTGGATTAGATTTGAATGGATTGCATTGCATCTCATTTGATTGGATTATATTGGATTGGACTAGACTGTATTGATTGGACTGGATTAGATTAGACTATACCATGGCCAGCCCTAATAAAAAAAAACACAGATTGTACAATATATCTATCAAGTAGGTCATTGCTCAAAGGTACCAGGCATAACAACTACAAACTAAATATATTTGAAAAACTGTTCCTGCATTTGTCAAAGCAATTATGAAAAATATACCCACTTTCTCACAAATAGCTGATATAAAGAAGGCTATATAGATAGCTGATTTTAGCTGATTCTAAAATAAGATAAATTAGGGATGGTCCTATCTAATATTTTTATTAAAATCACCAGAAAATCTCAGAAGTTTTTTTTTTTTTTTTGGAAGAAAATGGTAACCAACTTTTTATATCTTATTGGTCAAAGAAACATAGATATACATAGATTCACCAAGATTCAAATTTGATTCAAGGCAGACTTTACTTTTATATAAAGTTCATCCCTCCTGTCTGGCTTTTTCACTAATATTGGTCTCATATTCATGAAATAGGAATCTAAAATGGCAACATGAAAGTGCATATCTTCCCATCTCTTATTTCGTCCATTGCTGAAGGGCAGACATGCTCAGAAAATGGAATTTTCCTCCAACAGAGCCAAAAGTAAACATTACATCTTGCCAGAGGAAAAGCTTTTCATCTGACTTCCTAATGTGGAAAAGCCCCACCGAGTGGCCTCCTGAAGGTTTCCTTAGAATTTAATTTCACCTAAAGAGAGATATTTTGCCAAGCATTGTACAGCTGGTCCGGTCTCCACAGGGAGGCTAGTCATCTCTGAAGTCCACATTTGATAGTTAATTGAATGAGACTCACATTATTATTCTCATTATTCTATAGAACTATTCTAAAACATGATTGCACATACAAAACACACATATAGAGAACATCAGGCTAAAAAACAGAAAACAAGTACCGCTTTAGCCATGAAAGCTAAGTAATTTGCAGCCAGTCACCAGGAGCCTGTGAGTTCTAGACCTGAAAGCCTGCTTGGTGACTTTGGGCCAATGCCAGAAGTCTGTGAGTTCTAGTCCCATTTTAGGCATGAAAGTTGGCTAGGTGAATCTATGCTAATAAGATTTATTTGTTTTATTTATTTATTTGGTTTGTCAATTGCTTACAAGATAATAGGTATGAGTAAAAACATAGTTATGAATACATAGATACATATAAGAAAAATAGAAGAAACAATAGGACAGGGATGGTAGGCACATTGGTGCGCTTATGCACGCCCCCTACAGACCTCTTAGGAAAGGGATGAGGTCAATAGTAGACAGTCTAAGGTTAAAGTTTTTGGGGTTTGGGGAAGAAACCACAGAGTCAGGTAGAGTATTCCAGACATTGACCACTCTGTTGCTGAAGTTGTATTTCCTGAAATCAAGTTTAGTGCAATTAACCTTGAGTTTGTATCTATTGTTTGCTCTTGTGTTGTTATGGTTGAAGCTGAAGTATTCATTGACAGGTAGGACATTGCAATGTATGATTTTATATGCTATACTTAGATCGGACCGAAGGCAGCGTAGTTCTAGCTTTTCTAGGTCTAGAATTTCAAGTCTGGTGGCATAAGATATTCTGCAATGAGTAGAGGAGTGGAGAACTCTTCTTGTGAAATATTTCTGGACTTTTTCAACTGTGTTAATATCAGATACATAATGTGGGTCCCAGACTGATGAGCTGTATTCGAGTATTGGTCTAGCAAATGTTTTGTATGCTCTAGTTAGTAGTGTGATATTACCAGAGAAAAAGTTATGTAAGATTAGGTTAACAACTCTTAACGCCTTTTTGGCTATGTAGTTACAGTGGACTCTAGCACTTAGATCATTGGAGATGAGTACTCCAAGGTCCTTGACAGAGCTTGTATCATCAACAAGGTCTTGACTATTCAGCCTGTATTTTATTTTCTGATTTTTTTGCCAATATGTAGGACAGAGCATTTATTTGTATCAAAGGTTGGTTTCTACTTTCTTAAAAAAAATGATTTTAATTAAAACATTAGTTAGGACCATCCCATTTACCTTATGTTGTTGTTGTTGTTGTTGTTGTTGTTGTTGTTGTTGTTGTTAACTGAGAAGTCATGTCCGACCCATCATGACCCCATGGACAACATTCCTCCAGGCCTTCCTGTCCTCTACCATCTTCTGGAGTCCATTTAAGCTCATGCCGCCTGCTTCAGTGATTCCATCCAGCCACCTCATTCTCTGCTGTCCCCTTCTTCTTCTATTGCCCTCAGTTTTTCCCAGCTCTTCTCAAATGAGTCCTTCCTTCTCATCAGGTGGCCAAAGTACTTGAATTTCATCTTCAGGATCTGGCCTTCTAAAGAGCAGTTAGGGTTGATCTCCTCTAGTTTGATTGTCTTGCAGTCCAAGGGACTCCTTATTTTAGAACCAGCTAAAATTCACAGGTTTCTTGGCATGGAGAAAATGGGAGAATAAAGATGTTTGGAGATGTGTGCTGCCTTGAGTTATTTGTAAAAACAACAAAGGAAGGATTGTTGTTATCATCAGCCATTCAGTCATGTCCAATTCTGGGCCATTCTATAGATCAGCACTCTCCATGTTCCTCTGCTCATACTGCCTCCTTCAGATCTGCCATGGTAATCTCACTGTCATTTTTATAGTATCCAACCAATAGACAGGCCCTTCTCCTTTTTCCTCTAATCACTCCCAGCATGGTTGATTTTTTGAGTGAGTCAGCTCTCATGACATGACCAAAGTATGACATTCTCTGTTTGGCAATCTTGGCTTCATGTGATATTTTTGGTGAAGTTCAGTCTAGGACTTTTTTGTTTGTTATTTTTGCAGTCCATGGGATGTGTAATAGTTGCCTCCAACACCACAATACAAAGGCGCCCACCTTCTTCCTATCTGTCTTTTTTCAGAGTCCAAATTCTGCAGCCATAAGTAGCAATTTGGGGGGAAAAAACTTTTAGGATACCAATAAATAAATGAAATAAATATATATGTGGAATCTTTCAGAATATTTAAGAACATATAGAACTGGATGACCTTAGCAACTAAATTGTGAATATTTTACTATTATATTTTACTATTTCTTTCTCTTGAAACACGTGCTTGTCAATGTATAGTTTTAACTCCAAACTAGAGAAGACTTCAAATCATGCTAGTGAGTCCCAAAGGCTGAATGTGCATTTCAACCTGGGCTTCTCTGGTTCTAGTCCAGAATCTGAAATTGCTCTGTATTTGGCACAATTAAAAGATAATTCCCTTTCATTTTATCATTTATGTAGTCTGTCAATATATTGACATTATGTGTGTGTGTATGTGTTGGTGTGTATGTATGTATGTATGTATGTATGTATGTATGTATGTATGTGTGTGTATACATACATACATACCAAAGGTGGTATTCAGCAGGTACTGACCAGTTCTGCAGAACTGGTAGCGGAAATTTTGAATAGTTTGGAGAACTGGCAAATACCACCTCTGACTGGAGATTTACAGTATCCTTCCGTTGCCATGCTCACCAAGCCACACCCACAAAACTGGTAGTAATTTTTTTTTAATCCCACCACTGATATATACATACACACATGAATGACTTCTTTATCTTTGTTTGGGGTACCCACCTGCATTTGTGCTTCAATGGATATTACATCCAAAATATCCTTTTGAGACAATTTTCATAGATTCAAACAGGATTGGTCTTTGCCTCTCTCTCCTCCTTTGATAGACACATTTAAACTGGTATTTTAGAGAAAGAGGGGGAGGGGAAGCAATGAAGGAATTGAAAATGCCGATTGAATACCCTCTCAGCATGACAAAATATTTTGGGAAGCAAATTAAAGAATAGAGGTAGAATTCCAAATGTGTTGGGTCTATTTTGGAAACAAAAGCAGGTGATTTACAGCTCAGTAATCTAGAGAGAAATTTGAATGACATCAATTTGGAATGTAGGGTCAAGATATACTTAACCACTGGCAATATATGGAACAAAAGTTTGCTTTTCTTCTTCTTCTTTTAAATGTCTTTGCTTTAGCCTAAGCTTCTTCAATGCAGATTTTTCTGTTTGTAGAAAGTCACCGTATAGGGCAAAGAATCCACTTTGAATCGGTTCATTTTATAGCAAATCATTTGGGAATTGTTGTGCTTGAATAAGCAAATGTGAAACAGCTCCCCTGCCTCAAACAATCATAAATAATAATCCATCATTCCAACACCCATGCACAATTAAGGGGAGGGGGAATCAACATCTAGAAAAGTCCATACAAACAAACAATCTTATCTCCCAAAGGTGTGTGAAACAATTCTGCTGCATTCTTCATAGTCATTGTCATTTAGTCTTATGAAAGACAATTTGAGGTTGATTTCCCCCCATGAATAAAGAAAAAGCTGAAATTGTTATGGATAGACTGTGCTGTGCTTGCATTTAGTTATAAGGTGGTACTACAGTGCTGAGTTATTCATCAATTGTTCTATCATTACCTTCCCTGGTTTCCTGTGTTTCTATTGACCTCCAAAGCAAAATATCATTAAAAAAAATGTTTTCCTTGTAGAATAGTAGAATAGTTAGGAAGCTAGAGAGGGATATCAAAAATTGGGTAAAGGAAAACACCAGAAGAAAATCTCCAACAATAAAATTTAAATTTAAAAGAGCACAAGATAATTTTGAAATAAAGTTTCAAGATTTGAGAATAAGACAGAAAATTTGGGACCTCTTGGATAGGGAAGCACATCAGGCTTGTTGTTTTGAGCAATCATGGTAGTGTCCTTGGTATATCATCTTCACCATTAATAAAGAAACGGGGGAGGGAATCCCATGAAATGATACAAAAGAAAGACATTTTTTTTCTCGTTTGTGAATGATTGAATGTCAAGTTGAAAGAGATCCATTCTATTGAATTCCATCACTCAAAGCTAAATGTTGAAGATGAAAATCTGAAAGCAAAGTAAACTTCAATTACATCCATTTCAGAAGTGCACAGTGACATGATCATATAAAGAAGGGGTGTCAAACTTGTGGTCCATGGGATGGATGTCTCATGAGCTGGCCATACCCATGCCTGGTTAAGTGAAGGGGGAAAAAATTGTGCGAATTTGACACTCCTGGTATAAAAGGTTACGTTACGTACTTCTACTTGCAACATAAATTGTACAATCAGCACAATGATTCCATCATTTGCATTGTGTCTTTTACCCTCCTTTGTAAAAATCCCTATTGGAATTTAATCCAACGCTTTATCCAGGAAATTGCAGGTTTGCACTAATTGTAAATTGCAAATTGCTAATGCTGCTGTCCATTCAACTGTTGTCTTCTCTGTAGAATCAGTGGTGGAATTCAGCCAGTTCACACCACTTTGGGATAGCAGGTTGTTAAGTTTCTGAGCAGTTTGGTGAACTGGTTGTTGGAAGAAATCAATAGGGCAGAGAACCGGTTGTTAAATTATTTGAATCCCACCACTGTGTAGAATATACAGAACTCAATTTTCTTTTGCACATTTTTTTACAATCGGAGAATACTTTGTAACAGTTTACGTTTGTAGCATTATAACATTCACTAGCCTTTTACACATTTTCCCTTAATTTATATAACTGGTGATCTAAATGGCCCAGAAATTATTAGAATCACGCTGGATAGTAAGATTGACAGTTTATGAATGTGACAAAATAAATACTGATTTATATTGAAAAGCATTATTTATTTAATTATTCTGACCATCTCACCTAAGTTTATACCATCATAATTAAACCATATAAACCTATGAATAAAAGCATACATTCAAAACAGAATTAAAAACAGGTTAAAATGTTCATGTCAAGATAAAAATCAAGGTACACATTCAAAAGGTGAGGAGTTTAACAAGGAAGTGGGAGTATCTTCAAATCACCAGTCATTCCCAGGGCTGCATTATACTTTTAGACCCCCCATGCTAATTGTCAAAACCAGATCTTCACCCTCTTCTGGAAAACAAGAAGAGTGGAAATTTGCCTTTCTTTTGTCCCTAAGATGTTTAGAGGACAGTAGCTGAGAAGTCCTTCCTTTCTAGAGCTCACCAGTCAAAACTTGACAGTTTAGGCAGCATGCACTGCCTACTTAGCTGGGTGGGATATGTCGATGTCATTTTGCTTCCATTTCTCCGATGTAATTGTAATTTTGCTTCCATTTTTTCTATCTTAAATTATTCCTGACACAATTTTTAATACAAATTCCCCCAGTGAAAGTGTGTTTAAAAACAATTCAAAATTTAAAAGAGTCCAAGCAACTTTCATTTTCTGTGCAGAGACAGAGTTGGAAATGGAACACACAACTTTATTTTAGCAAAATTCATGGCACAGCTGTATTGCATTTCTATCTTACAGAAGTTAGGAAAATGACATGAAGTTTGAAACTCTTTTCAATGAAAGCTAAATATGGTCTCACATGATGACTTTGCAGGTGATAGGATAAGCAAACATCAATCCAGTGTCTAGTGCCGATTTAGTTGAACTCAACAGAGGGCAGTTGGTTTATCTTGCTGAGTG
Organism: Notechis scutatus; assembly: GCF_049901735.1. Classification (NCBI taxonomy): domain Eukaryota; kingdom Metazoa; phylum Chordata; class Lepidosauria; order Squamata; family Elapidae; genus Notechis; species Notechis scutatus. The sequence continues at coordinate 13,881,939 of NC_142017.1, read as the reverse complement.
TTTATAATAGAATTTAAGTACTAGCCAACACCTCTTCTCTTGTAAGGAACATTTGTAAGAATTGCAAGTGCTGTAGGCTACTGGATGAAAGACTCTAGCATGTATCATTCTGTTATATTCCTACATTATTAGTTGAAGAAAGAAATGCTTACACAATTAAATAAACAGACTTCAGTCTCATGAGTGCACTAATGGCTGTGAAGATTTGAAATTGGATTTAATGAATGTTCAGCCTGTTAGAAAACAAAACAAAACATGTTTTTATGCCAACTCAAAGCAAATATGTACCTGTTGGAAACTTACTTAAAACACACACACACATACAGAAAGAAAAAACAACAAAAATAACTTCTAATGCAACATCAACAAACAATCAAATCCAATCAGCCATGAAATGAAAAACAAACAACTAAACAATTTGTTCATTTAAAATAAGCAAGGTCAATTGATAAATTGTCAGGGTAAAATTAATTAACTCTGCTGATTTTGAAAAGAGTTCAACTAGGTGTGGTTTAATCTGAGAAAGGGGGCCTTTTTGGTGCTTTTAATTGTTTATTTTATTTTATTTTGTTGATTTGATTTGATTTTGCTGGAACTCCAAGGAGCACTGGAGAAAGAGAGTGGGGTGTAAATCAGTATAGAACCAAAAAGAGCAGTTGTATTTCTTAATCGAGGATTAACCAAGGGTTGCTCAAGGCTCTACAAATGAAAAGGCTTTCAAACTGAGTATATATTAAAAAGACTTGTTCAACACTTCCCGCCATTTTTGCCAGTGTTAGATTCTTGAGGGAGAAAAAGAATCTGAACACAGCCCTAGATCTCAAAGTGTTCATAATGTGACAGCTTGTGAGGCTTAAAGAATTTAGAATGTAATATTTAAAAGCCATCCAGAGGTGAGGATGCTTTGATGCTGATTGATCATTGGTTTCAGTGATATTAAATTGTTTGGCTCTCACTGCATTTCTCATGCAGCCATCTTTAATTATTTAGGCCCAGTTAGAGATTGAATAATTTGTTCATGTCAATATAGAGTCCCACAACTCTTCATCAATGAAAGATATACACGTAACATTTCACCCTTGCATGAAAGTGTCACTTATTTATTATCAGAAGGATATAATAGGGAAGACACTGAATTTATGTATATTCAGATGCCAGCCAATTCTCTTCTCCTCTCTCCTCTTCTCCTCTCCTCTTCTCTTCTCCTCTTCTCCTCTTGTCTCCTAGAAAATTCCTAACTGTACTGCATCTAATAACAAAATAGAGTGTTTTGTCATTGAAGTATTGCAGACTGTCCTTTCAAACACTTAAATAATATTAGATGCAATAGGACACACATGAAATATATATTTATTTGGAGCTATGTCCCTGGCTACTATTAAAATACCCAAAACCTGTGATTCCAAATCAGTTGCTATTAAGTGTTGGCACAGATAAGGTCACATTCCCTCCCCTAAACCATGGCTCATAGCTACATAATCACCACTCAGGTGTGATTGGAAAGACTTCTCAAAGTTTCTTCTTTAACTGAACAGCAACCCCTCAGGTCAGATTTTTCAATGTCAGCCTTCCTCTAGGGCAGGGGGTGCAAACTACGGCCCGCGGGCCACATCCGGCCCGTTGGTCTTTTAATCCGCCCGCCAAGATTGGTACAGAATTAAGGTTTGATGTGAATGATTGAATGATTGCATTCATTTGATTTTGACTTGTAATGACAGGCATTTCGACACCAGGTGGCGCATTAGGCGCAGTGACTTGATTTTGCGGAGATTTTGCAGTTTTTATATGTATCGTATCTTGTGGTGACCCGGCCCATCTGTCAAATTTTAAAAGTCAATGAGGCCCCCGAGCCAAAAAGTTTGCCCACCCCTGCTCTAGGGGACAGTGGATTCATAGAGCCAATATCCTTTCTATCCTTGATCTTCTCAAAGTCCATAAAAATTGGGCTTTTTAGGAAATCATTGTAGAAGTTTACCAGTCCACATGTTGTTGTGGTATCTTGGTTAGATTTTAATTTAAAAAAGCTTTATTGATATTTTTAATTCTATGTTTTGGCATTTTGTGAACTGCTAAGCGTCTATAGGGATTTTTAGCATTGAAGCCTCAGTGTCTTATTTTATCCTAAATGTACAATTTAGGAAGATTAAAATATGATTTTAAAATGGGCAGTTATAGCCTTCTACCCTCAATGCAAGCATATCATAAAGTCAGGATTCTGAATGTACTCACTCACTCAAACAACCTTAATCGCCTACCTTCCCACAAAGACATAAGCCAAGTTATATTTCTACCGGTATTGTAATATAGTTTCTATCCTTTTGTTCTCACATGGCATAACAATAAATGCAGAAGCTGATATGGGGATTGTCTGTTTCAGTCTTCCCCTGTGAATCATTCAATGTTCTTCACTTCTCAGATGCTATAAAAAGTTATGCTTCAATCTTTTTGTTGCAGTTGTTGTTGGTATCACTGAATTCCTGGCTTTTTCCATTCCAAGTTCACCTCCTAGAATGTTTCCTCTGCAAAACCAGTAACAGCTTTTTATCCTATGAGAATTGTTTTAATGGTAGTATGTGAAATGCAACAGAAAGAGAACTTTGCTTGCTTGCTTGCTTGTTTATATGTTTGTTTGTTTTGTATTTCACAAAAAGTGACTCTAGGCAGCATATAACATTTATTTTTCATTCATTTTTCCTAATTACCACAACCTGTACACACCATTTCTCCTAACACAATGTATTATTTTACATTTACATCCTCCCCTCCCCCAACATGTGCATTTTTGTAAGTATTTGTGGACTAGCAATTATGAACTGAGAGAATTTGAAAATGTTGAGTACATCCTAGTATAAACACATTCCAGTTCCTGGATAGTTTTGGAAATGGTATGTTTTCAATAATTCTTTCCTAACTTAGTTCTTAAGGCTCTTTAGACTGCTTTCTTTTTTAAGCATATTTTGAACTATTGTTATTGAAAGTACTGATATATCAGCTTTCTACCTTCAAAAAGAGAATATTAAATCCATATTCTTTTGTTTATGCCTCTATAAACTTTTCACAGTAGCCACGTTCAGTCAAACAAGATAAAAATTAGACTGTTTTCAGATGTTCAGCTGAATGGATGTGGGTTAGAAAGTGAGTAGATGATAGCGAGAATCAACTTGTTATACATTATATAATAATATAATATATGATCAGAGGCAGGAGGGCTCAGTGGTTAAAGATGCTGAATTTGTCAGCTGGAAAGCTTACAGCCCAGATTCGAGACCTGAGTGCTGTGCCCTAGCTTATCTTCCTCCTCCAGAATTTCGCAAGCATGCAAATGTGAGTAGATAAATAGGTACCACTTTGGTGGGAAGGTAATACATTCCATGCACCTCAGTATATAGTCATGCTGGCCACATAATCACAGAAATGTCTTTGGACAACACCGGCTCCCTCCGCTGGGAAACAGATATGAGCTCTGCCTCTTAGAGTCAGAAATGACAGGGTAGGGCAGGGGTCTGCAACCTTAAACACTCAAAGAGCCATTTGGACCCATTTCCCACAGAAAACAAAACACCGGGAGCCTCAAAACCTCGGTGGCCAATTCAATGTCACTCCTACCCAGTCACATGACCCACCCACCCTGCCATGCCTAGCCAGGTTTTGTGGCTCCCAGTGTTTTCTGTGGGAAATGGGTCTCTCACTCTCTCTCCTTGCCTCCCTCGCATTTCCGTTTTACCTTCTCAAGCCAGGCAAGGAGTGACTGAGAGGGGAGGGGGAGGGGTGGGGCCAGCCAGTGGTGGGATCACCCAACAGGGAGCTATAGCAGAGGGCCCAAAGAGCCGCATGTGACTCCAGAGCCATGGGTTGCTGACATCCGGGATAGGGGAAGCTTTTACCTTTGTAAAATATATCATTTCATCAATGTACCCATTGGGCAGCTATATAAATGTGTTTAATAAATAAAATAATTTTTAATCTTGGATTATCTACTCACAAACGTCAGACCTCACTTAGTACTCCTGTCCAACTGCAATACGTACATAATCCAACCCGTAGCAATTTCCTTCAGATAAACTCCATTACACGACATTTGTTGCAGGATCCAAATCTGTTTTGTTGTTGTTGGCATCTAAGTTTATAAAACTAGAACACTGAATATCTTTTTCTAGCTTGTTAAAATGAATTAAACATGCTTGGTTCCTTTAGATCTTCTTCTGAATGACTGAAAAGCAGGGGAAAAAAATAAGATTAATCCCTGTGTCTTCCTCTCTGTGCTATTTTCCTTTTTTCCTGTGGTGCTTTAGGACAAGTAAAAATCATAATGAAAAACCTGGAAGTTCCTATCTTCTTTAAACAGGAATCTAATTAGTTTATATAATTGATCTTCCTGCAACAGCAGGTGAACTAGGTAATTATCTTGTTTATACTGGAGGTGAGTCAGCAAATGTCAGAGATTTAATACTCACTATTTTGCTAAGAAGTAATGGTTCCTGGGATGTGCAGCAATAGCAATAAACTGGTCTGCCCCAAATTCACAAATTCAAAGCACATTCAGTGTTGTTTAGGCCACTTCAGAGTTAACATTAAGATTTGGTCTGAAATAACACCAAATGCAAAGCAAGAGTCTTGCACGCTGAACCTGATGGTTAAGTATGACCATAACCATCGTTTCAATTGGGAAACTGTTTTTGCTAAGTCCAAAAACAATAGAAGCCTGGCACTCCGATAAATTAGCAATAACACTAGCATTTGGCAATAGCACTTAGACTTATATAGTGCTTCATGGTGCTTTACAGCCCTGTCTAAGCGGTTTACAGGGTCATCACATTGCCACCAACAATTTGGGTCCTCATTTTACCAACCTCAGAAGGATGGGAGGCTGAGTCAACCTTGAGCTGGTCAGGATTGAACTCCTGGCAGCGGGAATGCAGAGTTAGCTTGCAATACTGCATTCTATCCACTGTGCCGCATGGTTCTTAGCTGTCAATAGACGCATAGACAGAAACAATATCTACACATTATGCAGAAGAGACAATCAACAACCCAAAAGGGAAACAAAAAGACCAAAACACCTCCCCACTAGCAATCAGCACCCAGATGGCCATAGATTAACTTCAAGATTAACATCAGACCAATAATCAAGTAAACAATACCTCAACCAAGGAACTGCCAAACATGTTAACAGTAAACAGCCCAACCAAAGAAGCACCAAGACCACGCCTACCAACAGGGCAAGCCACTAGAATATAAACTGAGAGCAAACCTCACACTTTAGTAGCACTGATGATGTTACCTAATTTGGGTAATAAAACGTCTACCAGAAAACAACCAAGCTCAGAGAACACCAAGGACCTCAAAACCAGGGGCGGTCTTCTGCTGTGGGTTCACAGGGGGGTTGGGAGAACCCCTAGCTAAGATTCTGCAGAATTCGGAGAATCCCCAAATCCCACTCTTGGCTGATCCTGCCCACCCCACCCTGCCCTCACAGAAGTTCGCATGCGGCTTGTTTTGGATGCAGGCAAGTGCAGCGCACACACGGAAGCTTGGGGAGGGTGAAAAATCGACCTCCCGGAAGTTTGGGAAGATCGGAAATAGACCCCTTTCCAGCTTCCAGAGAGCCTCTGGATCCTGGGGAGGCCATTTTGGCCTTCCTGGAGGCACGAGGAAAGCCTCCGAAGCCCAGGGAAGGCAAACCCCGCCCCCCCCAGCCATGGTGCAGGAGGCTGACTAGGCCACACCCACTATGGCCACACCCACTCAGCAACTGGGCAGATAACCCCCTGCTAAAATTTTTGAAGTCCACTCATGCCCAAAACTTGATTAGTTTGGGTGGGAAATACAACAAGGTTGAAGCATTCCCCATGGAAGTCAAAAGGGGACAGACTGTGAAAACAAGCATCGCACCAGCTGAATCCAAGTCCTACTCCTTTCTTAAGTAAATGGGCTTCATGGGCTACGTATGAAAAAGAATGGGTCAGGCATCATAATGGCTGAATATTGCTTTCATCATTTCAACAGGAAAGACAAACTCTAATAATAGCTTTTACATTGTATTTTTCATTCATCTCTAGTAATTACATGTTAACATTTTGTAAATGATTGAAATAGCATAGCGATGTTAACTGATGCTGAATTATAAATTTTCATCACCAGGTTATTTGTCTTGGCTTGCATAATGAAGTAGTTAAGGGAATTCAGACATTGCCATGCCCCTGGTGGAGACTGACTGTGAGGGAGAGGAGGAACAGCTGACAGGGAGTGGAAGTGTGGCTCCGGAGGTTGTGGAGGAGGCTGGGGAAGGGCAGAGTCCGGCTGGGCAGTCAGAGGAAGAACCAGGCCTATCCCCTCTCCATCCTAGGGCACGCAGGGAGGAGAGGATCAGGGAGAGACGTGGTCTCCTCGGGAGGAGAGGGCCTTGATCCTCTTCATGGGCTGCAGGTGTGAGAACTGAATAAGTGTTTGGACCTGCGTACTGGCAAACACTGAAAACAAAGCGTGTTTTATTTTGGTCTGAAGTTATCTTGGTTGGCGTCCTTCCAACAGACTGTGCCTTGTTATCTTCTTGAACTTGGTAAATACTTCTCCTGTTCCGTTGTGGAAATTTCATCATTGTAGCTTGTTTGGTTTTTTATTTCATCTTTATCTGCTCATAAAATTTGGACTGTATTACTTTCTTTTGAAGACTATTTTTGAATATGTTTTATCTCCAACTATTATTGAACAGTGGGGCCAAATTGGAGGCATTAAAGGACATTTATTTACGTTTTGGATTTTGTTACATTTATGTTACACTTTGGGTCATCATAGACATGCTTTCCCCCATAGCTTAGACCCTATATCAGGAATGAATGACCCTACATAGCAATAGCACTTAGACTTATAAACCTCTTTACAGCTCTCTCTAAGTGGTTTTACAGAGCCAGCATGTTGTCCCAAAAACCTGGGCCCACATTTTACCCACCTTGGAAGGATGGAAGACTGAGTCAACCTTGAGCCTGGTTTGAACTGCTAAATTGCAGTTCAGCCGATAGTCAGCAGAAGTAGCCTGCACTACAGCACTCTAACCACTGTGCCACCAAGGCTCTACATCAGCCAAATTTAATACAGAGTTAAGTACAGAGCTATGGAAATAAATTACATTTTTTTAAAGCTTCAGAGGATAATGGGTATAGCTTGCTATGCATAAAGTGACCACATTTTGACTGCATGTACTTGGATGACACCAAATGGCAGGTGACAAGTCAGATATTTCCTTTCTTCTGTGTTACCATTTAATTGTTGTCTGGGTTCTTGGACCCCACATGTTTTAGTTCTATACATACCCAAGCCTAACATTTATTGTGCATTTGATTGCAAATCTTCGTTCACTTGCTCAAAGAGTGGCTATGCTGCAGGGATAACCCAACCCAACCAAAGATACCAAACAGAATTTAGAGCATATAGTACAGTAGAACCTAAAACAAGGGTCTTTAAACTTGGCTAGTTTAAAATTTGTGGACTTCAACTCCCAGAATTCTTGAGCTAACATGAATTCTGGGAGTTGAAGTCCACAAGTCTTAAAGCTGACCTAGAATCATAAGGCTGCAAATGACCTTGGAAGTTTTCCAGTCCAACCCACTGCTTAAGGCAGTAATAGTAATAGCACTAAGACTTATATACTGCTTCATAGTGCTTTACAGCCCTCTCTAAGTGGTTTTACAGAGTCAGCATCTTTCACCCAACAATCTGGGTCTTCATTTTACCTACCTTGGAAGGATGGAAGGTTGAGTTAACCTTGAGCCTGTTGAGATTCGAACTGCCAAATTTTAGGCAGCTGGAAGTCAGCAGAAGTAGCCTGTAGGACCGCATTCTAACCACTGTGCCACCATGGCACTTAATTCCACAATTGGCTTGGGAAATGTCCATGAAGATTCTCAATCATCCAGGTCCCAAAGTTGTTTTTCAAAAGGCAATTGAATTTTCTTGTTTCTTGATGGTGGTTTATGCTATTTTATACCATTTATACGATTTTTTTTTCATTTAAAACATTTCGCTTTTCATCCAAGATGCTACTTCAGCTCTGACTGAATGTTGAACTCCCTACCTTTCTGTCTGAACTAAAGAAGCTTCTTGGATGAGAAGTGAAACATTTTCAAGGGAAAAACAAAACAAGAAAGAGACAATCGGTTTGATAATTAGAAATCAAGCGGACATGCTTAGAGGGATCTGGCGTGAAATGTCCCATGTCCAAACGGACCACATCAGAAACCCTGATAACTTCTAGAATTCCTTTTTGATGTTCTACTTAGTTGGAAGTTCTAATGAAACATTATTACAAACTAAAAGTAATGTGCTACCCCCACAGAATGAGGTCTGTTTTCTGCTTTAGCTATGTGAGAATTTGCATAACACTATAGGTCAAACAATTGGAAAGTGATTAATTTAATCAGTACTAGAAGTTTACATTCCTTGGGGGGTTGGATTACAGACAAAAAAAAGCAAGCACTGGGATTTAGGGGCTTGTCCGTAAAAACAAACAAATATAGATGTTTGCCGTGTTCATGTGTCATGCCAACTTCCATAAAACTGGCCACGAAACTGACAAGCAAGGAGAGAGAGAAATGAACTGAACCTTTTAACAAAAACATCTCCCCCCCCCATTTTCCTCTCCCCATTCCCCTTTTAACAAGCTTGTTTCTTCAAATTTGGTTTCAAGGTCTTTTCTTACTGTTTCTAAAGCAATTATCCTCTGGGCCTGTACTATTCTGCTTTGTATGATACTGGGCTAATTATTCTTCTGCTAATGAATGCTTGAAATGGATCCCATATGGTAGCATATGTGCCTTCAGATGGAGGCTTCATTTGAATAAAATAAGAAAATTCGCCTCTTGGGATTTTCTTAAAATTTTTATTCTGTAACAATGAGTCAAATCTCTCTCTTGAGCATCGGGACTGGCGATGTGATATTTATTACACTTTACAACTTTCATTGGGGTTTTGAGAATTTTTGAAGTCCCCACTGAGATGTCCTCTTGGAAAGGACATCCATAACACAGTTTGGAATTGTCAGATTTTTCAAATAGACCTTTTTTAAAATTGATTCCTTAGTTCAACTGCTTTGAAACATTGCAAAGATCCTTTTCCTTTCTTTTTGCCCAATTCTGAAAAGTAAACAGTACCTGCAGAGCTCAATGGAATTGTTCTTCCTCATTAGCAGAGATCCTTAACAGATAACAGGTAATCAGAGTTGGAAGGGACCTTGTAGGTCATCTAGTCCAAACCCCTGTCCAAGCAGGAGACTCTACACCATTTCTGACAAATGGCAGTCCAATCTCTTCTTGAAAGTCTCAAGTGATGACGCTTCCACAACTTCTGAGGGCAAGCTGTTCCATTGGTTGATTTTTCTCACTGTCAGAAAGTTTCTCCTTATTTCCAGGTTGAATCACTCCTTGTTCAGTTTCCATCCATTATTCCTTGTCTGGCCTATAGGCGCTTTAGAAAATAGCTGGACCCCCTCTTCTCTGTGGCAGCACCTCAAATATTAGAAGACTGCCATCATGTCTCCCCTGGTTCTTCTCTTCACTAGACTAGCCATGCCCAGTTCCTGTAACCGTTCTTCATAAGTTTTAGTCTCCAGTCCCCTAATCATCCTGGTTGTTCTTCTCTGTACTTTTTCTAGAGTCTCAATATCTTTTTTTATAATGTGGTGAATAAAACTGGATGCAGTACTCTAGGTGTGGTCTTACTAAGGCTTTATAGAGTGGTATTAGTACCTCACTTGACCTCAATTGTATCCCTTTGTTAATGCAATTTAGGATTGCATTAGCTTTTTTGGCTGCTGCTACACAATGCTGACTCATATATAGATGGTTGTCCACTAAGACTCCAAGATCCCTCTCACAGTTACTGCTATTGAGCCCAATCTATATGTATAGTTTTGGTTTTTCTTGCCTAAGTATAGGACTTTACTTTTCTCTACGTTGAATTTCATTTTGTTAGATATGGCCCAGTGTTCTAGTCTGTCAAGATCCATTTGGATCTTGAGCCTATCTTGATCCTGTGATCAGTCAATTTAGCTTATGAACTGGAACTTATTTTCATCCCAGTGACTTCATCTGGTGAACATACAAATCACTGCTTCTGTTCAAACATATACACTCCAACATGCATGTTAATATGCAGTCACTAATGGACCTTGGGGAGGCTAACGAGGAGGGAAGCATCTTCCGTGATTCTGCTTCACACTTCTATTTCTCCATGCCTTATTACACTAAGAAAATATACCCCTCTTCCTCACCAAGCGATGATCAAGTAGATAGAGTCCAAAAGTGAATGGAGTTCTCAGCAGTTATGCAGGTAGAAGCAGAATGGTTTGTGGGTTAGGGATCATGAGCTGTGGGAGGCCCAGTGGTTAGAATGCAGTACTACAGGCTACTTCTGCTGACTGCCAGCTGCTTGCAGTTCGACAATTCTATTCTTACCAGCTCAAGTTGCCTCAGCCTTCCATCCTTCTGAGGTCAGTAAAACGAAGACCCAAATTGTTGGGAGCAATATGCTGACTCTATAAACCACTTAGAGAGGGCTGTAAATCACTTTGAAATGGTATATAAGTAAGGGCTTTTTTCAAAAGGCAACCGGACTTTCTTGGTGTTTTTTTTTTTACTGTGTATATGTGTGTGAGTGTGTGTATGTATACAATTATCCATGCACTTTCTAATTGGGCATACGTACAGTAACTTTCTCTTAAATTGTAAGAAAATGTGAATTTCAATCACATTTCAATCACATTGTCTCCCATTGATCCATTTGGACAACCATTGTAACATCAGAATATTCTTAGCCCATTTGATTAAGCTACACTGTTTAATTTTTAATCTTATTCCATTTCAAATCTCAACAAAAGTTCTTCAACCCTAATTTTCCAAATTAACAAACTGCATTAAGATAATAGACCAGGGTGAAATCATACAAGCATAATGATCAGCAGGTGTCCAATGCTCAAGGCTCAGTTGTCAGGCTTCACACAGGCACAGCTGAAAATCTTGGCTGTCCAGATAGTAATTCCTCAGTCAGTCAGTTTATCATAGAAACCTTCTGTTTTAGAATCTTTATCATATCTTGAATGTATTTGCGCATATGAAAACCAATTCATCTTTATACCTTGTTCCTCTAGTTTTTGTATAGATTTAAGTTCACCCTTTTCATTCAATATTTCACCATATCTAACTGTTTGTTCCTTTTTGTATACTATAGGATAAGAAAATGTTTCAATAGTCGATAGCCAGGCTGGAATTTTCAAATAACATTGTCTTTTAATCTTCTCCCAGTTTAACCACAGAGACTCCCGTATATAATGTCTTCTAAAGTACCCCTGTGTTTTAGTTCCTTTATACCATAAAAAAGCATGCCACCCCAACAACAGATCATGTCCTTCTAATGTCAAACTCTAGTATTTCTTAGTGTTATCCATTTCTTAACCCACATCAAATTTGTAGCTTGGTAATACAACTCCCAATTAGGCAAACCAAATCCTCCTCTTATTCTAGCATCTTGCAAAAGTTTTAACTTTATTCTCGCTTTCTTACCTTGCCATATATATGTCAACACAATTTTATTTAAATCTTCAAAGTAATCTTTCCCAAGCCTAATTGGAATTGTTTGAAACAAATATAAAATTCTGGGTAATATATTCATCTTGATTGTTGATATTCTCCCTATTAATGACAGTTGTAAATTTTCCCATTTCGCCAAATCTAGCGCTATCTGCTGTTTAAGTTTGATATAATTATTCTCTTTTAGTGTATGGATTCATTTTCTGCCTCTTCATTGCTTAAGACTACTTTCTGCAGATCTTCAGAATTCATCAGGGTTTTGTTTGTTTTTGCTCATGTGTGTCTGTGTGTGGAAAATAGAAGAAATAAACCACATAGTTATTCATGTAGAAACAGATGTTCACTCCAGAATCAATTTTTCAGTCTCTAGGGAGTCCAAGGATCATGCTGCTTAAATTTGATAGCAAAGTACAGGTATTCAATGCCATGAATTCCTGCCTGCCTCCCCAATCTTTAGTTAGGACTTTTCTTTATTCTTGGGCCATAGTATATTGAACAGGTATCTAGAAAGAGATAACCTGTCAATATGGAAAACAGGCCTAAAAAGTTTGAACTTAGAGAAGTTCATGTGATTTCTAATAAGAATTTATTTTATTGATTGATTGATTGATTTGATTTGATTAGTCAATCACTTACAAGATAATAGGTATAAGTATAAGCATAGTTATGAATACATGAAATGGATACATATAAGAAAAATAAAAATAAACAATAGAACAGGGACGGTAGGCATGTTGGTGCGCTTATGCATGCCCATTACAGACCTCTTAGGAAAGGGGTGAGGTCAATAGTAGATAGTCTAAGGTTAAAGTTTTTGGGGTTTGGGGAAGAAACCACAGAGTCAGGAAGAGTATTCCAGACATTGATCACTCTGTTGCTGAAGTCGTATTTCCTGAAATCAAGTTTGGTGCGGTTAACCTTGAGTTTGTATCTATTGTTTGCTCTTGTATTGTTATGGTTGAAGCTGAAGTATTCATTGACAGGTAGGACATTGCAATGTATGATTTTATATACTATTCTTAGATCGGACCGAAGGCGGTGTAGTTCTAGGTTTTCTAGGTCTAGAATTTCAAGTCTGGTGGCATAAGGTATTCTGCAATGAGTAGAGGAGTGGAGAACTCTTCTTGTGAAATTTTCTTGGGGTGAAATTCCCAATCTGGAATTTTAATGTACTTTGATATGCTTTGATATGACAGATATAGAGGTATGCAATAGACCTGGGTACACACATAAAGCAAAAAATAAAATTGACATCAAATTTGCCCAGTACTCTGTTGAGAGTACAAAATGGATGCTGAGAATATCCATGTAAGAATTTCCCTATTCCTAAACCAGACTATAATGTTGAGGATGTTGGATTTTTCTCTGCCAAGTTTTGTTTTGTTTTGCTTCGTTTTAAACCTTTGTAAAGGGTTATAGAGTTCTTGATCACAACTGTCATTATTTGGATATTTTCTTGAGATTACAGGTATCAATTCATTTTATTCTTACTAATATCACCTGAGTTTTTCATGCTGTTGTGGGATAATATCCATGTGAGGAATAACTGTTGCCATGGTCAGCATCACAAAGTGATTTCATTCCAAGATGGACCATGGTCCTCCCACATGTATGGAGAATTGTCAAAATGCTCTCCAACTGAACCACACGTGTTTTATCATCCACAAGCAAACATCAAAATGGAATAGGAACTTTTGGTTAAGTATTATTGTCTTAAAAGTATCTCAATCACATCTTATGGCTACACTTCTGAAAGGCTATAGAGAGACTTATCAGACTATCAAAGGATAATCAAATAAAAAAGCACAAGAGAGTTTTGTTATACAGCTAAGATCAAAGCTTCACAGTATGTATTTGATAGAGTTATTTAGGCTGAAAACAGGTCATCAGGAGTTTTCATATATTTCATTTTCTTTTCAATTGCCCTTGAAAATGAAAGAAGGTTATATAACCTTCCAATTTTATTCTTGGTCATGTACAATACCTTACTTCCCTGGGTGTAGAAATGTGGGTTCACATCCTCATTAAAACCATTCTCATCAAAATACATCCAATTTAATAAAAAATTTCAAGGAGTGCTGCAAAACATATACAATAGGTGTCTGAAAGTATGAAAATGGTGATAGATTTTTGGTTACATACTACTACAATATCACTGATTCTCCTGGTGTTGAATACTTGATAATGTTCCAAGCATTTTGGGTTATATTGAAACTATTTAAAACATGAAGCTTCTATATTGTCAGATTTGTTAATTTTACAGATTGAACAACAGTCCTTTTATTAGCTTTGCAGGTTTTACAGTTGATAGGAATGGTTAGTAGTCGATACTATTCTGTTCCTTGCAGACAGTTCAGCATCCCGTGTCGTCTACTTGATTTTCTGACACAGAGTTCCACATAACACTGACAGAAACAGAACTAGTTTAAGAGATAATAAGTTATCTTTGGGAGTCCTAGGGCTTCTGCAGACTTACACACAGAGAGTGTGTGGAATGCTTATTTTGCAGCTCAGAAGGAGATTTCTGCTACAGCCATCTTCTCAATGGAAACAAAGAAGAACATTCAGAATGAGGATTAGCTTCCAACATGAGTTTACCAGCAGTCCCATATCCAACATGAATGAGTATCAAATCAATGTTTATGCCCCTCTGTCCTTAAGCCATCTGTTCAAAATTTACTGCATTCATGTCAAGGAAAATTCTATAAAACAGTATGTCAGAGCATAATATCTGTTGCAAAACAATCTAGTTCCCCTCAGAATATCCATTTTCAAAAAGAAAGGAGAAATATAAACTGCAGATTATCTGATGCCTTACATTTCACAATTTATTTTGTAATCCCCATCAAACAATGAAAACTTTTTTTCCGTAATGTTACCAAATTGTATATTGATGTAACCAAAGTCCAAATAAATCTGCTTTCATTGACTGATTGATCAAACCTTTGAGTTCAGTCCATGAGATAATGAACTCAACGGACAGGTATAATCATTTCTTCAAAGACATTTTTTGAAGAGAATTTTTAAACTGTTTCTGCAAAATTAAAAATCTGAAATACTTTGATGACTTATTTCTGTCCTGAACCTTGAAAACAGAACAACAGATTATTTTGTCATAAATTTCTTCCTGCCAGATGCTGAAAACTTGCTTCATTTGGTCCAGATTGAATTTGTGTAGTGTTTTTTTAAGGACGTATGGGTTCCCACTATTTTTTTGTTCACTGGGTTATCATTTGTTTCTGGAACCTTCATTTCCTGCTTTGAAAGCTACTAGGTTATTAAAAAATAACAAATTACATTTTGATCCTTCCTCAGATGGGAATGTGACATTGTGGTATAACTCAAATTTGACAACAGCAAGCAAGAAGTTTTATTGGAAAGTTTGTATTGCAGGATAAGTTAATGGCCAGACACCAAAGGTGGAAAAATGCAATTATTAAAAGTAAATATGATTGTGGATACCTAAGCCCAATATGTTGAGAAAATTCCAAAACGAACCAGGCTGTAAAGAAATAGAGAATTCTTGAATCCATCATTCCAATAAGTTTTGTTTACTTCCTGGAATTATGGTATGGGTAAGAGCATCCTAATGTTGCTTGTTCAACCTGGCAGATGGATGAAAAAAATCATCAATCAACTGTAATTTAAACTTCAACAATAAAGTAATCCAGTATCACCTATAAAAAGAGAGGTGAAAAAAGGACAAGTTTGAGGTCCCATCTTCGACTCCATTGAAGATCATTTTAAAGAGTTCTTCTGCATTTCCTGTCTCCTTTTATTAATTGGCTGGTGTTGAGTAAGGTTGCTAGACATATAAGGTCTGTGTGATTGAGAGAGAGGATATATAAGATGTTTATATCATTAAAATTAACCTTTTAACTTCAAAGCCCACTCCTGTGAAAGCCTGGCACAGGACAGCTCACAAAATTATCAGTCAAGACAATCTAGGGGTCTTCCTAGACTCATGGTGTTACAGTTCCAAACCAAGCCAGCAAAAATTGTTCCAAACCATTTCCCCCAGAGATTAGGATGGCCCCTCTCTAATACTGTTCCGGAAGACACTGAAGACCTGGTTCTTCCAGCGGGCCCGAGGAACCCAGAGCGGGATGGAGCCCATCAAATGGCTCATGTGATCTGCTGTCGTCATGGCAGGGGATGGGAGTTGGGAGTGATTTTTTTTTTAATCCCAGATTTTGTTCTGTTGTACTGTATTAATTTATTTGATTCTTTTTGTTAGATTTTATTGTTTTTTTTATTTTAAATATGGTTTTACATTCTGTAAGGCACCTCGAGTCGCCATGGGCAAATAGGCAACAATATAAATAAAATAAAATAAATAAATAAATAAATAAAAGGAGAGGCCACACTCTGAGCAGAATGGATCTCCTTACTGGAGTCTCAGCTTGGCATGTGGTGAACAATACAAGTAAAAGGGTTTCTAGCTAGCATTACTGGCTTCTGCTAGCAGCTGGCTATACAGACTCAGCACGCTTCACTCTCCTGTTCCTGGTTGCTCCCAGCTGGCTCCAGCAAGTACTCTTCAGGCCTGGATGCCTGCAAAACGGTGTGTTGTGGCCACTTTAAATGGTGCTTCTGCTTGAAAAGCAGATGGTAGCCATGACTAAGAGGGCCTTTGTACGTTTCCAAGTAGTGCACCATTTGAATGGATGGATGGATGGATGACTAAATAAATAAATAAGATTTTAAAACAGATGCTGTAACATCTATTGAAATGATTTATTGTATTGCTGTTTCATGGGGGTGTTAGAATCAATTTTATTTCCCCTTATTTGATAAAATATTCAAGGCATTCTGATATCTTACATCCATAAACTTTTCTTTCAGATCAAATGAGCTCTATCTCCTTGGATGCTGCCAAATTTTGTTATGTGGCCAAATAACAGAATAAGATCCAAGTTGACTAACCCCTACATTTCTTAATTTCATACTACTCTAGCATACCTTTGAAAAATTTTGAGTAAGCATATACATAGATACAGTAGATTATTCTTTTCGCCTACTTATGTCTTAGACTTAGTTTTAAATCACGGATATTATCAAATCTCACTGTGTTTCATAGCATAAATGTTTTAGAGACACAGTCTATATTGGTAACAATAGTGACAAAAATATTCTGTTCTACCCTTACAGCTTTTGTTTCATATCTCTTTCTTATCTACTTTTCCATTATATTCTTAAATAGTTTGCTTTGGTTTATTGTTCTGTTGTATACTGGTCTTTGACAAAAATAAACTTTGAAGTAAGCAGTTTCAAACAGTCATCCTTTGTAAAAAATAAAATAAATTAAAGCTGAATCAGAATCAGAGAAAAAACTGCATATGAACGAATTTTATTTTCATTATTTGTTCCTTTTGCCAATGTTTATTCATAGCATCCCCTCATTTCATTTCTGCATTAATCTGAAGATACACACACACATTTGCATTTAAATATATTTCAAAATATATCTTTCTAAGAAGATTCATGCTAATCTATGGGTTTCTGAACATATTTTACACTGCAATTGATATGGATATGGATTTTCTTCTGAGCCTCAGATTTTATTACATAATTGAAGAAATGCAAAATCGGTATTCCAATTTGACTTAAGTTCAAGTAATATGGGCAAATTAACTTGAAAATCCAAGATTTGAGCACATATATTCTACATGATTGGTAAAGTACAAAGATTGTTGGACACGTCTGGTTCACAATGAAGTTGATAAACTACCTACAGAAAAGAAAGAAAAATCAGTTTTAAATATGACTCCAATAGGTCATCTTACAGTACCAAAAATCACCCTCCCCTTAAATTTTTTTGCCACTATATTTTATTCCATATATAAAGAAAATCTGAATTTTTGCAGATTTAAAAATTTAGCCCAGTACTTGTTACCAAGTAAATAGTGGAATTATGGTATGGGTAAGACCATCTTAAGATTGCTTACCAAGATAAAAGATCTGAGATAATTGATGAAAAATCACCAATCAACTGTAATTTAAACTCTAATAATTAAGTAATCTAGCCTATTAAAAGAGTTTGAAGTTCCATCTTCCATTCCATTGAAGAGTAGAGGCTCAACACATTACCTTCCCTTTATATCTAGCTAGTAACATCATGGAAAAACATAATATTTGCTTGGAAGATGCAAAGTGAATCTTTAGTATCTCCCCCTAGGATTAGGAAAAGTGGTGGTATTCAACAGGTTCTGACCAGTTCTGGAGAACTGGTAGCGGAAATTTTGAGTAGTTCAGAGAACCAGCAAATACCACCTCTGACTGGAGATTTTACAGTATCCTTCCCCTGCCACACCCACCAAGCTACGCCCACAGAACTGGTAGTAAAAAAAAATTGAATCCCACCACTGATTAGGAAGAATCTTTGCCAGAAACTCTGGGAGGTCAACACTGAGTTCCATAGATAGAATAGAATAGAATAGAATAGAATAGAATAGAATAGAATAGAATAGAATAGAATTTTTTTATTTATTGGCCAAGTGTGATTGGACACACAAGGAATTTGTCTTGGTGCAAATGGTCTCAATAGATCATTGTTCTTCAGCATTAAGCAACTTGCAATAGGGGCAAATATCTGTAGCTTGGGTGTAGGATGATGGTGAAAGGTCATTCTCCAAGCTTGTGGGTTGGGTTCTGAACATTTCATTATCAGGCTAGGTAACACCTTCAGTGGAGTTTAGGGATATCAGTGTCAGTGTTCTTCTGTTTATAAAGGCTTCAGGTTTGGGTGGGTCAAGTGAGGTTCTTGTGATGGGTCAAGTGTGAGTCATCAATGAGTCTTGTGATGGGTTTTGTGATAAGGAGATTATTTCAGGTCAGGGTCATTAAGAGGTGAACTGGTAGAGTGGATGGGTTGCATCGATTGGTTGAGGCTCGTTGATGTCTCTGGTTGTCTGTGTGGTTGATTTGGATCCTGAGGGTTCGTAAGCTGGTTGTAGGTCAATTTGTCTGTTGTTGGAATTGCTTGTGGGGTGCCATGCTTCAATAAACTCACAAGCAATTAATCTCTACCCACACCAACACCAAACAGCATCAGTTTGATTGAAGCAACACAAAATCATCAGCCACAGTACCACTCACCTTGCTTGTGAGTTTATCGAAAACCCATCACAAAACTCACTGATGCTCACACCTGACCCCTCACAAGAACCTCACTTGACACACCCACACCTGAAGCCCTTATAAACAGAAGAACAATGACGTCCCCTAAACTCTACTGAAAATGTTACCTAGCCTGGTAATGGAAGTGTTTGGGATACAATCCACAAGCTTTGGAGAACAAACTTTTACCCTCATTAAGCAACTTTCTGTATTCTGAATTCTGGTCATTAATTATTATTGTTTTTATCTGTTTAGTCCATCCTGAATTTTGTCTTCTGGTCATTTCAAGAGAATGAAAATATTTGGAACTTTTATTTTGTTAGTGGGAAGTTGACAAATTTCATCTTTTTTTGACAGCAAGGAATTGACCTTATAAAAGCTAGCTACTCTTTCATGAATTTGTTTGAAAAGACCAGCTGTGCAATTAAACATTTGCTTCTGCTGGATAGCTGTTGACAACATTGGCAGTGATAAACATCCCACCATGTTATTTTCCCAGAACCTCTTTTCCTATATCCAGTGACCCTCAATAAATATCTGTATAAATATTATTTTCCTTTCTCTCTTCCCATGTTCATAACACTGATGCTTCCACCTGCAACTATTTTGTGGGCGTGAGATTACATCCCCAGCTGCTGACAGAAGGCCAACTGGCAGCTTGTTCTGAATTTCTATTGTAGAAGTCCTCAGTTCCAGATTTTCTTTTTCAGAGGAGTTGTATGGATCAGTTAAAATATGGTATGTGATCACACTGTAAGACCTTTTGCATTGTCCCCTTTCATCTAAGCTGGTTTTGAAAAGTTAAGCTGGCTGAGTCTGACTTATTTAATGCTGTCCTTGAATAAAAGGCTGCCAGGAAAAACCAAGGCTTTGCGCTAAGTTGATAAATACAGTCATGGTTATCATGATCAACACCACTATATCAGAAGAAAGTAGTAGCAATCCATTTCCATATTGTTGCCAATAAAGTAACATAGATGGATCCATGAAGTCATAGAATTGTAGGTTGGAAGGTCTCCTAGATTAACCCTCTGCCAGAAACCCTAGGAATTATCTTAACATCTCAACCAAATGGTTGTCTAAGCCTTCCTTCTAAACTTCCAGTGAAAGAACACCAAGTTTGCAAGAGGCAACATATTCTACTTCTTAACAGCTCTCATGGTCAGGAAATTCCTTCTTATTACAAGTTATTACAAGTTAGGAAATCCCTCTGGAAAGTTGATGTGCATTGGTTCTTTACTATTCTTGGGAGCTATTTAGGATAAATCTACCCACTCTTATCTCTTTCAGCTCATCAAGTATTTAAAGAATGTTATCATGTCTCTTTTAGCCATCTCAAGGAAATATACTTAGTTCCTTTGAGAATTTTTATATGGCTTTTGCCTCCAAGACCCTCTCTATTGTCATCACGCTTCTCTGCACTTTTTCCAACTTCACATTCTGATAAGCTGAATTGCACAGAATATCCAACATTCTAACTAAGGAGTCAAGTTGAATTTGATTGAAAGATGTGCCTTTGTTTTAAAATGTTAATCCTCCTCCTCCTCTCCTCCTCCTCCTCCTCCTCCTCCTCACCTCCATATTTAATGTGCTTTACACATTTCTCTAAAGTGCTATAGTTTATATGTAAGTTTTGCTAATATAAAGAGTATTGTATCTAACTTTCAGAAGCTTTAAAAAAATGTATTTATTATTAATGCACACTTCTTTTTTTCTGCAGCTACTTTTAATATCATTTAGGTACACATTTCCCAATAGACATGCTATGTCATCTTTCCCTGTTGTCAATTTCTTTGGGCAAAGAAGTAGATAGACCTGATGTTAAAAGATGCCATTCACTCCTACTTATACTTTTTTCAGTGGAGTTTTAAACAACATTTGAACAACAATACCATTGAAAATGGTGGAAAATTCCTTTTACATCTCTTCAGCTTCTTAATTCACTGATGTTTTAAGTTTTAATTCACTGAAATTTTAAACCTGAAAAGTTTCATCTCTTACCTACATTATTTTTTCTTTGTAGTTAATTCAGTTAAATTCTGTTCACATTTATTTGCATATATAGTTGTGTTTTAAAGTGTTGCTTTTTCTATCCTCACTTAGCTATCCCAACAGCAGGAAAGATATTTTAGCTGTAGGTAGTTTTCACCAAGCATTTTCAATTATCATCCCCAATCATATTTATTTCCCAGAGAGGCTTTTCATTACAAATTTTATGTTCCCTAACTTTAAATTGATTTAATTTTATTTTGTTTCAAAAAACCAATTTGCATTTTAGAGACAAATAGAACAGTAGGATTTTCTTTGTCCTTCTTCTTTTTTAAAAACAGTTCATAGTAAGAAATAATATATCACAAATATATACAGCTCTCCATGAAATTGTAAGCACAGAGAGATATTGCACAGAATAAAACATTAAAACAGCTTAAAATATTAATGGTGTATTTACATTTCCCTTCCATTAACAAATCTGTTTTCCTACCCCTTTTTAAGTTAAAATGTTTTTTTAAAATTATTTTAAAAATGCAGGATAGTAGCAATGAATATGCAATTTTTTCTTTTGCAATGGGTAATTTCATTGCAGTACACTAGTACGAAATAGACTTTTTCAACTACAACTCAATCAAACTTTGGCAAGGTTTCCATAAATTCATCACTTGGATGAGTCAGATGAAAGAACTGTTTCAAACACTTCTCTGTGAAAATTAACTGAAAAACAGCATGGATAACACACACACACACATGAAAAGAATATAAATGGAGTTTAAAACTGTATACATATATGCAAATGTACATGTCTGTGCAAACAAGCATGCACACACACGTATGCACACAGAAACACAAAACAGATACCTTTGCTATGCACAGATTTGAAGAGATACTTCACTTCTATAACCATTTTCTGAAGCATCTCTGAAGTAGCACTCTAAGTCTAGAGAGCTGGGTAGTACTCAGTGTGTATGGGGCAACTACCCTTCTACAGCTTCTAACTATATCTTCAGTGGGTGCTTCGAACACATCAAGAAGAGCCAAAATAAGCATTGTTGACCAGAGATTTATATCTATATC
This sequence comes from Notechis scutatus, assembly GCF_049901735.1. Classification (NCBI taxonomy): domain Eukaryota; kingdom Metazoa; phylum Chordata; class Lepidosauria; order Squamata; family Elapidae; genus Notechis; species Notechis scutatus. The sequence goes on along the minus strand of NC_142017.1, from coordinate 13,860,172 downwards.
TATATCTATATCTATATCTATATCTATATCTATATCTATATCTATATCTATATCTATATCTATATATCTATATATCTATATCTATATCTATATCTATATCTATATCTATATCTATATCTATATCTATATCTATATCTATATCTATATCTATCTATCTATCTATCTATCTATCTATCTATCTATCTATTCAGGTCAAATGAATATTTTCTCAACAAATAACAATCTTTAAAGTTCTCTGTTTCAGAGAGAAGCAACTATTATTTTATTTATTTATTTTCCATTTATATGCCACCCCTCTCACTATCGAGTGATTCTAGGTTCAAGTATACTCTAGAAGTCTCAGGTTTCACATTTCATCTGCTGTAGTGAGCATGTAATATTGGTGGTTCTAGTCCAGAATTAATGGAGGTAGCTCAGCCTGCTCTTGCTTAACTTCATAGCACAGCTATTGCAAAGAAAACAAATCAATTTCTTAATAAAGATATTTGTAAAAAAAAAAAACCTGAATCATAATTCAGAACTTCTCTGCAGAATAACAGAATAACAGAGTTGGAAGGGACCTTGGAGGTCTTCTAGTGACCCTTCTTTAAAACTTCCAGAAATGTTTGAAAGGGGAAGAGGAAACTTCCGCCTAATTAACCTACCCTTTATTTGTTGTATTTGTCAGCTGTAAATCCTTCATAATCACAGTTTCACACTTTTTCTCTGTTTCAACAACTGTAGCATTTGTTGCGACTGGCTTTTTGCAGTCTTAACAGTTCATTTAATCTTGTGAAGAATATGAGCTAACTGTACTTGAATCTTGGCATCTGCTGTGTTTATTGTTCAAGCCGCCTTAGTTGATCCTCCTGCTGGGACAACCTGAGTTGGCACTTTGTACTGTCTGCTATTAATGAAGGGGAGGTGGGGAGGAGAAGAATTCCAACCTCAAACACTCTAAAAAAAAGAATGAATGGGATAATTCTCATCTCTCTGAATTTAGCTCAGCTGAACTTTTCTTTAGATTCTGCTTTTCCAAAAATCGTATGTGAACAACTGAACACTGAAAATAGATGGAATGAATGAAATTTGCTAAAAGAAATGCCTTTTTGTGATTGTTGGTTCATTTACATACTTTAAATTTGCTCCATTTAGAATCCACTTCCTAGAATAGACTTTTATTATGCGACTATTTATCAATGAAAAGTATGCTTCCTACTTATAAACCATTTACAAGAAAAGACTTTAGTGGAAAAATCTTTTCCGAGGAGAAAGGCAGAAGAGGTGGGTAATTTAATAATGAAATGTAAGTGTGTGTGTAATGTAATGTAATGTAATGTTATCTATGTATATAATATTTTTATGTGTTTTGGGGGGACAACCCTCCATATCCCACACACACATATAGAGGGAAGAACTAGGTCATTGAGAACCAGAAGTTATGAAGAAAAGATTAAATCTGAATTCTTCAATTCGTGTTTCCAAGAATTTTCTTGAGGCCTTTGAGAGTTTTCTTGTCATTAGCTGGGCATCTACCGGTGTTTCATTTGCATATCTACTCAGTTCTATTAGATTCAATGGATTTATTTTCCAGTAAGCAGGTATTGAATTACAGTCTTAATTTCTAACTAACCTAAGCAAATAGTCAGGTAGATGCCTAAAACTTGGTTCTGATCCAAAAGGGAAATTCTTCTTCATCTTAACTTTTGTTCCTCCTTTCTTTTCTGTTTTAGAAGCATGAGGAAAACACTTGCAGGATGTAGCCATTTCAGGGCATCTCTCTGAAGAGAGAATTGCAGCTTGTTGGCAGAGATCCTAGCGATACCACTGTAAGTTACAGGCAAGATCATCACATTCATAAAAAGATATTTTGATGCCAAATATTTTCACTCCAATACAAATTCTTATAATGAACTTTAAAACTATATGAAAACAAAATTAATTATAGTTGGGGCTACACTGATTCCATGGAGAGCTGCCATTTTAAATTGGGTGGGAGAAACTCATCGTTTTTTTCATTTTCATACATCAGAAAAAGTCTGATCCTTCTTTCCCAAATAATTCCTTCTCATGATATGACATACATAATTCTTGTCCCCAGATATGACTTGAATAGCTCTCTTCCTACCCATGATGTAGCACCCTCAAGGTCATCAATCCAACCCAAACTGTCATGTTGAACTGAACCCCATTAAGAAAAGTATAACAATCAACCCCAGAAGGCATGATTAACTTAAGGACAAACCCAACTCTCTGTGTATTCAAAGAAAAAAGTGAATAATTAACAGAACTACATTTCTACGATTTTCCATTGTAGTGCATTGAAAAGATATTGGGTGATGTTATCATTGGCCAAGTGACCCCATAAAAATTTTCAAAGAAGAAAAGAATGTAGCTGCCATTCTTAATTGAAGCCCAGAAAAATATTTAACTATCATCCATTATAGAAATTGGGGGGGGGGGATTCTTTACTTTTTTTTGATGACCTATAGGGTAGACAATTGAATTCTTGTTCTACATCATTAGACAGAAAGTTGCCCGTATCTATCAATATCCGTAGCATCTTGATTAGATATAGTGTTATTGCAAACCAGTCCATCAAGAAGAATGGCAGAATTCTCTTTTGCAAATATGATATGCAGAGAAACTGTATGCATCAAAGGATATAACACTTTGTTAAGGTCGGACACGTTACAATATCGATTTTGAGGTGTTATGTTTAACTATTTTCTAACTCATTTATTTTCTTTCTGGAAATACCCTGTCAATGTGTACGAGAGTGAAAAATGACGTGCTTTAAATGTCACATTTCTTCCTGATAACAGAAGGCATATAGTCATTGGGTTTTTGCACTGCAATGCCAGCATAATTCAACTTGTTAATCTGGTCCTGATATTCAGATACAATCAAAGAGGAATGCAAACATGTCTTTATATTTTCCCTATCCTCCTCTTTTCAAGTCTGATCTTTTCAATGAAGCTTCAACTGGTGAAGAATGGCATCACTGAATAGCTATATATTCACCTGTTAACCACAGCTGAAAGATGTTTTTATTCTGAAGAGAGATAGATAATAAATAGACAGATAGAGGGAGAAGGAGAGAGAGAGGGAGGGAGGGAAGGGGAAGAAAGAGAGGGAGGGAGGGACGGAGAGAGAGATTTTGTTTTGGCCTCATATTTTTAACTGTTTGAGTAAGAATTACACAGCAAAAAAAGCACGGTGTTAAAGAAATGCAGAATAAAATAATATACAATGTTGGGAATGTCATGATTCACGACTTTCTATTAAACACAGGTTATTGTGGGTGAGCAACAAGTTTAGTTAACAGCTTCAGTGGACCAGATCTGACTAGGAACAAACCACAGTTTAAAACAAAGATGCAAAGTAGAAATTAAGAATAGACTTTAGCTAAGAAGTGCCATTTGTCAAGCTATCATCATCCAACCTCACAGTATTTTACTTTTCTGCAGGGCAGGGCAACAACTTCACATATATATTAAAACATTCTTCCTTTAAGAATGGGGACGATAGATAGATAGATAGATAGATAGATAGATAGATAGATAGATAGATAGATTTAAAAATGCCCAGCCAACTAACTCAACTGTAGTTAGTTGAAGTTGTAAATCTTAAGGTCTTTTGTCATCTGGTGGGAGATGATCACAGAGAAAAGGGGACCTTTTTGGAGCAGCTGTTTTATATATATATATATATATATATATATATATATATATATATATATATATATATATATATATATATATATATATATATATATATATATATATATATATATGTTTTCTGAGGTTCTCGCGGGTATTTGTATGTGGATCTTTGGTTATTCGGGTTTTCTCCCGCGTAAGATTCAAAGTATCTAGGCAACGTTTCGGCGAGGTCCCACTCGCCATCTTCAGGCTGGTGCTTTCGGCTTAGTGCCAGTGCAAGCAGTGTGTGACCGGAGCTGCCATCTCTCTATATATACAAGTGGTGGGGGATGGTGTGCTGGGCTGGTTGGCTGTGCTGCAGCCTCTTGATTGGTTGATGGAGTTGATGTTGGTATAATGGGCTGTGTAATGGCCTTTTGTTGTAGAGATATCCTGGATCTTGTGCTGTCATCTCCTGGGTCGTTAGCCTCTTGTGTTTTAACGGCTTGGGTAATGGGTTGTGTGATGGGCTTGTGAGTTCTTTTGTTGTGGTATCCTGGGTCTTGCGTTGTAATCTCCTGGGTCGTTTGTGTTTTGATCTCTTTTCCATTAGCCTCCTGTGTAGTAACAGCTTGGGTAATGGGTTGTGTGATGACCTTGTGAGATTTATTGCTGTGGTATCCTTGGTCTTGTGCTGTGATATCCTGGGTCATTTGCTGTGTTGTGACTTCTTGAGTTCTTGGGGTGTAATTTCTTGAGTTTTCTGATGTGATGTCCTGAGCGGGTGGCTGTGATGTAGCATTTTGGGTTTTTAATATGGCTTTGAGTTTGGGGTCTGGGTCTGTGTTCGTTTGGCTTCGAGTTCGTGGTCGTGCCACATCTTCATGGTGGGGGTCAGTTCGCTTCATGTATGGTTCAGAGGAGTTTGAAGTGGGTAGTGATGCAGCTGCAGTGCGGCTTCTGGTCTGTGGTCGTGTCTCATCTTCTGTGTGGGTGTGAGTCTGATTTTTACGTGGAAGTAAAAGATCAACAAAGATCTTCTTACACTTCACCTCAGACTCAGCAACAAGATTCACCCCTTACTTTGGGACAAATCCAAACAACTCGCTGTCTGGAGAGCCGAAACACAGACCACCCTCAAAACAGACACACACACCAACAAACTCAGAAAACTACAACAATGCCAGAAACCAACTCCCCCCCCTCACAGCCACACATGAAACAAACAGTGCACAACATCTCAGACAAGATCCTCACCGAAGCCGAAACCAAGGTCCTTTCAAAAGGATTCAACTTTGCTGTTGCTCCCAAACACATCCCCACAGAAACCATCATATGCGGAGTTGAAACCAGCCTGACCAAAACCAACCCTGATGAGGCTAATAGAATCAGACTCGAAATCACCAACATCCTCTGCACTAGCAAACCACCCAAAAGCAACTTATCCAAAGAAGAACAAACTGCACTACGTAACCTGAAAGAAGACACCAGCATAATAATCCTACCAGCAGACAAGGGCAACGCGACAGTGGTTATGAACACATCTGACTACCAAACCAAGTTAACCAACCTACTCCTAGACCCCACATACAAACCCCTAAAGACAGACCCCACCACCTACCTAGAAAAAACCACCAGATCCAAAATAAAAGCCTCCCCCATCAGTGAAGAAATCCAGCAAAGAATCATACCCAGAGAGAAATCATCCAGATGCCCTAAGCTTTATGGTCTCCCCAAGATACACAAAGAAGGAACTCCACTTAGACCAATAGTCAGCTCCATAGGCTCACCTCTACAAAACCTAGCCAAATTTCTCACCAAACAACTACAGCCCTATGCAGAATCCATCAACTCACATGTAAGAAACTCATTCCACTTCATCGAGATCATAAAGAAACAAAACTTACAACCCAGCGACCTACTAGTTAGCTTCGATGTCATATCCCTCTTCACCCAAGTGCCAATAAAAGAAGCCTTGACAGCCATCCAAAACAAATACAACCCCCCCAAGCACATCCTAGATCTGACCAACCACTGTCTATCCAATACATACTTCACCTACAATGGACAAAAATACAAACAAATAGAAGGAGCACCCATGGGATCACCCCTCTCACCTGTCATCGCAAACCTCTACATGGAACACTTTGAAACACAAGCTCTAGAAAAATATGATCACAAACCCAAACTCTGGCTCAGATACGTAGATGACACCTTCATAATCTGGCCACACGGGAAAGAAAAACTGAACAACTTCCTCACACACCTCAACAGCCTACACCCCAAAATACAATTCACCATGGAAACAGAAGCTAACAATCAACTTCCCTTCCTAGATGTCCTGGTATACAAAAACCCAATGGCTCCCTAGGACACACCATCTACCAAAAGAAAACACATACAAACCGCTATCTACACGCACTCTCACACCACCACCCAGCACAGATCAATTCCGTAGCTGAGACACTCATCTCCAGAACAAAATGCTTAGCTGATGAACAACACCTAAAAACCGAACTAAACACTCTCACCAACGTACTAACAGCCAATGGATTTCAAAGAAAGAAGATCACCCACCTAATCCAAAAAGAAACCCCAACCAAAATCCAAGACAGAGAACAAGAGAACGGCAAAGCCCTCCTCCCATATATAAAAGGCACTACAGACAAAATCAGCAAGATCCTCCAAAAACACAACATTAAAACAGCATTCTGCACAAACAGAAAAATATCCACCATCCTAAGAAACCCTAAAGACAAAATCGAGTTAGAAAACCAAGGAGTATATGAAATCCCCTGCACTGCCTGCCTCACCACATACATTGGACAAACTAACAGAAGAATAAGTACACGCGTTGAAGAACATAAGAACTCAATCAAAAAAGAAGAACCAACCTCTTCCCTGGTCCAACACCTCAAAGCCACAGGACATGAGATTGACCTTAAAAATACCAGAACTATCGCCAAAACTGAACACCACAGCAGCAGAATAATCAGAGAAGCCATAGAGATAGAAAAACGCCCACACAGCATGAATAAAAGAGATGACACCTCCCGCTTACCAGCCATTTGGAAACCCGCCCTCATGAACAGACGAGTACCCAACATGATAAATGACACCAGACCCACACCCATGAGGGCCACACAAGATGCCACCACCACACTTCCACGTAAAAATCAGACTCACACCCACACAGAAGATGAGACACGACCACAGACCAGAAGCCGCACTGCAGCTGCATCACTACCCACTTCAAACTCCTCTGAACCATACATGAAGCGAACTGACCCCCACCATGAAGATGTGGCACGACCACGAACTCGAAGCCAAACGAACACAGACCCAGACCCCAAACTCAAAGCCATATTAAAAACCCAAAATGCTACATCACAGCCACCCGCTCAGGACATCACATCAGAAAACTCAAGAAATTACACCCCAAGAACTCAAGAAGTCACAACACAGCAAATGACCCAGGATATCACAGCACAAGACCAAGGATACCACAGCAATAAATCTCACAAGGTCATCACACAACCCATTACCCAAGCTGTTACTACACAGGAGGCTAATGGAAAAGAGATCAAAACACAAACGACCCAGGAGATTACAACGCAAGACCCAGGATACCACAACAAAAGAACTCACAAGCCCATCACACAACCCATTACCCAAGCCGTAAAAACACAAGAGGCTAACGACCCAGGAGATGACAGCACAAGATCCAGGATATCTCTACAACAAAAGGCCATTACACAGCCCATTATACCAACATCAACTCCATCAACCAATCAAGAGGCTGCAGCACAGCCAACCAGCCCAGCACACCATCCCCCACCACTTGTATATATAGAGAGATGGCAGCTCCGGTCACACACTGCTTGCACTGGCACTAAGCCGAAAGCACCAGCCTGAAGATGGCGAGTGGGACCTCGCCGAAACGTTGCCTAGATACTTTGAATCTTACGCGGGAGAAAACCCGAATAACCAAAGATCCATATATATATATATATATATATATATATATATATATATATATATATATATATATATATCTTTGGTTATTTGGGTATCTAGGTATATATAAAATTGGAAGTATCTAGGTGACGTTTCAATAAAGTCTCGTTCATCATCTTCAGGCTTGTGTCTTTGGCTTTGTGCTTCAAAGCCGAAGACACAAGCACAAAGCCAAAGACACAAGCCTGAAGATGGTGAATGAGACTTCATCGAAACGTCGCCTAGATACTTCCAATTTTATGCGGGAGGAAACCCGAATAACCTAAGATCCACATACAAATACCCGTGAAAACCTCAGAAAACATGTATGTATGTATGGTATTCAGTTTTGTTCAGGTATTTTCCCATGTCATTATAGTTGTGCTTTTAAAGTTGTAACGGCTACAACTTTAAAAGCACAACTATAATGACGTAGGAAAATACCCGGACAAAGCTGAATACCATACATATAAATACCCGCGAAAACGTAAGAAAATATACATACATACATACATATACATACATACATATATATAAAACTTCCCAAGGAAAGTAGTCTGCTATTACACTGGTATCTTTACATCATAAGAAAAAAACCCTTTTCTTCTCCCAGGCATTTATATAAGGTTTAATTCTATTACTTTTTAAGTATTTGCTTTATACTTAAAAAAAGCAATAAGAAATAAATTAAAACATTTCCCTTTTTTATTAGCTAGCTATAGAAGCTTTAGAGTACCTATAACAAGTGAGGCATTTCCCTTTTCTTCAATTTGTTTTTCTTCCTTTTCTTTTTCCTGCCTTTTCCTTCCTCTTGACACCCATTCAGAAGAAATTTAGATAATTTGTTCTTCCTTCTGTGGTCTCCACCATAAAGAGAGAAAATTTAGTGATTACTAGCTTTGCCCTGGAACATGTATTATAATAAATCTTAGTTTTACACTTTAATCCCTTTTCTATAGATACTGCTTTGCTCACTCACATATGCTTTACTAAATATAAATCCCAGTGAGTAAACTCAATGATTCCAGTTGCAATTGCTTTATTATTTTTTTCCTGCTACTTGTTTATGGAAGGGGAAGCTCTTAAGTATCTAAAGCATTCAATGTGTTGATCTTGGAATGGGGCAAGAGGATCCAAATGATTGGATACTCAGGCTGTTGCTATACTACAGGTAATCCTCAATTTACAACCCACAATTGAACTCAGATTTTTTGTTGCTAAACAAAACAGCTGTTAAGTGAGTTTTGCCCCATTTTACAACTCTTCCTGCCACACAGTTAAGCAAATCACTGCAATTGTTAAGTTAGTATAACACAGTTGTTAAATGAATCTGGCTTCCCAATTGACTTCACTCACAAAAGGTGATCACATGACCCTGGGACACTGCAATCCTCATAAATATAAACCAGTTACCAAGTGTCTGAATTTTGAACATGTTGTCAACTCATAAAACATTTTGTATACATGTTTTATAGTTGTCAACAGAAAGAAGTAGGGGTGTTTCAAAGAGCAGAGAGCAGTGTTGAATCAAAAGTACATCCCATTCATATTTTCTTCGGAGACTGATTAGATGACTGAAGCTTCTGCCTTGCAAAAATCTAATTGGAGAGCATGATTGATGACTCTTGGCTATGGACGTGTTTCATTGAATGATAAACCCAGAGGGGTGGGGGGAAAAGCAGGATCAAGGGTGACAGTGAATTACGTATCTCAGAGTTGGCTACGCCCAGGCTAATGCTGGAATGTTAATTTCTAATAAATCCCTTTTAGTTTTGGGAGTGTGGCTCGAGGCTCATTATTTAATTGAAGTAACTGCTGGAATCCTGACACATGTGTCTAAGGGGATGCTTCAGTAGTCATAAGTGTGAAAAACAGTCATTAGTAACTTTATTGAATGGTCACTAAATGAAGTATTGTAAATTAAGTGTCTACCTGTACAATATCCAGTATCTCTCACCAATGTTTATATTTGCTTGGCTGTTGGAAATTGTAGCTCAGCAAGAATTGGGTGGGGAAGGTATGAAAAATGTCAAATTAAATGTGGAATAAAACTTCAACCTCATCTACAGCAATTTATTTAGGAAAGGTTTTACATAAAGTTCTTAACTGGTACAGAGTGGATTTAAAGCAGTTAGTGCAGTCTGCAGAATTGTTTCTTGTGTATTCTGCTCATACCTAAATCAGAACTTTGTAAAAAGTTAGCTTTTATCCTTCTAGTTTTCTGGCATATTTCTAAAAAGCCCTAACTTGTCAAAATAGAATTTTATAATGCACATTTTAGGAGGAAATTCTTTTAAGTATGTGGAGTGTGACGTATATTTGTTTCTGTTTAAAAATGCATATTTGGGGGAAAGTGTACTTTATAATACCTATCAAGGTATAAGAATTTTAACAGAGGAATGAACCTGGACTCATTCTCCTTTATGTAGAGTTGGAAGATAATCCTTCCCTGTCTGTCTTTCTCCATCCATTCATCAGTGTGTCTGGCATTTTGTACCTTAAAAAAAACTGAAACATTATGTCAGTGATAAATAGACCAACTTTTCTGAAGCATCCCAATCATTCGTATCAGAGACAGCATGCTATAAGATCATAGCCTTCGTACAGAGATACTACCCTATTTGAATACCTAAAGTAGACATTTATCACTTCTAAATAAGCTGCTTCTTTATATCTTTCTCATTATTGATAAAACCGACTTGGGTGCATGTTATATTGAAATATGGATAATCTATGCATTGTAGCAACAGATTTCTAATTTAATCAATCAAGTGGCTTGCATGTGCAGTAGATTTCACTTAGTGTATTTCACTAAGATTAATTACTATGACCCATGAAAATTAGCTTTTGATGAGGTGGAATATTAAAACCAAATCTCACTTTCCTCCTTTTTATTTTTCAGGAAACAAACTACATTTAAAATATGTTATCTAATAAGTCAAGGATATTCAAACTTGGCAAGTTGTGGACCTCAACTCCCAGAATTCCTGAGCTAACATGACTGGAGGAGGAATTCTGGGAGCTTAAGTCCACAAGTCTTAAAGTTGTCAAGTTTGAAGACCTTGTAATAAGTTCTCATATCATGCAAAACATATTCCCACTCTTTAAGACAACAGAAAGGAGAGATTAAAAGCAACCAAAACAGTTTTCTGTTAAACAATTTAAAGCCATTCTGGAGATTTTTTATTTTATTTTTATTTGTCAATTGCTTACAAGATAATAGGTATAAGTAAAAACATAGTTATGAATATATGGATGAAAAAAATTGAGATGAAAATTTTTGCAATCTGTTGCAGAAGGAAATGTTCAGCTTCCAGATGGCCATCCAAATAGTCATTTTCATCTTTCCCATTAAGAATTTTACATGCATAGATAAGTGTATTTCCTGGTGGGCTTTGCCATGTGCAAACAAAGTGAATAAAAGATGCAAATTTGCATTAGAAAATTCAATGTTTTGTTATGACTGGGTACATTAAGTACAAATTCTTCCATGTTCCTATGATCAGTCAAGCTGCCCAGATGCTAATAAATGGAATGTCTTTGCTGAATATCAGTAAATTCTCTCAGGCCACTGTAGTCTTCCATGAAATTAATTAAGAGCTAATTGCACTGTTGGAATTCCATTGTTAAGTTATTCCAACAGACTGTTCCTAAAAGTATGTCAAAAAAACATAGACAGGAAAAATATAGAAAGGGACAATGAGACAGTTAGCTTTCTCTATCACAGTAAACTGGTACATCTGATACAGGAAGCCAGAAATACAAGTTTCTGGGATGCAACCTCTGAGCTTGGTCCCCTCCCCAGCATAATCATATCTTGTTTATAAACTTTTCAGAATGGATAAAACATATGTTTGATTATATAAAAATTGATGATGCTGAAATCCTGCCTTTATTTTTGGTCAACTCTAGGTGGCAGACATACCTAGCAATCCTGCCTCCAAATTTCCCTATAATAACCCTATGAGTTGAGTTGAATGTGTATGGGTATTTGTGGTGTGTTGAACACGCCCAGTTCTTTGGTCAATTCAACAAGTCAAAAGTAATTCGACAATTGAAAGAAAATGTTTCACATTCTAGAAACAACATTTTGACCTGATGCAGAGCATTCTACTTATGTTCTTTGGCTAAGTCCTATTTTTATTGTGTGAACATATTAGTATCACTTCATACTATAGACTCGAAAAAGGCATATAGTGGAACAATCTCTGTGTGACATTTAAGGAAGAAGGCATAGTGAAAGCCTGTGTATATAACTGCTTTAGGCTTATTATTTCAAGTTTACTGAATCCTCCCAGCTTTATAAAAATTCTCTTTAGAGATTGGTTGATGTATTTTTTTTAACAAAATGTAAATTCAAATGCTTAGAAGAAAGTTTCAACCATAACAACACAAGAGCACACAATAGATACAAACTCAAAGTTAACCGCACCAAACTTGATTGCAGGAAATACGACTTCAGCAATAGAGTGGTCAATGTCTGGAATACTCTACCCGACTCTGTAGTTTCTTCCCCAAACCCCAAAAACTTTAACCTTAGACTGTCTACTATTGACCTCACCCCTTTCCTAAGAGGTCTGTAGGGGGCGTGCATAAGCGCACCAACGTGCCTACCGTCCCTGTCCTATTGTTTCTCTTATTCTTTTATTTTTCTTATATGTACCCATTTCATGTATTCACAACTATGTATACACTTATACTTATTATCTTGTAAACAATTGGCAAATCAAATCAAATAAATAAATAAATAAATAAATAAATAAATAAATAAATAAATAAATAAATAAATAAATAAATAAATAAATAAATGCATCAGCAATGATCCTCCCTTTCCAATGAATGCTAGATTATTCTGGTCCAGCTTTGAAAACAATTTTCCTACAAATAAACCCAGTGGTGGAGAAAATTCTTGAATCTGGAAAGACTTTAAAACTTCCAGCATGATCCTGTATTGATAGAATAGACTACTGGTCAGGAGCATGCTAATTTCACTAGAACTTTTTTACCTGAACACTTGTGTTTTAACAGATTTGAAATTTGCACTAATTGCAATCAAGTTAGGATTGTTTAACACATGGTGAGCATGGCTGGCTGAAGAATTCTGGGGGTTGAAGTCCACATTTTAAAGTTGCCAAGTTTTGAGAACCCTGGATAAGTTCAATGGGGCATCCCAAATAATAAATTGCACATCTTTACCAAGGTGTTGTTCAAAATAAAAACAACAACAACCACACTTAAGTACATGTTCAGTAAAAGCAGCCCAGAAGCCAGGGAACCAATATTCAAACTAAAACAACCATGATACATTTAAAATAATCCCCTGGAAAAGGGATTCTATGCATAGTAATTAAGAATAAGTGTTAACCTGGAATTGTCAGCTAAATAAGAATAGAGTGGAATAATCTCTAGTCCAATAAAATGAATAAATGTGAGTTGAGTTCAGGAACTAAGGAAGTAAAAAATAACGTTCTAGTGTAAGCAAGTGCAGTTGTGCTTTTGATCACTCACTTTTGATCATGATACAAAGGATTTTGACTTATAGTTGTAAATAATACCCCCTGAGCCCTTCAGAAGCAATGGATGGAACATCATATGTTAGCCATGCAAAGAAGTGACCACTATCGGGAAAGTTTCTAATGAGGCCTGAAGCTTTGCAGAATTGAATTCTGACAAATTAAACCTGCTTTGCTTCAGCTGCACCTAAAGTGAGGAATGTAGATGACTTGAGTTCAGAAAGCAGAATGACTACCTTGAAACTGTTTGCTTATGTGAAATTCTTGATTTCTGGACTGGACTTTGCTATCATGTCATTCCCTGAACACTGAGGCTGGATGTTGATGATTTCTTGAAAGCTTGATACAAGTCTGACAAATGGTGCTACAGGCTGGCCCCTTGCAACTCTGATAAAAGACTGAACACTGATGTGCAGCTCTGAAGCCAAAGTCAATAGTAAGTAGATATGATTAATGACTGCTATGAATATTCCCTTCTGGAGGTTTGCTAGGCTGTGAAATCTATGCCCTAGTTTCTATTGTGGTTTTTTTTTTTTACTTGACAATGTTTTCTCTGAGTACATGAGCAAGAATAGAGAGATCCATTTTTGTTGCATTTTTGCCCTCATCTAGATAGTGGTGTAGGATCTTTGATGCTCTCTGAACTTGGTTGTTTTCTTGCAGATTTTTCATTAGTGAAATAGTGGTGTGTTCCCAGAGGATCTATGGAATTGTTGGGCAGATGGTTGCAACAATGAGAGTATAGATATCAAAAGAAGTGATGTAGTGTTTCATCAGAATATATTATTTGACATCTTTCCCCAATCTCACCCCCTTCAAAAAAACTACTACAGCTGGTGATGTAGCTGAATTGTTGGTGTATTGCTAATATATCTGTAAGGAAAACTAATATGGCAATGAATGTTAGCACATTTTCATGACCACTAATGTTGACCATCATTTTGAAGTGTTCAATTAACCTTGTTCCACTTTGGTTTCCAGATTAGGTTCTTCTGTAAGTATATATTTGTTGGCATGAAAAAGAACTAGACCTGGTTAGCTGTAAGATTAAAAAGACGAAAAGAACATGGTTCAAACTATTGGCAAACCATTCTGTTTACGAGGCTATAAGAAATGGATACATACATGCTGAAAAAGATATTAGTTTATGTTATTTTTCTACAAAAAAAGAATGACACAGACCTAGGAAATGTGAGGAATCTGAACAGATTTGAAATGCTTTTTCAATAGTAGTTTTATTTTAGGTTACCCATTTTCAGTGGCAAGTTCATGTGGCTCTATCACTGGTCAAGGCTTGAAAGACTGAAGTGTTTGTGATGCTTTTTCATGATGAATGGTCACTATCGCTATTGTTCCCATTTGACATATGTTAGGAATATTGTACTGAAAATAGTTCTGGCTTTAGGAACTGCTTATTCTTTGTTACTATCAGTATGCTTGATTTTTAGAGAGATATTTGCATGGTTTTTTAAAATTATTATTATGGTTTGTTGCAAGCAGCTAGATGTCTCAACTAGATTTGGCATTTTCATCTACCTATTGAGTCCTTCCCAAGGACTTGTAATAGGCAGATATTGTTGTTTGATGGTGTTAAAGGTATATGGTTGCAGGATGTAAGCAGCTGTTCCATGTAAAGCTGCCTTTTCCAATTGACTGGTGGTTTTGTTGATGGTATTCAAGTAGTGTTCCAGTTGTTTTGGGATTTCATTATTATTTTAGGAAATGAGCGTACCTTGTAAGATTTTGGCCTTAAGAGTAGACTGTGATGAGGTTAAATTAATCCAATTAGTTAGTCATTGGCAGAGAACCTAGAGATGGATCTTTTATAGTCAGTTTGTTGCTCTTTTGTTTCTTTTTGTTTGAGACTTCAGGTTGCTTTAAATGTTGGTGTTTGCTTAAAACTCTAAACAAAAACAATAATTTCATAAGTAAGAGAATAAGAGTTGCTCAGGAGACTTTCAAAAGGCCCAGATTAACGGTGCCTGATAGCTATGTGTGATAAGTCTGACTTTGTCTTGATTCATAATTAATATGCAAATAAACTATGGTATAATTAGAAAAATTCAACCTCTGGATTTTTATCATGACTTCAGATGCATCAATAAGATTTCTTATTAAGATCTTCTAGAATTCATTTGTACAGCTCAAAAATATTTTTTTCATTCTGATAGGAGTGGAAATTTTTATTTGTATACAATTTACTGTTTATCTTCTGGAAATCATTCAAGAAATATGTTTCTTAGCAAAGAAGTTTTGGGCCAATATCTAAGTTTATACGTTGTAGTTCTGTGATTGCAAATTACAATAGTCTGAAGATGTAGGTGATGTTCTTGCTATATCAGTCAGCTTCTAACTGTGCATCATACTGGTCGAAACATTGTTGGGAAGGTTGATCACTGGTTAAAAAAATTGCATATTGTAATTCAACCAATCACAAAGAGAAGAGATTAAGACTTGTTCTATATTGATGCTCAATATTGATGCTCAATTTGTTGTGTACCTATGCATTTGTTGTCAGTTGGCATTCAAATGATTAGTTGCTCACGGTTAATTTTATCTATCTGGTATACCACAGTCAGCTGATTATGTAATCAAATACCAGGACTGTCAGACTCATGGGATAATCCAGGTAAGAATTACAACCAAATGAGCCAATTCTACTTTATGTAAAGCTATTGATTCTTGTAAGTCAAGAAGCTATGTCAGCCTCCTAAGGTCATTTCCACATATAATTTACACAGAGGAATACACATTATTAGATTTCTTGCTTCAAGCATTAAATGTGAGTTAATTAGACAAATGGTTGTGTTTCCTGTGATTCCAAGGGCCATATTACTTTTTTAAACCCATGATACCATGTCGTTTCTTACTCTAACTTGTCCATCCTTACCAGCAGTAGCAGTCTACAAGTAATAGAAATCAGAGCCTTTAGCAATTAACAGTGCTCAGAATACAAGAACTTATGTCTGACAAAATTGACATATAAAGTGTTCTCATTTTTTCCAAATTATTGCCATTTTTCTGCATCTGCCTTGTAGTTAAAATGGTCTGTCAAAATATTATTAGTTGTTTCATTAAAATTTGCTTAGTTGAGTAGGGAATATTGATATTAGGTAGCACTATTGCTTGATTTCCACTGCTCTTGAGTCTGCCATTAGAGAATCAGATCTTGAGTTAGAATTGTGTAGCCTATATCAAAGTTAATATTCAAGATAACACTTTGCTTCCTCCCTTTATCAGATTATGACCTTGGATTCCAAATGCTTCATTAAAATCTTGCAGAGTCAATTTATAGGTTTATATTATAAATGTATAGGTCAATTTATAATATCTTTCCCCACTAGTGGGGGAAAATAGATGTGTTGGTGTGGACACTGATTCTCAGAAGTATGATTAGGACAAATTAGAAAGTTAACAGAAATGGGAGATATTGAGCGGGGATGTGGGTAAGCTAATCTAGAATACTTGGTTTCTTTATTTACCCCTATAGGTTCATAATCCTTCTCATTTCAGACACTTCAGAGATTCCTAGGGTGGTCAAGACTATTTGAGTTCTAAAATGGGTTCAGAGTATGTCTTCTTCATTACCTTAGTTTGAATTTCCATACCTAAGGTACCTAAGGTATATTCTAGTCAGAGATATAATGATGGTGAGTCAGTGAAGGTGGCACTGATATTTCAGGGAAATTATGGGTACAGCCTCAACCAGCTACTAGAGGGAGGTGCATTCTACCTACTCTCAATTCTTATAGATTAGAAAGTTCTAAATAGACTTTGGCACAATCTACTTTCAGCAAAAAGTTTCAACCTTCATTCATATTTACACTTACCCTCTATTTTTCTCAGTTGAAATGATCTTTCTGAAATGATTGGTTCCATGCGGAGATAGAGAAATGTTTGCACATTATATAGTAATAGTATTTTTTCATTTCCATTTTGGTTTGGGGAAGAAAATAACAGTAGTAGGGATTTAAGACTTGCAGATAGCTAAATATTGTTAAGAAATACAACATTACTGAATTTTCTGAAAATCTCTTAGTTCTGTTTTGTTGCGTTGTGTGTTCTACTATATTTTGTCAAAGTCTGAGACAACTATGCAAACACTTTGTTAGACAGCTGATAAGTAAGGTCGTAGCCAACTATCTTAAGGGCATGGTTACAAGAGCACACTCTTTAGAGCGTACTTTAGTTATTAATACTGTTTGACAAGCGGTGTCCAAAGAAAATTTATTTTGTTTCTGGAATGATTTAACAGGGGTTGTAAATGAAGGAACTGGGAAATACACATAACTGGCCCCAATGTTATAAGTCAGGAGAAGAATAATCACATAAATATCACAGAGAGAGAAATGGAAGCAAGGAAGGGGGGGTGATAGAGGTGGGCTAGAATCACATAATGGATGAAATTCATTTTACTTTTGAAGGGTTGTGTGCACAGTCTTAATTTTGAGGCTAGGATGAAGCCTGGAACAAAACTCCTGATTGTGAACTTCAAACAATCATAACACTTAATGCTGGGAGAAATAAAAGTCAAGATGCGGAAAACAACACTATAATAAAATAAAAACCCTCTTTTTATGTGAGTTTCAGGGGTTTCAAGGGTTTTTACATAGTTGTATGTAATTGCATGCATATAACTTTAATAACTATCTGGTCATTTATCAACTGTTTTCTTTAAAGAGAAATCTTATTTCTTAAGTATCCAATGGCTAAAAAAATCATCGTGGCCACAACATTGACTTTTTTTTGACCTGAAATCATGGTAATATCATTCTTTGGCAAAAAAAAAAAAAATGCAGTATATTTCATTTGAAATATATAGTTCAACACTTTCCCTCAAAAGAAAACAGTCTAAATAACAGGACTCTAACACAGTCCTGGCTTCAACATAATCTCATGATCAGTACTTTTAATTTTGTAAGATTAGTGTTGTTAGAGAAAGAAGAAGGAAGATAGAAGAAAATATCTGTAGATTAGAGTTGAATTGTAGTGTCCTTGATCCTCTCTCAGCTTGATTCTTTTCTTTGAAGACTTTTCATGACCCAACTAAGTAACATCATCAGTGCTGATGAAGGTGTGGGTTTATATGCAATAGATTGCATGTAAATGTTTGAAGGAGTGTTCTTGTAATACACAGCCTAATCAAGGAACCATCAAAAACATTTTCGCTAATCAACAACATAAGCCACCCAGATGTAAACAGGGAGTAAACCCCGTGTCTTTCTACCACTGATGATATTCCCTAGTTGGGCAATGAAATGTCTGCAAGAAAGCCACCAAGCTTAAAGCAGGAAGAGGAACAAGGAGAGCTGACTACTATGAGGAAAAGCTAGGCTACTAGTTAAGAAGAGGTTCCGAATCATTTCAGAAGGGGATATATTTTCACTGTCCTCATTTCCCAAATATGATTTTTCCCCATAGAAATGCTTTTCTTTTCTGCAACATTTATAGATGATATTTTCCACCATGATATAGCTTGCTGCTAGACTTAAATGTTATAGTCAGATTTACTATGTAAAACAGGTCTCCATTTAAGACAGAGAGAGACTTTGAAAATCAAGTTGTTCCATTTAGAGATTGGAGGATAAGAAAAGATGGGTCAAGAATGATTGGGTCAGCCTCCTGTCTTGTCGTGAGTCATGAAGTCTTAGGCACAGTTTTTTTGTAGATTATGAGATAAAAAGCAGAGCGGGGTGTGTGGCATCTTCTCAGACCCGTGAGGAAAAAAAAAAGCAAGAAAAAGATCTCTGCTAAAGATGCAGAGATCGTTTGGACAAGGAAGGCGTAAAGCAAATCAGCATTCCAGGAACACACACAGTCTCTTATCCATTTAACCACATAACTGACTCAGACACCAACTGTTGAATCAATACAGAGCCAGCTGCTGCAGCTAGCAAACTACTTCTGACAGCCGAGCATCTGGGTGTTGCATTGTTTGAAAAGGCCTAGCTTGGTCCTTTCTGATGACAGGGGATTGTGCCTGTTGTGGGGGGCTACGGTGATTATGAAGAGAATGTCCTTTCATTATTCAGCAAATAGCAGTAACAAAGAAAAGGGAGCGATGAGATCCTGGGTAAAAGTCTGAACAACAACATTAGTCCTTGCTTAATGCAAATGTTACTGAAACAGGAAGCAGGTTTTTTAATATGTTCACAGACATGCAACCTAGATATTTCTGTTGAAGATTTCATTTCTATCTCTTAATAATTTTTATTGCAGTCTTCCACATGCCATGATGCCTATTGTAGAGATATTGATCTCTATTGCCCATGACAACTTGGGTCAAACAAGGTTTTCACATAGCACTTTTCACATAACCCTAAACAGGTTAGGGTTACTCTTAATTGTACCTATGCTGTATGCCACATAAGGAAGGCACTGGTTAACTTGCACACATCTTAATCAGTATAAAAAAACTAATATGCTGCTATCCACAGCATACAGTATTCTGACAATTCAATTCTCTAACAAAACTATGTGGCATTCTCTTTTAATGACTATAAACTGTCAGATTGAAATTACCTTGACGTTACCTTTTTGTTTCCCATAGAAGTTTTTGTCTCTTTGTTGCAAAAATGGACTCACTTTGCAAAAATGGACTCATTGGAGTATTGGATACTCTAAAGTTGGATACACAACATTTATATGTTCTATTATGGCCTTTTCTCTTTATATAATCACTTATACGTGGACCTGTTTGCAAACAATTTTGTAGTTTGACTGTACACTTTTAATAGGTTGTGCACTTTTCCTGACTCTACACATATTTTAAATTGTGAAAGGAATCATGTTTGCATACATTACAGGTGATGCACGACTTGAAAACACTTGGGAAGAAGTGCTTTCCATTTCTCTTGGAACAAGTGCCACACCAACTTTATTTCAATCTTCTGTGTAACTCTGAGAAAAAGGTTCTAATAATCTAATTTAAGAGTTACATTAATGTTAATGAATGGATTCTTAAAGGAAATAATGAAGTCCAAATCATTTCTTCCAAATCATGTACAAATCTTGCCTAGGACTAATATTTATACAGCAATACATTATGTATGCAATTATACATTATTTATGCAGAACATATAAGTGCTTCCTAGTTCATATACATAGGTTTGAAGCGCATACATAGGTTCTCAAGAATTTACTGGATACGTTTCTGTTACAATGAGAATTAGATGAATTTCTCATTTATATTAACTTTAGTTCACTGTTTCTTTGACTTTAATGATACAGATCTGATGCTGTTAATGTTGACATGTCACCAAGGCTTTGGAATTTATTTAAAGTGTCAATTTTTCATTTCAAGAGATGTTTAGGATTTAGTATTTTTAAATGTTAGTTCTTGAGGTTGTTGCTGACTTTCAATGTTTTATTTCTCAGTGTACCACTGGTTTTTATGCATTATAAAACTCTTGACTCTTCGGTCTGATTTAAGCATGGTATATAAAATCATACATTGCAATGTCCTACCTGTCAATGAATACTTCAGCTTCAACCATAACAACACAAGAGCACACAATAGATACAAACTCAAAGTTAACCGCACCAAACTTGATTGCAGGAAATACGACTTTAGCAATAGAGTGGTCAATGTCTGGAATACTCTACCCGACTCTGTAGTTTCTTCCCCAAACCCCAAAAACTTTAACCTTAGACTGTCTACTATTGACCTCACCCCTTTCCTAAGAGGTCTGTAGGGGGCGTGCATAAGCGCACCAACGTGCCTACCATCCCTGTCCTATTGTTTCTCTTATTCTTCTTTTATTTTTCTTATATGTACCCATTTCATGTATTCACAACTATGTATACACTTATACTTATTATCTTGTAAACAATTGGCAAATCAAATAAATAAATAAAAATAAAAAATGAAATAAAAAAAATAAATAAAAATAAAGATATCTTCCCTGTTCTCCATATTTTGTTTCTTAAGTGTAAACAAAACAATTTTTTTACAAAATGGTAAAGTTTCCATATATAAAATCCCTCTTTTTCTTTCAGACACCCATCCTAACAAAGAGAATTCACTGGAGCAATTAACAATAGTAGATATCCTTTTCTACCCATCATCCATTAACCTCTAAACTACATACTAATTTTCCTTGTAGTATTTACAGTCTGATCACACAAAATGACAACTGAGTAAATTTGCAAGTTAGCAACTTACTGGGGTTTTGCTAAAGGTGAGGCATCCAGAAAAACCTTTAGGTTCATTCTGCTTTTTTCTAGTTTTTATTTAAAACTCTATGTAGTCGTAAAGTATTAGCTCAGTAGCTGCCATCTGGGTCACTCTCTTTTATCTTGATTTCTTTTAGAGGTCTTCCATGATTGACAATAAGACCTGATGATCTGCAAAAGCTTTTGGTTTCTCTAGCATCCAGCCTCAAATTAGCTGCCTTTTAGAAATGTTTGTCAAATATTTTTAGATATAGTTCTTTGGAAGGATCCTGGTTTAGATAAAATTGGGCAGAGATGAGAACATTGATGACATAGTACATATAAAAGAGTCAGTATCGTATTAAACTGGTTATTGACAAGACCAAGATGTAATTGTGCCATTCATGTTAGGAATGACACTAAGCAATAGCAATGGCACTTATACACCACTTCATATACTAAGGACATGCAACAAGGAAATGCCTGAAGAAGGAAAGTTATATAACTCCTGGTAAGAAAAGGTGTAATTGTTTACTGTGAGAAACTATGCTACACAAGGTTAATCCTAAAGCAAAGAGGGAAAGGCATATTTAAGTTTATCCATGAACATGGCCAGATTTAATTTATTGGGAACCACGTGGTAGCCAGCAATTGCATTTGTTAGGAAAGGTAGAAAGGTGATGGAAATTGCATTGTGGTTCTTTATGAGTCTTTTTCCACCATAATATTTTGTCCTTCAAATGACCAATAAAACATGTTTGCTGTATCCTAAAGAACCTAGGGCAGAGGTTACAAAAAAGCATTCAGGGTCAACATGCAAGTTATATTCAATGTGTTATTATACTTGACTTAATATAATTTATTACAAGCTTGCTATCAGTTGAAGAAAATAAAATTATGACACCCCCCTTCTGTTAAAAACATTAAATATGGAGTCTAGTGTGATTATCTGCCCTAGTGATTTTTGCTGGTGATTGACATAAAACTCCACATGATCGTGAAGGAACTAGATCAACACTGTGTGTAGCTGGACAAAAGGACAACCTTCATTCAAAACATCCATGTTATAATTTCCATTTTTTTTCTCCTTTACTGATCATTTTGTCAAGCACCAGGGGAATCAGAAAATCCAGGCAATTCAAATAGTTATAAAGATTTAGTGTAAGTTTCAGCTCTCTACATGAATCTGAACTACTAATGGCCAAAGCAAATTGGCGGGAGATAAGAGTCAATGGAATTCAAGGTTGGCTGGACTTTGATCCTTTCTGAATGTGGAGGAACTCATGACTGATGATGCATTTGACTCCTCCTCCCTTTGACACAGCGTGGTCATCTCCTACACATGTTTTTATAATCCACATTATGTGAATATTAGAGAGTTAAAGGTAAAGGTAAAGATTCCCCTTGCACATATGTGCTAGTTGTTTCTAGCTCTAGGGGGTGGTGCTCATCTCCATTACAAAGCCAAAGAGCCAGCGCTGTCCGAAGACAACTCCGTGGTCATGTGGCTGGCATGACTAAACACAAAAGGCACACGGAATGCTGTTACCTTTCCACCAAAGTGGTCCCTATTTTTCTACTTGCATTTCTACATGTTTTCGAACTGCTACGTTGGCAGAAGCTGGGACAAGTAATGGGAGCTCCCTCCATTACAAGGTGCTAAGGATTCGAATCACCAAACTGCCAACCTTTCTGATTGACAAGCTCAGCATCTTAGCCACTGAGCCACCACCATCCTAAAACTTACAACACTCCAAGCCCCAAACCTGTTTTTTTTTTCCCTTTTAAAAAGGCATCCATATTTATGTACTGTAGACTTCTCAGGATTCAACAGAAACCATCTCAGTTTCTCCAAGGTTCCAAAAGTTGCCTGGGCTAAAAGGTTTTGTTCCGAGTATCATTTTGCTTTGCTTTTAATATTAAAAAAAGAAAGAAAGAAATGGGGCTGTCATCCGATTTAATAAAGAGCATTCAATTGCTCATCTTCCTTTTCATAACTGATTAAATGTAGCCAAAAGGAAGCAAAAGCTAAGGGGTTCATAGCTTCTTCCTTTCCATAAATATTTCCTTTCTTCCTTCCTCCCTCAATTTGGTTCCAAATTTTAGGAACTGGAACTCATTTGATTATAATCCTTCTTAAAACCTTTTTAAGTATGAACTTGTAAAGGGGACACATGAATAAAGGATACAGCTAGAGTAAAATTCCTGAAGCTGATTGTATTTGTCCATGCGGTAATAAGGAAGTTGAAACCACACTGTAAATTTCATAGAGACGTTAGGTCAATCTACATTGTAACCCTAATGGATAAATTCCCTAGAAGGCTAAATAAATTGTATATGAACCTTCTCCTTCAGGATTTAAAACCATTCATTATGTGCGCACTAGCTAAATTTTGTGTTGTTGCAATGAAACCAAGATATAATTGGTAAAAGACATATTTACCTTTGTCTTAAATAAATGGTAGGGGATGTATAGCTTTTATTTTACAGCTATTAATATTTTAGATTTATCAGCTGGGTAACAACTGTATTAACATAGTAATAGAGGAAGTTATAGACTGTGATTTATTCTGCTAGCTGTTAGTATATGCTTCACTCTGTTTTGTTCCTTTAAATCCTGTTGGTCTTTGACCAAATAAACATGATTGATTTGATTGATTGATTGATTGATTGAATACATATTCAACCGGGAAGATCTTTAGGAAATTACAAACTCTTCTACAGCTATCTTATGGATATACTTCTACATTTCTATAATGTGAGTTCCCTACTGTGTCAAATCATTACAAAGTCAAATTTTACTCTTCTTTTAAATTCTAAAGGGTTAATATATATATATATATATATATATATATATATATATATATATATATATATATATATATATATATATGTGTGTGTGTGTGTGTGTGTGTGTGTGTGTGTGTGTGTGTGTGTATGTATGTATGTATGTATGTATTCAGCTTTGTTCGGTATTTTCCTATGTCATTATAGTTATGCTTTTAAAGTTGTAGCAACATTTCGGCAGAATCTCATACATATAAATACCAAAAAAAAATATATATATATATATATATATATATATATATATATATATATATATATATATATATATATATATATATATATATATATATATATATATATACATACACACATATTAGCGATGCATTTGGTACACCAAGAAAGATCTAAGACCTGTTTACTCAGAAGAAAGTTTTCCTCAGCTCAGTGGGTTTTAATGCCCAATAAGAGATAACTGAATTGCAGTGTGAACTGCTTTACAATTGTGTTCTGTGCAATGCCACGGTAGAAATTCTGCAAGCGATTTATAGAAGTCTTATTTAGTTTTTGCATAATTAGGTTCTTTAGTAAATCAAGTGAAATCAATGCATGCCTGCCTCAAATCAATTTCAGGCCTGGAATGAAAGGCTGTGGTCCCAAACTGGAATGGTAATAAGGTAGTTTATACTCAGCCAAAGCAAACCCTGCACTGTATTAGGCCATGGCATCGATGAGATTCATAACCTGCTTTATAATGCAGTTTGGGCCATGCATTCAGAGTGAATTGGATTGCCAAGCTTATAAAAATGTGTTGCTTGATGCTATACATTCTTATTCGGGCTTCCTGGGGAACGGTATTCAGAGAACTCAGTGGATTTATGTTGGAGTAGCTAGGTTTGTCAAGGCTAGCTCTGTCATTAGGACAAGCGAGGGTAAACTGAGTCTCAGAGCCAAATGCAGCCTTCCGCTTTCTGCTTTTTTTCTGGTTTTTGAAGAGACGACTTCAACGGATGCTGAAACCAATGACATACTTTAGGCATCATTCTAATCCTAAAATAGGCTTAAGGTAGCCCTTTTTGTTATTTTTGAAGAAAACAAAATCTCCTCATTAAATTCAAGATGAAATAATCAACACAACAGAGCTGGGATAGTGCAGTGGTTAGAATGTGGTATTTCAGGCTAATTCTGCCAGCTGCCAGGAGTTTGATTCTGACCAGTTCAAAGTTGCTCAGCCTTCTATCCTCCTGAAGTCAGTAAAATAAGGATCCAAATTGTTGAGGGCAATATGCTGGCTCTGTAAGCCTCTTAGGTAGGGCTGTAAAACACTGTGAAGCAGTATATAAGTCACTACAGCACCATTTCCCCCCTATCCAATCCATCTATCCTGGGCTGTCCACTGGTACATTAGTTGGAATCTGGCACTATTAGACGTTCAGATGGGGAAGACGAGAGTGAGGGGTTGCAAATACATCTAGAAACAAAAGCTTTTGTGTACTGAAGTCCTTGTTTTGGACATCCTAACATTGTTGCCTCTGTGAATGAGAAGGAACTATTATTATTTTTTGTTTTTTGTTTCAGATAGCAGAGTACGGTTGCAATCCCAAGCATGGATAAAAAGTAAGTTTTGTTAAGCTGAGTCATACATACTCCTAAATAAAACATATATGTAGAGACATTTGAGTTGCAAAGTTGACTGCTGCATTGATCCTTTGATGTAATAGTGTGTGAGAATGACCTTGGAGGCCGAGAGGGGAGGGGAGGAAAAGATGCTGCCTAGGAAATAATCAGATAAAAAGAACTAAGTAACAAGCAGAGAAATAATGGATTCACTCTAATTAATCAGGTGATAAAAAGAGATAACAGGAGATTTGTACTTTCAGACCTACAGAATAATAATTAATCTAGCTTTATAATAAAGGATAAATAGCTAATATTGGGTTTCCTATCTGAACTACCTGGGGGGCTGACATTGGCTGAAGCCTGTCCAATTTGTTTTATACACATGTATAAAAAGTATACTTCCAGGATAAGAGTCAGAGAAAACAATGAGTATAAAATAAAACTTCTTAGAGTTTCTAAAGCTGCCAATTTGACTCAAATGTCTGCCATTCTTTCATGAAGTCAAGTATAAATTATCTTGATTGAAGGCAGCTTTGAAGGAACTAAATGAATCTTCACACTTCAAAGATTTGTGAGATGCAAAATAAAGAGGTAAAAGAGGGTGAGAGTTGGTATAAACAGGAAAGCAGATTGAATGCTAGAAAAAAAAATAAGAGCACTGTTTTGAGTTATCTGCACTCTGTTTGCATGCAGTTTAATAGGATTCCTTCTTTCTTGTTTGGTTTGTCCTTTCATCATTGTGGATTTCAAAATTCTCTATAATGCCAGCATTTCTTCTTTGGGGCCCTGTCAGGAAGAGTTGTTTAGGCTTCTCACATTAACCATTGTAGACTATGTTGTCATGGAAATAAAACCCAACATTGGCTTCCCAGCAACTTCACTGACTTTACCCCAGATTTGCTTAAAATGAGAAGGGAGAAACAAACTGATCCATAGATGTTGTGATTTCCTTCTTTGTTATCAAAATCCTCTACTCTTTTAGTTTGGTTGATATTATACTTTGTTGTTGTTATTACTGTTGGTGTCTGGCTTTGACTGTCCAAAGACAATAGCTCTTTTCACGATATGTATCTAACTTCAAATGCAAACATGGATAAGAAGCCAGGGATGTACATTTTGTGATGTTCATTTTGGACCACTATGGGGAAAAGGCCTACAGGTAGACTTCAACTTACAAGCTCCATCAAGCCCAAAACTTTTGTTGCTAAGTGAGTGGTTAAGTGAGTTATGACCCATTTTATGACCTTTTTGCCGCAGTTGTTAAGCGCATCACTGCAGTTATTAAGTGAATTATGCAGTCATTAAACAAATCTGGCTTCCCCAATTGACTTTGCTTCTTGCAAGCTAGATGAAAAGGTTACAAATGGTGATAATGTGACCCCGGGACAGGCAACTGTCATAAATACATGCCAGTTGCCAAGGCCTGAATTTTGATCATGGGGATGTTGCAACGATGATTAAGTGTGAACATTGGTCATAACTGTCAGTGCCATTGTAACTTCAAATGGTCATTTAATGAATGGTTGTAAGTTGAGGAGTACCTGTATTTATACGTTTATGAAATAGAAGAAGTTTGGCCAAAATAGTGCTTAAGTGATACCATTTAGGACAATTCATACATATGTAGTGTTGTAGTTGTGGTGCTTAGGAAGAGGCAAGTCGAAGGTATTCTGAATGGCTAACTTGTTTATTATTTAACACAATGGGTTACCCGTGGCAGACAGCAGCCAACGAGTGCAGCTCATAGTGGGGTAACAGCTGTTGCCATTTGACAACTCCTCTTATTTGTGGCTATCAGACGGCCAGTCAATAAACAGTGGCTCCTGCTCCCACTCAAAATGTGGACCGGAGTGAGAACTTGAAGAATGTAACATGTAGCATCTGTTTATGTCTAGGATATAGGAAGTCGGTGTCAGTGTTCCAACTAATAAACTCCAAACGAATAAACTCCAAGATAGGCATTTTCTCAAAGTTCCATTTTATTAGAGTTGTCATATTAGCACATCTGGAAAACCCGAATCTGAAAGTTCTGGGTTTTCCCTTCCCAAAAGAAAATCAAAGATCCATCCCCTGCACCCATCAGTCCATCACACAGTCCAATCAAACGTCATCCCAACTGGAGACATTCCCCCAGACACTCCTCTTCAGGTGCAGGGTGAAAGAATGTTGTTGAGTCTAACCTTCCATCTCTCTATGAAATCCCCCCTCCCAAATTCCCAGGCACTAAATGTGGCAGCCTCCAAGCTTCTAAGTAAAATATGGCTTTCAAGATTGACAGTGAGTGAGACGTTTCTTGCTGTGGAAGTGCTTTGGCTCGATGCTTCATTTAGAAGCCATGAAGTGGTCAATCTGCCTCCAATGCTTGATGGTCAGGTGAAACACGTTATCTTTGCCAAGCAACCTTTGCCAAAGCAACGTGCCTTTTCAGTTCAACGCAAATGTTCAAATACATTTGGAAAGTCAATCCATTCAGACATCCAAATCGATTTGCATCACAGGTTCAAATTGAGCCCAATTCAGTTCAGATCGAGTCGCGCCTTTCAGAAACACATTGACATTAGGCTAAGTTGATTTGGGGGTGTTCAGTTCAATTTGCCAAACTCAATTGACCTTTCAGTTTGTTGAATTGATTGGAGAGCCCAAATCAATCCCAACCGATCCAAGTATTCCATGGGCTGATTGTGCACCATCTCTTTGTTTTATTTTTACTTTGTCCAATATATTTTGAATGATCTCTTAACTTTATTTTAAAAAAAGAAGGAAAGAAACTTAATTAAACTCAAAATACATCAGGAAAATGAATATGTTACCTATTGTCAGATGTAATCTTCATATCTTAGTATCAGTCTGTTCTTTGGCCATTATTTTTGATAAGGACATGAATGATAATATTACTTTGGTTAGCCTTAAACCAGGAGTCAACAACCTTAAACACTCAAAGAGCCACAAAGATCCTAACCAGAAGCCACCCCCTCACATTCAATTCTGGAGCCAACCAGACTCTATGGTGGTTCCCCCACCATAGAGTCTCCTCCTAGTGCAGCATCCTTTTTCCTCTACCTGTCCTAACCAAAAGGCCTATCAATTGTGGAACTGACCGGCAACAGGGAGCCACAGCAGAGGGACGGAAAGAGCCAGATGTAGCTCCAGAGCCACAGGTTGCTGACCCCTGCCTTAGACCATTATTGGGATACAGGTAGTCTTTGACTTACAACAGTTCATTTAGCTACCAAAGTTATAACGGCACTGAAAAAAAGTGATTTTTGACCATTTTTCACATGACCATTGCCGCCTCCCCATGGTCACATGATCAAAATTTGGACATTTGGCAACTACTTCATATTAATTAAAGTTGCAGAGTCCCGGGGCTATGACCTTTTGTGACCTTCTGGCAAACAAAGTCAATGGGGAAGCCTGATTCACTTAACAGTTGTTTTACTAACTTAATAGTGATTCACCTAATACCTGTCACAAGAAAGGTTGTAAAACAGAGCAAAATTCACTTAACAAATCTCACGCTTAGCAACAAAAATTTGGGGTTCAATTGTAGTGGTAAATCGAGAACTACCTGTATTTGATTACGCCATTCATCCGTTGTTTGCATTCATTCTCATAAACAGCATTTTATTGATTAGATTTTTGTACCGCTGCAATCATTGTCATAAAATATACTTTGTGTAAAGTTTGCAGTAATCCTCTATCATCTGTTTTTAAAAAAATGGACCACGATATCTGCACGCATTGAAATAAAATATTCCAAATTGCTTAAAGCCTGAAGTTAAAAACACTCTAAGGTAGGCATCTGAAACAAACTACTAATAACATCTCACAATTAAGTAATCATGCTTCCATTGAGATGCAATTCTGCACAGAAGTATTTCTGTTTAAGATGATAACATAACGTGGGATGCCTTCATAGAAAATAAGAAGTATTCAGCTTCTTTGCTTCATATTCCCCCCCCCCGCCATTCTCTGACTTCTATGGTAATCCATCACAAGCAACCAATAATAAAGCTTTAAAAACTCCATCTGGAGAAAAAAAAAACTCCATTCTGGAGCAAAAAGAGGCTATCAATTATTCAAGGTTTGGCAAATGATGTTGCTTCTTTGCTCTAAAACAACGTTTATGTGCTCCTATTTCCCTGAATTTCACATTCTCTCTCTCCAAAGCAATATTTAGGAGCACATGAAAGGAAAGAACTGATTAGGGCAGGAGTGGGGTTAAAAAATCCCAGATACCAGGACTTCCGGTTTGAGCCTCTTCGAGGATAGACCGAAACTGCGATCGTGCGCACTTTCGATCCGTGCTTGCTGCTGGAGTGCCCCAAGCCGGCTGGATTCAGGACTAATCCATCCCATAGAGGTGCTGAAGAGGGGGGAGACTGCCAGCAGGGTTGAAGAGAGCCACATCTCTCTTCCTCAGATGACCATTACTTCCTTTCCCAAAGGCGGTTGCAGCGGTGGTCAGAAATGGCCACCTCAAAGAAGAACTCGACCGGAAAAGAATGTGCAGGAGGAAGATAAGAAGAGAAAGTTTTGATTGACTGGGTTAAACTGCAAAAGCAACAACTAAGGTACCCTGGAATTTAAACTAAAATAAAAGTAACATTGTTCCCAAAGAAGACTTTGAAGCAGCGAAGGAGAGAGAAAAGGAAAAGGATTTGGTGTTTTTTTTCTTCTCCTCTCCTTTTCCCTATACTGACAGCTAAGAGATCTAAATAAGAAATTGGAAAAAAAATCCACTTTGACATCAATAGGCATTTAAGCTGAAAATAAAATGTCAAAGGGATAATAAAGATTTCTGGATACTTAAAACCTCTTAAAAGCAGGAAAGGAGAGAAAAGGAATAAAAGGGCAGGATCTGGGAAAAAGGGAGGAGCCTGCCTGGAATTAAAAGGAATTTAGAGTAAAACCTCAACAAGACTTCTAAAAGATACATTTTAACTGAAACTTGGCTACAAAATAGTAGAACCCCAGGAAGAGAAAGTGGAAAAAAGAAGCATGAAGAAACAGCTTGGGAATATTTGGATTATTTGGTGATCTCTGGATTTTTGGTTATTACATTTGAATGACTAAAATCAGTCGGGTGGTTGTTTAAAAGTGTTTTAAAAGTATTTTACTTTTAGATGAACTGAAAATGGAACTTAAAAAGTACAAAGAAAATGCACAAGAAGGGAGAGGTACTTTTGGCTTCGTATTTCAATTCTTAGAAATGGAGATCTTGAATTATGAGAAACAACCAGAAATGCCTGCCGAACAAGACTGGGACAAAGAAGAAGTCATACTTAATGAACAAGTAATTTTATGTGGGGAAAAAAGGAAAGGGGGGAAAGAGAATGAAAAGTTTAAGATTTGAAAAAACAACCAAGAAAAGGAATAATAACTTGAAAAATAAGTACAATATTAGAAAGCAACAGAAGAGAGGAATACAGAAGAGATAATTAGAACTAGAGAGACAAGGGGGTAAAAAGGAGAGGGAGAAGAAGAGAGGGAAGAAGGAAAGGAAAAGAAGTTATAAAGGACAGAAACAAGATATGGAGAAACAGGGCCTATTTAGAGATAATGGGTGAAAATTTAATTGAAAAAGGGATTCTGCAAAGGTACATAAGATAGTATTGTTATATTAGAAATAGAAATAATTTTAGAAAATATGAACAATGTATGATTAAAATGATGGATAAAATAGTTATTGTAATCTAGTGAAATGTTTGTTAATAAATAAATGAAATAAAATGAATGAGAGAATTGAATTAGGAAAGGATGGGAACATTTTAATTATTTATTGTTTTATAAAATATAAGGGAAGAGAAATAGGGAAAAAATAATAATTGCGGAAGGCTTATAAGTGTTCCAAAGGAAGCATGATATTTAATTGAAAAGTAATGTTAAAGATGTTAAGACTTTAATGAATATTAATGATAGAATTGAATTGGAATGGAATGAGTGTTTTAATTACCTATATTTATAATCACTTTTTAAGAATATAGTGTGTATTTTAAGAATGTACCAAGCACAATTTGATTGGAAGTTATGTATTATATTGAATGTTATAACCTTAAGGTATATATTGAAGCTTAAATAAGAGTTGAATGGATAAAATTAAAAGATATAAAGGTGTCATACTCCAATTAGTAACTACAGGAGAAAATTAGTTCAATGAGAAAAGAAAATATGAAATTGAAATAGGACAGACAAAAGCATAAATATAATGATTTGAATTGATATGAAATAATTAAAGTAAAAATGAGAAAATTAAGAGAGAAGAAAAACTATGTAGAAAATGTAAAACAGTAATAAGTTATGGAATAGAACATAAAAGTGAGCATGAAATTGAGTTTGTGTCTGTATGAAGAAGTGATAACCTGGGACCATGCTATTTCCAAAAAAGATGTTTTATTTGTATTATGTTTTTTTTGTGAAAACTCAAATAAAATTTTCAAAAATAAATAAATCCCAGATACCGGTTCGCTGCCTGGTTGCTGGGTGGGCATGGCCATGGGGGGGCGTGGCTTACCGTAACTTCCAGAAGAGGCATTTTTCGCCTTCCCAAGGGTCCAGAGGCTTCCCCTGGGAGGGTGAAAACAGCCTCCCAAGGGCTCTGGAGACCCACTGGAAGCTGGAAACAGGCCCATTTCCAGACTTCTGGTACTTCCTGGAGGGCCATTTTTCACCTTCCTCCTCCTGGCCTCTGAAAGGGAGAAAACAGCCTCCCCCGGGCTGTGAAGGCCCTCCAGAAGCCAGAAACAGGCCCGTTTCTGGACTCCCGGAAGGCCCATTTTTCTCCCTCCCACAGCCTCCACGCACACCCTGCACTTACCTGCATCAAAAATGGGCCATGTGGAGACTCCTGGGAGGGGTAGGTGGGGTGGGAGGGGCCAGCCGGTCAGTTGAAATACCGGTTTGGCGAACCAGATGAAAACTTAACATCTGGTTTGCCCAAACCGGTCCGAACTGATAGAATTCCACCCCTGGATTAGGGCCAAGGGTCAGGAAGTCAGGACTTTTCTCACAAAACAAAGCCCTTTAATTGAGCAAAGGTGCCAGGCATTTCTCATATAGAATTAACTAACAGAACATAAAGCTAACAGATCTGTGTTTATACCATAAAGTTCACTACTCAGTTTCATCCTTCTTTACTGAGGAAATAATGAAAACCCTAAGAGCGTCTTACTTTTTAATCAGGCAGGTGTAGTTCCAAATTAGACATCTACTTCAACAAGGCGAGTAGAGAAAATTAGACACTCGGGGACACATTTTTTTTCCAGTACCTCAGTGATATAAAACATACATGTGGCAGGCCTATATGAATTTTGAAACATGTCTTCCTTATGGGAATTACCTCTAGAACTCCTTTCTCATGTCTTATCCCACCTACTACACAGGGAGACTTTAAAGATGTTTGGGATTACAGAAGTAGCCATAGCCAATAACAAATGCTATCAGTTTTCAGCTCATTGCGTACTTTCAAATCACTGCTGATGGGTAAAACTTATGCAGGGTGGAGGCCACTCAGTTGCAGCATTATACTTCAGGGACCACAGTGGCTTCATAATGCAAACACTGAATGTTCAACAGCATCTCACCAACCGGCTCAGTAGTGCCACATAGCTTATTTTACAGAATGATTATAAGCCTAGTGCTCAGTTTGAGCTCATCCTTTTCCCTGTATGTATAATTTCAAAAGTCCACAGGTGCTTATTTCTGGCCTTCAGTATTAGAGGGACATAATGCTGATCTACCTGCAGAGAGGAATCCCTTTCAGTCCTTTAGACACTAATTCATTTCTTGCAGGGAAATCACATTTGTACATGTCAGCTGCTTCATGCATGGCATAATCTGCCATGCACAGCATAGATCAAGACACAAATAAGACAAGTGTTTAAATTCCACTTCCTATTTTAAAACATATTTAAGCACTTTTTTTTAAAACAAAAATTAAAATACCATGATATGATGGAGGAAAATAAAGTCTTTATCACTTTTGCATCAGTCAAATGACAGGAAAGTTTGGGGAGGAATTTCATTTGACAATTATTTGAGGAGCATAAAAAGGGAGGCAATGGTTGTATGTAGTACTGCAAGCCATTACGATAGAAATTCATCAAAATAGAAGTTTTGTGGAGTTTCTTTCCAAAGAACTCAGTGGGATCTAGGTTTGTTTTTGCTGGTTGCTGATTTAGAAAGCTAAGCAGGTTGGGCCCTGGTTAATAATTCAGTGATAATTCAACCTTCATTTGGGAATTGAAGGTTGGACAGCAGTAGCAATAGCACTTAGACTTATATACCGTTTCATAGTGCTTTATAGCACTCCCTAAGGTGGCCTACAGAGTCAGCATATTGCCTGCAACAATCTGAGTTCTCATTTTACTGACCTTGGAAAGATGGAGGGCTGAGTCCACCTCCAGCCAGTCAGGCTCTGGGCAGAGTTAACCTGCAATACTACATTCTAACCACTGCTCCATAGGCTGGGAAGTAAGACCAATTTTTTAAAAAAGAGTCATTGAAAAATCATAATGACAAAGTACTTCTGTAACGTTTATTCAAAAGAAGGCAACAATGTCCTGTTTTCCACCTGTTATTTTGAATTCCTTTCCATGCTCCATATACTGGCTTTCCAGCAGATGGGAGAGAAAGAAATAGCAGCCTCCAGAAGGAGGAGGAGAAGGGGGAGGAGGAGAAGGGGGAGGAGGAGGAGGGGGAGGAGAAAGAAAATTAGAAAAATAACTGAAAGGAAAGCTAGAACATCCCTTCCGAAGGATTTTAATACAGATTTTGAATAAATTCTAGCTTTCTTGACTTGTAATGGCTTGGGCTATCTATCTGCATTTAATGTTTTAAAATAGCTTATTCTACTTTAGGATGTTATGGAATTTTTCTTTAACTTGACCCACTCCTGGTTTTGAATTACATCTCTTTTCTTACCTTTAGCTCAAACACAACCTCTTACTTCTCTAAGTTGCTTGGTTTACATTGATGATACCACCTTCTCTACTCTTGGTCATGAGGCTGGGAATCCAACAGGTATATAATTAAGGGGATTCAAAACTCATATAGAGTTATATTTTCCCAAACTTTTTCAATAGCGAAATGGAAGAATTCTTTACATCATCATTAAAAGCTCTTTTTTACTGATGGTGAAACCTATTCTTGTTTAAGGCTCATGTCATATCATCTTGCTTTTCTTTCCAAGATGTTTACTACAGTGTATGACAATCTGTCAAATAACACCTTACTTTCTGTAGAGCTGCATAATTATTTGTGAATGGTATTTAATTATTCTCATACACACTGGCAGAAATAATTACAGAGCAAGCCCATGAATGAGTGACACATAAGTGCTTAATAAATTGTATGTCTTAGCAGCAGCCGTCCTGCATGATTTGAGACATTCCGCAAAGGCTGCCAACAAGCCTTTGTAACTCTTCCTATTCGTCCGTTGGTTCATTTGCAAACTGTTGTATGCGTTGTGAAGTCCAATGAAGTGATGGGGAAATCAAATAATTTATTCAAAGTATGCCTTTTAAAAGGTACTTTAAAAAATATTGCCATCATATTTATACCTTTACCACCTGGCTTTGTATTGGGTGTCCCCCCCCGTCCCCCCCTCCCAAAAAAAAATTGGCATGGGTACGAGAAGAGGCTTGTTGGTGGAACAAAACAACTTTCAGCATAAGAATCATGTCCGGTCTAGGCCAGATGGCAGATTTGATCAAAGCTGTTATCTGAATGATGTGGATTGTTTTTAAAATCTCCAGCTGTGACATCTGAGAAATATGTTAATAAAAAGGCAGATGAATTTTGCAAGTGAAAGAATTCAGAGAGATCACTACATAAAGGAAAAGAAATGGCATGAAGTTGGCTGCAGATATATCTGTGTTAGAAATTTATCATTTTGCCCAGTTTATCTTTGTGGCAATATAAAATCTGTCTACATTAGTAAAACATTGGTACAAGGATTGTCCTTTATTTATAAGGGATTTGCCTTCATAAACTCAAAAGTAGGAAACAGCATTAAAATGTGTTCAAGGAGACCTGACTAAGAAACCAATGCAGGTAGGTCAATACTACTTTTATTACAAAATTATAGTAAAAGAATTTGGTTATCTTAATATGCTTCCCACTTCCTCCCTTTATCTTTGTGTAAACTAGGGAGGCCTAGTTTAAGATGTTTACTCACATTACTTTCTTGCTCCAGGATCAGGCTTCTGTTATCCTATTTTGCTTTAATACTGTACAGCTCTCAACAGGCACATAGAGATAAACAACATCTACATACCATTCAAAAGAGACAATCAAAAAGCCAAAAGGGAAAACAAAAACCAAGACATCTCTTTACCAGCAATCAAAACATAGATAAGCAGAGATTAATATTAAGATTGATACTAGGCCAACAATCAAGAAGTAAACAATATCCTATTGAAGGAGCAGCTAACAAACCAACAGTAAATAATAACTTAATCAAGGAACCACCAAGAACACTTCCAGCTATATTGATAGGACAAGCTGCTAGGCTATAAAAAGAAACCAAACCCCTCTTCCTTCTAGCATTGATGATGCTACCTAGTTAGGTAACAAAATGTCTGCAAGCAAACAACCAAGCTCAGAGAGCACCAAGGACCCCTCAGTTCAATACTGAGCTACAAATATTTCTTCTGTTGATTAAAGCTCACCCTCCTGTCCTTCAAGGTTATTTCATCTACAATAACCCAGCAAAAAGTTTACTCACAGTTAAAAATAAACATGCCTGTGTTCAGACTGAATAGTTGCTAACCACTGTTTCTAGGACATAGATTTTTATTGCCATACTAGAGACATTCTGGTCTTTTTCATTTATAGAAATATATATATATATATATAATGGTAGGTGGAAATGACCTTGAGGAGCAAGGGGAAGAGATGCTGCCAAGAAAAATGTCAGACAAGAGGGGGAAGAACCTATAATTAACAGTCAGAGAAAGCAACTTAGGAAGCACACATCCTAACTGACCAGTTTATAAACAGAACTGGGAGAATGAATGGTATTCTTTTTATGTTCCTTCTTAAGGGTTTGCTCATTCTTTCTCTCCTCCTAGGATCAGCTCCACATTTACATTTTTATGTACTCGTTACATTTATAATTTATATTACATTTACATACATTATATTTATATTATATAATTTTATATGGTTCATTGCTATTCAAAAAATAATTTTGAGACAATTGCTTTCCTCACTGATGGAACTGGAATCTTCTGATCTCTGTTCAATGAAAGTGCTATGCAAAACTCTCTCCCCCCCCCCCCAATTATTCTTTATATCCCTCCATTGCTTTATTCGTGCAAAATTCAGTATCGTTTTAGAAAACAAAACAAAACAATTCCCCCAACGCTCTTAATTCGGATGCCATGAAAGATAAACAATACAATGAGAACAGTGTGGAATTCACAGTAAAAATGGAGCAGGCAGCAATGACCTCTTGATTGGTATGTTTGCAATTGTCTTATATTTTATATTCTAGGTAGGAAAGTCAAGTTTCATATCCCGCTATTCATTTCAAGGTAACATGCACATGAAAGATTCAAACTAAGCTGAAAAATAGGGCATTAGAATGCCAAGTGAGCCTTTGGTTATTATCAGGGATAAGTGAACTAGACACCAGTGGGATTTCTGCATCAGTGATTGAGAGAATGCACTCGCCCTCCACAGAATATGTTGAAATCCTTTCAGCTATTCATGATTCCTCTATGACAA
The DNA here is from genome assembly GCF_049901735.1 of Notechis scutatus. NCBI lineage: Eukaryota > Metazoa > Chordata > Lepidosauria > Squamata > Elapidae > Notechis > Notechis scutatus. The sequence goes on along the minus strand of NC_142017.1, from coordinate 13,822,752 downwards.
AATGGTGCCAATGCTCCCTATAGTTGAATAACGGTGATGTTATTCAAGTATAAGGATGGGGTAGAAGCCAGAGTATACTTATGTCATGTTCCAACTATTAAGTCAATTTCCTCAGCAGATGTGATTGCTTAGAATGTTTTTTTTTCTAAGTAATGTCCTGAGAAGTCATCTTTGGACTTTGTTAGACTGGGATAATATATACTTGTAATCATGAGCCTAAAATTAATCCACTTCAGGATAAAGGTGTCTTCGCTGAAGGTGATTAATCTTAATCCACCACAGTGATTCAATGTGAAGAGGTCAATCAAAGTTTTTTGACTTCTTAATCTAGAACTTGGAGTATTTGATCCATGTCTAAGAGAAGACACAGACTAGGTTTCTCTAGTCCCTGACTAGCATCTTAAACATTGTACCATGGAACTTACATATATGAGAGCAACTTTGGTACAGTGGTTAAGTTGCTGGGAGATCATGAGTTCTGGTCCTCTCTTAGACATGGAAGCCAATTGGGTGACTTTGGGCTAGTCCCATTCTCTCAGCCCTTAGTGGCTTATTAGAGAAAACAGAAAATAGCATTATTGTACTGACCAAGGCTTCCTGAGACACCAACAAACACATATAAAATCCGAAACTCTTTTATTTTAGTTCAACGGCTGTGAATTATTGTTATTCACAGCCCAGAATGAGTCTTATCCAGTTATAATTAGTCCCAGGGACATCTGCCAAAGTTCTTCATAAGACATCTGATAAGAACACACCTTATCTAACTTGAAGTGCTGCTAACGACTAGTCTTTCCAAAACCAAACAGAGAACAAATTCACCACAGAGCTTTCAGAGTCCGAACCTATCAGAGTGAATGACTTTGCTTTCTGCAAAGGTTTTCCTACCTTTGCACTTCCTTTATACCTTATGAGAGGGACAATCACCTCCAAACCTTACTCCTGAGTTGCCCATTTTGTCTTAGCTGTTCTTGCCTTCTGGCAGCTCTGCACACACGTGCACTGGGAACAGGCTCCCCTTGTTCCTCTGCCTCACTGCTGCCAGGCTCCAGAGGCTCTGGAGTCAGTGCATAACTCCCAAATGGTCCTGGCCCCATTCTGTATCGAATGCAGGACCCTCATCTGAGTCCTCCCAAACTCCCGGACTGGTTCCTGTTCTTCCCCACTGTCTGATTCTGCTGTCATCTGCACAGGCTGCCGGAAAACCACAACAATTATCTACCCCTACCTTGAATTATAGAAACTGAAACATAAACTCCTAAAACATAAACATGTCATACTTTAGTTACCATCAAAATTATCTTAATGTCTTGCTCAATTAAGGAAATATTGAAGTCAGCCTTATAGCAGGTTAGATCTTTATATTTTGGTGTTGTCTATCTTGATTGTTAATGGTTCAGAACAAAATACCTGGTGTTTTTTTTTAAAAAAAATGAATGCATGTTTGTCCAGAATCATTACATTATAATAAAATTAGGACTCTGCAGAGATAACCTAAGATTCTTTGAGAGTTAGCTCTGAAAATATCAGGTGTATCTTCAGTGATTAAAATGTGATATATATCAATGAGGAAAGATGATTAGTCTCATTTGCCTCCACCTCCCAAATGTCATGCAAGAAAGTGGTAGAAGTCTTCTTGTCATGTAAATGCATAGGGTATCTTTCTTTACCACATTGAAATGACCCCTTTCCATGTTCAGCAAAAGGAGAAGACATGAACATGCATACATTTGGAGACCAATTCGTGGTGTAATTCTCTGTGTCCATTTAAACTTGAACATTCAAATGTAGGAAGCTTTATGAAATAGGACTTTAGACATATGGAAGTGTGTGTGTGTGTGTGTGTGTGTGTGTGTGTGTGTGTGTCATTGCCATAGCCATATTGTGTAATCAATCTGCAGGGGTCCATTCCATTCCATTCCATTCCATTCCATTCCATTCTATTCTATTCTATTCTATTCTATTCTATTCTATTCTATTCTATTCTATTCTATTCTAATAGCAATCTCTGTAGGCAAGGGGGAAAAAAACTGTTGTTTTTTGAGGGAAGGGTTGCTTCAGGTCAAAGATCCATACAGACCTATATTAAAGGATGAATAAGTTAAGTTCATTATGCTAAGGAACATTTCTGAATTCCTTATTCATGAGACTAGATTCTATCATTGGGTTGATTCCATGTGATGGCTTTTATGGACTCCCTTAAGTGGTCTCAGAAGGCCAAAATGTAGACATTATGATGGCCATTAAAATCTCAGGAGTGTGCATCTTCTGTCAAGTCAAGGGCTATACCAAGCTTTATATGGCATATTGAGGGTCTCATGATGACACTCCTTGGAGTCAAAGCTGATGACACTTTTTGGAGTAAAGGGTTTTAGGAGGGACCCATTAGCTGTGGTTCTTTTATAGAAGGGAATCCCTGCATTCTTATACTGCTGGATCTTGTGCATGAAGCAGAAACAATTTGGGACAGATACTCCTGCAAATATCCCAGCCCATGTCCTGAAGGGCACCATAGGTGATAATCAGCACCATGAACCGAACCAGGAAGTAACAAAGCAAAGCAACGTGCAAAGTAGCTATGTTATATGTATGTAAACAGGTATGTCCATAACTATTCATGCTATTGTATTTTGAACCAATGACAGGTTCTGGATAGCTTCCCGGGCCAGAGCCATATAGAGTACATTGCAATTATCTAAGCAGGAGGTGACCAGGACATGAATGATCATGAGTAGATCCTCTAAAAGGTGGAATAGGCACAGATAGTGCATTAGATGGAATTGTGCAAAAACTCTATTAGCCATGGTTGCCTGCAGGAGCCAAGATTTGAAGAAACTGTGTATTAGTTCTGTTTGGTAATGTTACATTCTGTCCAAAGAAAGAGTTATATTTCAATTGAGCTGAAATTTGTTATTCCTGATTCACGCCCTTGTACTGGACTAGAATTTTGATAGCATCACTTAGTTGACAAACTCTCTAATATCAACATATTAATTTTTTAAAATGATAATAATGCCTGAACTTATACCCAGTTTTATGTCAGTATTAAATAAGAGTTTTGAAGTAAAAGGAAATATTGATGAAATGATGATGCCAAATGGTTAGATTTCCTTTTTATTTCATAGATGATACTGTGTAGGTAGCAGACACACTCTAAATGTTTTTCCAAATACAAAGTGAAGCATGGCCCTTAATAACGGTTAAGAAAATTGACTTTATCTTTCCAAGCAGAGACATCTGTAGATTTGTTTGTCCTTAATCAAAAATGCCTAAAGCAAATGCCCGTAAGCACAGTAAGAAGACCCAGTTGCTGTTTCTGCAGCAGGAAAAAGAAAACCAACCATCAACAACAGTTTGAGCTCAGTGCGTGTGGATTTGAACATTTCCCATAAACTTGTATTATTGGTGCAACAGGACGAAATTCCATAATTCTTTCCAGGAGAAGGAGATTGACAGGGAGGGGCAGGAGGAGGAAAATGATGATAGATGATTATGGTGATTTCACAGTACAGGCATAAAATACTATATAGCTCAAAATTTATACATCCAAATGTTATAATTAGAAGTGGTATTCAACAGGTTCTGACCAGTTCTGGAGGACCGGTAGTGGAAATTTTGTGTAGTTTGGAGAACCGGAAAATTCCACCACTGACTGGCCCTGCCCCCATCTATTCTCTGCCTCCCGAGTCCCAGCTGATCGGCTGGGTCTTCTTTAGTTGCCCTGCACAGGAGAATGGAGCTGGAAAGCAAGTTAGTGGAGTGGAGTGGGAATGGGGATTTTGCAATATCCTTCCCCTGCCATGCCCACCAAGTAATGCCACGCCCATCAAGCCATGCCCACAGAACCAGTATTAAAAAAAATTGAATCCCACCACTGGTTATAATGCCCCCCAAACCATCTTTTGCTATTGTAGAATCCGTTCATCCTAATGGTAGGGCTGGCCCTGAAAGAGAAAACACTATCTATCTATCTATCTATCTATCTATCTATCTATCTATCTATCTATCTATCTATCTCTCTATCTATCTCTATCTATCTATCTATCTATCTATCTATCTATCTATCCATCCATCCATCCATCCATCCATCCATCCATCCATCCATCCATCCATCCATCCATCTATCTATCTATCTATCTATCTATCTATCTATCTATCTATCTATCTATCTATAAAGGAAAATCACAAGCATTCAGTAATCAGCTAGAACATGCTTATAATTTCAAGCACAAAAAACTTAGATGAGGTCCATGTGAACTGATTAGTTCTCCCTTGAACTATAAGTAAAGCTAAAGAAAAGCAGGGAGAGAAAAACCCAATGTATTAACGAATAACTAATCTCCTCTATAATTGTACAATTTCAGATGAATCTGAAGGGGAAATGAATCAAGTAGGGACTCCATTTAGCTGTCTAGCAAATGGAATTTGAGATTGCTCTAAACAAGGTCATCAGGATCGTCTAACCTGCCTTACTTCTATCCCCATGAATGTTTGGAGTGCTGCATCGGTGCAACACGGTGTCACAGACAAATATCTACATGCTCCTCCAAATGAAACACTGTCATTACCTTATCTTGGCAAACTCCCAGTGTAATTGTAACCAAAATAAATGGCTAGTAAGAAATGTCAAAATAGGAAATGAAATAGAAGGGACCTGGGCTATTTTCCATTTACAGCCCTTCAAGCGTGTGTCTTTTTCCATAGGCCGGGCCATCAATTGAAAGGCATAATTTGATGATGGACATGAAACTGCGTATTAGTTTTTATTTTGACAAAATCATTAAACATCACATTGCTTGAAAAATGAACCAAGCAGCAAAGAGCTAGTTTTGGAAGGTTGCACTTCATAAACCGAATTGCTCACAGGGGCCCCATTTAGGTCGAAGTTATAGATTTTCTAGCATATCCCTGATAGATAGCACTAATATAACTTCAATAAAATCTCAAGATCTGTCAATATGGGTATTTTTTCCCCTGTAGCATTGAAAGATGTAAGATACTTCAGCTAATAAATTGGAAGACTATCTGGTCCTTAAGGAACTTAGACTTACACACCAGATTAGAAGAAACAACAAAATCTAACAAAAAGTTAGGATAGACAGCTGAGAGATATAGCTTGTCTGTCCCTTTTAAAATAATCCGTATATGTTGGTCTCATTTACATAAATAGACACCGATGGCTACATTTTGTTTTGACAATAGTGTTCCAACTACTTTTGACAAAAATGTGTAAAATCAGTCTTCTCCTCATACACAGAGTGGTTAATGGAGATAAGGAATTAATAGAGTTTTTTCCTAAAAAAAAATCCAGTTATTCCCCCCAGTCCAACCAGACAGCAATAATTTGCCAAAAGGAAATAATAATAATAATAATAATAATAATAATAATAATAATAATAATAATAATAATAATAATAATAGCCTATCCCAGGTCCTTCATAAGGACTTAATAAGTAGACAAAAATGCCAAACCCAGTCTGAACATCTGGCTGACTGTGCAAATAATAATCATCATAATCATAATCATAATCATAATAATTGCCTATCCCAGGTCCTAGGTAAAGACTTAATAGGTAGACAAAAATGCCAAGCCCAGTCTGGCTGACTGTGTAAATAATAATAATAATAATAATAATAATAATAATAATAATAATAATAATAATAATAATAATAGCAGCAGCAGCAGCAGCAGCAGTAGTAATATGCTTGGAACAACATACGCTTGGAACAAGAAGATACTTGGTTGATACCTAGGGTGCTGGCAGCAATCTATACACCAGTACCAGTCAAAAATATTTGTGATACATTTTTAAATGTTCAGTTGAATGAGTTTCATGTTTAATGAATAAAAGTTTATAATAATAATATAATAATAATAATGATGTGGATGATGATGATGATGATACCAGCCCAGATAATGCTTTCTCCAGCAGGAAAAAGAAAACCAACTATCATCTACAGTTAGAGTTGATGGATGTGTGGATTTTAAACATTTCCAATACATTTGCAGTGGACTATTTTTCCAAAAGGGATAATTTTCAAAATGTTTTCAACAGTAGGACTCTCCCTGAACCATAACCATAGTGCCCCTACTGAGAAACTAGAAAGCTCAATAATTTTTCATAATACGGTTTGAATACTATCCAATCAATGATTATTATTCTGGAGAAAATACAATGAAATATATATAGTTCTTCTCTTCCTATCCAGAAGTCCTTTTTCCACTGCTCCCTTGTTATTTTTACCACAATAAGATAAGGCAAAGTCAGCCATCTTTGTTAGAAACCTATTTTCTCATCGGATAAAGCAAATATAGATACTTTGAGATAAGTAAGCTTTGGAGTATGTGTTGGTTGGCCCAGAAGTGTGTTTGGCTTGGTTCAGGGAATAGGACAAACCAAGAACTAATAACAGAATATTAATAAAACAGACTAAATATAAAAAAGAAAACCTGCCTATAAAATATACTAAAAAATAAAATAAAAACCTATTTCTCACTTATGGTCTTGCTTAATGCATGTGCTGAAAGAACATTCTGCTAAGCTAGAAAATGTCTACAAATTATTTTGGACATCAACGCTGCTAAAAAATTTAAGCAGACATAGAAAAAGAATTGTGTCACTGAATGTTTAATGCCATTCATTTTGCAATATAATCTACGAGTAAATGGACGTGACATACATAGGTTTCTCCAATTGTAGACTCTGAGTTTCACATGCTATTCATTCATCTACAGTATTTGCTTTGTTTTTATCATAAAATTCTACATCTTTCTCAATCCAGTTTCCAAACTGCACAAGGCATACTTGTGTGTAAATGTTCCAGTTAAAGGAAAGATTAGGGACTCTATTTGTGTCCATATTTGTGTGTTTCTTGTACTCATTTTTTGACATTTTTGTCCTTCTCCTTTGATCTATTGAGCCAACAAACCAGATCTTTTCTACTTGATGAATCACTGCCATTTCCTTTTAGATACCCTTTACAGGTTTATTTCTTTAGCTCAAACCTGTCTTTTGCACTTCTTTTTATTTTTGTAAGTATTTGTAGCTTATTTGGAAAAGAACCTCTACTTTCTACATAGTTGCTTTCATTTAATAGGACTTCATATGAGATTGCATCCTTTGAAAGTGTGGAATATATTTATCTTCCTGAGCAGTCTGTTAAATTGGGAAACTTAGAAAGGGTTAGTGTTTTATGAGATCTGACTGTACAAGATAGAACTACAATCTCTCTCTCCCTCCCTCCTCCCCCTCCCTCTCTTCCTCTCTCCCTTTCTCCCACCAACTTTGTCTAAAATCAACAAAATCTGAGTCTGAGAGAGGACAATTGGTGAAAGTGTCTTATAAAGGACTCTCTTTAGTATTTGGGGCAGTAAAAAGCAAAAGAAGAAAGAGTTCTTTCAGACTTGTAAGATTCTGTTAATGTACCCTTACAGTAAAGATAGAACTTGTGGCCCTGGATGTGCTTCATATCTGGGCTACTTCAACCTAATCTAATAAAATGTACTCAGAGCAAACTATTTTGTTTGGCTATCTGCAATTTATTTTATTGTTTATTTTATTTGGTTTGTCAATTGCTTACAAGATAATAGGTATAAGTAAAAACATAGTTATGAATACATGGATACATATAAGAAAAATAAAAGAAACAATAGGACAGGGACGGTAGGCACGTTGGTGCGCTTATGCACGCCCCCTACAGGCCTCTTAGGAAAGGGGTGAGGTCAATAGTAGAAAGTCTAAGGTTAAAGTTTTTGGGGTTTGGGGAAGAAACCACAGAGTCAAGTAGAGTATTCGAGACATTGATCACTCTGTTGCTGAAGTCGTGTTTCCTCCAATCAAGTTTGGTGAGATTAAGAGTTTGTATCTTGAGTTTGTATCTATTGTTTGCTCTTGTATTGTTATGGTTGAAGCTGAAGTATTCATTGACAGGTAGGACATTGCAATGTATGATTTTATATACTATACTTAGATCGGACCGAAGGCGGCATAGTTTTAGGTTTTCTAGGTCTAGAATTTCAAGTCTGGTGGCATAAGGTATTCTGCAACGAGTAGAGGAGTGGAGAACTCTTCCTGTGAAATATTTCTGGACTTTCTCAACTGTGTTAATATCAGATACATAATGTGGGTCCCAGACTGATGAGCTGTATTCGAGTATTGGTCTAGCAAATGTTTGTATGCTCTAGTTAATAGTGTAATATTACCAGAGAAAAAGCTACGTAGGATTACTACGTAGGATTATTTCTGTGGTTCCCATGTAGCCTTGATCTTGAATCAAGCTGAGATCTTTAGTATAAAACTCTGTTTGAAAAGCATCCAGTATGGTAAATAGCATTTGGATTTCTGTGACAAGTAATTTTAAATACCGTTTCTTGAACCCTCTGATGTACTCTTTGAACTATGAACTCGTATGTTTCAGATTCTTGTAGTTTTGAGGAACATGAGAAAAACATTTCATTACTCTGCTTGTGCAGACTTCTCAAACTGCTTCTTGATTTTCCCCTTTGTTTGCATTTACCTTTATTGTCATTGCATTCCATAAATACAATGAAATTTGAAAGCCACTCCAGCACAGTGCCCCAAACACCACATCACAATCACACCACAAGTATTTAAAAATTAAAATAATTAAAATAATAATAATTAAAAACCCAGTCAAAAACCTATCTAAAACATTTAGCAAGTTAAATAGTTTAAAAATGCCACTATATACATAGGACTAGATCACAAATGTGCTGTTTGATTCAAGACAATTATTGCCTTGGAGAAGAAACTGTTTCTCAGTCTATTAGTCCTCATTTTAAGACATCTATAATGTCTCCCTGACAGTAACAGTAAATTTGAATGACCAGGATGAGAACAGTCTGTGGAGATTTTTAGTGCTCTAGAGAGGAGTCTGGTCTTCGCAATCTTTTCCAAAGAAGAAAAAGAGCAACCAATGACTTTTTGTGCTATGTTTATAACTCTCTGGAGCATCTTCTTATCAACTACAGAGCATCTGGCATACCACACCATTACACAGTATGCCAAAATGATGTCGATGGTAGAATGGTAAAAAGTAACCAGCCACTTCTCACGTTTGACTGTGTACGTGTATGTGTACATATGTACACATGTTCTTCTGAGTCAAAGGAACTCAGTTCTGGATACTATGTGAACAAATCCATACAGTTTTATTAGCAATATTTTCTGGAAGTGGTTTGATATTGCATTCTCTCATGAATGAAGGCAAATATACATGGTCCAGGATAATGTTGCAGGATCCAATCTGGGTCGCACATTCTGGTGAGAGAGAAGTTCCCTGTGGATGGTCTCCAGCATGAGTCTGAAAGCTTGGAAGACTCAACTTCTGATCCCGGTGACCGACCCAGACTGGATTGCATTCTCTCTAGAGCTGAGAGTTATTGGCTTATATTCCTGGTCTAAACCAGGGTTAGAATTTCAGGTTTCTGATGCTATGTTTTTAACCTTTACACCAAACTGATTCTCCTTTGTTTGATTTACTGACTTTTAATACACAATATGAGAAGAACCCATATCTATAACTACACTTTTATCTATTACCTTTGCTTTTAAGAAAACACCATCTCCCAGAAAAACAGAGAAGCAGGCCAACGGAAGAAAAAAATAAATAAACTAAGGTGATGGAAATGGACAGCAATTTGTCCAGAATGGTACAGGGTCTCCTGTTTAACAGGGCATGCAGCATATTCAGATTTCAATCAGAGCCAACAGCACCAATACAATGTCTAGCTAGTGTGGAGTTAATCTTATGATTTTTTCCAGTACGTTGGTCATAATTGTTTTGGGTTTTTTTTGCTTTGGATCTCTCTAGGTATTTAAATCTATCAATTGAAGCATGGGTGGACATTATTTGAGTGTTGCCCTGCCCTAAGAAAGGAAAGGAATATTGCTTGGAGAAAGGACTATTGCTTGGAGAAAGGACTATTGCTTGGAGAAAGGACTATAGCTTGGAGAAAGGAATATTGCTTGGAGAAAGGAATATTGCTTTGAGAAAGGAATATTGCTTGGAGTTATATTAAACCTATGATTGTTTTGCTATTTGTTTGCCTTAATGTGATATGCTTATTTTTAGAACATACAGTGTATTACAGGTTTCATCTTTTTCCCCAATTGGTGGGAAATTGCACTGTCAATTTTTATACTCATTTTGTGACAGAGAGAGGGGAGATTTTGTGACAGAGAGAGGGGAGAGAGAAAGAGAGAAAGGGAGGAAGGAAGGAAAAAAGAAAGAAAGAAAGAAAGAAAGAAAGAAAGAAAGAAAGAGAGAGAGAGAGAGAGAGAGAGAGAGAGAGAGAGAGAGAGAGAGAGAGAGAGAGAGAGAGAAGAAAAACTATCATGGTCACAAAAAATAGTGACTTCATGGGGGCTTAAGGTGGCAATTTGGGGATGTTCAGCAACATGTAATTTTACAAAATCCACTAGGTTAGGGAAATTTGTTCTTTTGCCTCTCCAGAAACAAACAACACACACACACACACACACACACACACACACACACACACACACACACACACACTCTAACCATCCTCTGGTGTGGGGATTCTGCAGAGAATCAATTAATCTGGTATAGTATTTCCTTTGCTTAGTTTGACTAGTCTGGATAAGCATTGATATTTCAACATGAATGTAAAACACTATATATTGCATCTCTATGCAGAATCTAGGTGCTTACCATAATTATATATGGGAGGTGCGAATACATTTGTACAGGAATACCAATTTTCCAAATTAATATTGTCAGCACATAGAAGTGGGCTTGAACAGATTCTTTCTAATGCAATATTTATAAAATCCAAACCAGTTGTTTTTTCAAAGATGTAAAATCAACAAGAAGTGATCACTGAGTTCTGTATTATTAAAAATAACTTCATTGAGCTGCAACATTTAATCAATTAATTGCTTAATCACTTGAAGAACCTTGACAGCATAATCCAATACCCGTCTTTTTGGAATTAAATACATGGATTTGGGGGCTACAGTCCTAGATAAGTGGAAGATCAGATTGCAACTTTAATCAACTAAATATGTATCCCTAATTAATCAAGCAATGGAGGGGGTAATTTATTTGTGTTTAGCAAAACTACTGATACAAGAAAATTTGTGGCATCCCATCAGTCCCTCTTTTTATAGGAGAAATTGGAAATCGCTTTTGGGGTTTCTGCTGTAGTGCTTAATAGGGGGAAAACACTCCAAGAAAAATGGTTTTTTAAAATTCAGATTTATTTCATTTATTTAGTATATGCTTTTATTCAGAATGTGGAGCTTTTCCCATATATGTATATGTCAATAAATTTAATTTCCTAATAAATGTAGAAAAATAATATGAGAAAAAGGAAAATGTTTCCTGCTGTAGAATGGTTTGGAGGTCTTATGTATATGCAAGTATTAATTTGTAAACAGCTAAAGTTGGTATTATTAATCATCCTAGATTAATAGTTTATTGCTAGATAAGACTTCTGGCTATTATATCATTACTGAAACAATTGTACTTTGAATACTGAGCCACATTTGATTTTTTTTTTCCTGTTAATGTAAGATCCTTCAGAGGCTGACTGGGGAATTCTGGAAGTTGAAATCCACAAGTCTTAAAGTTGTCAGGGTTGGGCACTCTTGGTTTAAGCTAAAGCTCTTTGGCTCTACAGCCAAAAGGTTTTGAAAAGGTGAATTTTTTTATCACCTGAAAGCTTGCTGCCCTAAGTTAAAATCAAAGTCACTAAGCAAATGACCTGTTCATAGAACAAGCGCTTCCCATTTCCAGTTTCATATTGATACGGGAAAAAAATAGAATAGCATAAAATAAAATATAAGATCAGCTATAATTGAAGAATATTATAAAAATATTATTTATTAACTTGGTATGCTGCCCATTTCACTGATACAGCAACTCTGAAGCCAAGTCTTTCTCAGCTTTGCAAAAAAAAAAAAGTGAAACTGATAATTATCTTCAGCTTAATTCTGACCTTGAGATGGGCTCCAAGGATAATTAAGCTGAGATCGAAAAAGTTATTTTTGTAAGCTTTCTGTCGAAAAAAAAACATTTTTGTTTTGAACACCAAGTTACCATTACATCCCCAACATTACGTTTGTGGCTGTAACCTCGCAGAAGATACTTAATGTAACTCTTGAAACATATGCATATATAATATACAACTCATGCAATTTTCATAAACTCTTCTCTGTTGACTCCTTTCTAATACCTCTCTGAAGAAATGTTGGCATCATTCTTCATTCATTTTGCATGCTGCTTGCATCCACTGTGGATAAACATCAATATAAAATTCTGGAGGTAAGAACAGTTACCTTTCTTAAGCCTTGCTCAGCACAGAATAAATATACATAATGCAAACTACCCAGTGTAGAGTTTGGGGATTATGTAGGACAATATGTTTTTTAAGGAGATAATTATTGCTATATTAATATATTCATTGAAAAATAGAGTGCAATAGCATATGTATCTTTCTTAATGAACATAGCATAAACCAAATTAATTAATGTAATATTAACATAGAAACGAATTGACTACTACTACCTATAATAATTGATCCCAGATTCTGAACAATGGAGATGGGATCTGTTAGTTATCATTTCATTGATGGATAAACCTGGGTGGACATTCTCAAATATTTCTGTCCTAATTTTCCAATATGAAAATCAAGCCAAAACCAGCTTTAAATAACATAATACAATATTACAATATTGAAATAATGTTTTCTTAATTCATTATAAAATAAAGCTATTTTATTGAAAGATATTATGACGATATTTTTGATGCTCCAAAGTGGATATGAAAGAAAATTCTATCCATATACTTTGTATTATTAATTGTTATGTTTCATCCTTTTTATTTTTAATGTATTTATATTTAATATAGAGGGATGGTGCAGTGATTAGAATGCAGTACTACTGACTAATTCACTGCTCACTCTAGGAATTCCATTCCAAGTTTGACTCAGCCTTCCTTCCTTTTATTTAAAAGGCCTGGATGAAAAGTGAATTTATCCTAATTTAGGCAGTGTTGTATATACGTTATCATGGTACATGAATTACTTTTCACATTTTTCTACCAGTTTTCCAATAAACCATATTTTATGCCTGTGATTAGTGACAATCACACAAACATTTAGGTAGCTTACTTTAACCTTTATATGACAACCTTTCTTCATCTTTTCTGATATATTTGACTTCAACTCTCAAATTCCCAGCCAATTATCCATTGGAGTTGAAATCAAATATATCTGAGAAGCCCCAGAGAGGAGAAAATATCTTGTTGATCTAGTTGAATTAGATAAATTGACAGAAGAATGACTGAATTTCTCTCTCAACCCCTGTTCATCACATAGACTGTGACCTGACTTCTTACTCTGGTAGCCTGATTATGTAAATAGTAATTTTCTCCCTCGAATAACTAATGCAGATAGCCGTCTGTGTAATTTCTATCTAATTTAATAGAAACAATGATATACACAAAATTCTTTAATGTAACAATTGTTATTTTTCACAGCTTTCCCCTTATCCTTTCCCCTAACAAATAAACATATTTCAATCCTTTATGATGTTGAGACGGCTTTTTCAGTTCAACAGAAATATTTCAATTACACCACAAAAAGATCAGTGCCCTTGATTCATATAATTTAATGTCATGGTGGGATCTTGAAGAGGTTTCCAAGGCATAATCATTGATGGAACACTAATAGATCAAATAAACTAATAAAACTGCCAAGAATAAATGAAGGCATTTAAATTTTTGATAGTTACTTTTCCATCATCTTCTATTTGGAGAGACAAAATGAAGGTTATTACTGTGGACTGCCTGGATTCAAAGTGATCTGTACTTTGTCAGGTGGCAGGTTTTTTTTTAGCAATGACAAATAACATACATCTCCCTATCCAATCTCCTGTTTTTGTTTTTATTTTTTATTTTCCTTCTCAAGCTTTAGCCAACCGGTTTAGCAGCTTGGCTGCCATTTTGCATCCTCAAAAACTCCTAGGATATTGGGACCAGACAAATTATTGAATAAGTAATTTTATCTATTCCAACAAAGACTTTTCATTTTTTGCTAGTAAGGGCACAATCATATACTTTGCTGCTGTGATCCATATTAGAGACAAAGTACAAGGATTTGGTAACACAATGTTTTTGTGTACCCTGGCAGCGTCGAGACGGCTTAGACAATATATATGGAATCCCAAGGTTAAAAATAAATTTTTTAAAGGGTAACGTTTTGAAGCATATCTGTAAAATGCAGAACTGCCACATTTTACAAGCCTTCCAGGTGATACAGCTGAAGACAAAGAATCACAAAGTCTCAAGGGAAGATGTGATGATTTCTGGCCATTATTTATTTGCTTATTGCTACTTTGAGACATTCAGTGCCTGCTGACCCCTGATCTTCAGCACAAAATTGGGAGGCGGCCTAATTAAAACTGACAAAATAGCACTACTGTTATTATCATAAATAATAGTAATTTCACATTGTGACAGTTTAATATCCCAGAAAGAAGTTCAGAAATAATTGGCTGCTTGGTATACAGTGTTATATATTATTACAAAGCACTTAGTTGTTGCAATGCATGCTAATTTATTCATGTTTGTTCAGCAGATGTCTTAATAACACAAATCTAATTTATTTTAATGTTGATCTAATTGCTAATAAACTATTTATAGAGAATCCTATTTATTTAAATTCGGACTGGATATGAAACCCACACTTTTCTCTGCAAAGGCAGAAAGTAATACATTCACTCTCTCATAAGATGCACCAAAAATTACTTACTATCAGATCTTAATAATTACCGTATTTGCTGGCGTATAAGACGACTTTTTTGCCCGAAAAACATGCCTTCCAAGTGGGGGGTCGTCTTATACGCCGGCATATCCACTGCCGGCTTTCGGATGCTTGCTGACGCAGCGAAGGCGCCTGGCTTCCCGGATCCCCTGCGTCGCTCCGCTTCATCCCGCCGCCTCGCCCGCCCGAGGCTGCAGCCTTCCTGCTCTTCCCACGGCCCCTGGCACTCCGCCCTGCCGCTGCAGCCCCGGGATTTCTGGAGGGCGTTTCTGGTGGTGGTGGGGGTCGCTTATACGCCGGGTCGCCTTATACGCCGGCAAATACGGTATATTTAAAAGTGGCCGAATTATATCTTTTACCAGTGGCATAAGAGTCTACATTAGATATTGCTTGCTTTGTTGCTGTAACATTAATGCTGGATATTGCTGAAAATCCTGATTTTTCCGCTACTATAATATTTATATTTAGGACCTAAAAATACTACCCTAAAAACAGACCAAAACAATAAGTCAGCTATAGCATCAATGCTTTTGCACCATAAATTTAACGCCGACTGGATCAGCATGAACATCCCAACTCTTTACCCAACTAGCATCCTAGAGAGGGTATGCTTTCCATAAGACCAAATATTAATGGCAAAGGGGGAAACACATTATGAAATTCAAAAAAATCTCGATTCTAGATTACACCGTGGCCGATTGCAATATTTGGTCTTATGGATGAGGTCTTTGGATTGAGTTCCTATGAGTTCCAAGTCACTTCAAGAAGGAATTCAAGAAAGGAAATTCCATCTCCCATGAGTTAAGAAATTATTTTAATTTTACATATTTGTATCCTGCCTTTATTTTTACAAATAACTCAAGGCAGCAAATATATTCAGCACAACTTCCTCTTCTTATATTCACTACAACTTGGACCATTTAGAAAAAAAAATGGCCAAGTTCCCTTCTTGAGAATATAATGTCCCTCTTTACTGAACTTTATCCTCTAAAGAGTGAAGAATGAAAATTTATTTCATCCAGTTGTGCTGACTCCAGAGGTTTTCCATGATAATTTAAAGGATAATATTTTGGGTATTATAGTTGACAATTTCACCCTATGGTTCCTATTATGCTCACCAGAAATCCTGATATTTAGATCCTAAAATTTAGATTTCATTAATTTTGATCAGAAGAAAAAAAAAAAGGAACAGTGATAGCAAGGGTTCAAATATGATATGAGTCAACAAAACAAAATGAGGGCTACAGTTGTTTGTTTTTTTTCATAATGCAGACAATATAATTTTATTTATTACTTTTATAAACCCCCTTTTTTGGTGGGGGTGTATGGAGGTCCTTTTCCTCCTTTGCATTTTCCCCCCTGAAATAAACAGACAGAAAGAGTTGGGATATTCAAATAGATGGAGATTTTTAAACCAAATGAACTGTTGCGATTTTAATTAAGTACTTTAAAAAGTATTTAAAATCTCAACCCCCTAAAGGGCAAGGAATGATGCATTCATCACAAAATATCATTTCAGATACCCAAATCACTAAATATGCAGCTGTCTCAAACTAATTTTTTTTCTGAGTTGAGATGCTAAGCATGATCAAGCCTGGTTAATATTTGAATGGGAGACTATCAGCAAACCCCAGAGCTGCTAGACTGAAAAGATTAGAAAGACCTCCTGGTAGAAAACAATGTCAAATCATTTCCAATTCCCACCAAGAACATGACCTCCCTAGGGTTGCCTGGAGCTGAGTTTCAGTGGTGTTTCTCAGGTACCTAACTAAATCACCTGTTCATTGAGGCTTATTAGCTGAAATTACAAACCTATTCAAATATTATTTGACAGAATATAAATGTTGGGGGAGAGGAAACAGAAGAAAAGTCAGTGCCCCCATTCTCCATCAACCTGCATATATATTTTAAGATCAAAGGACACACACATTACACTAAACAAATAGGCTGCAGTTTTTATTTTTTTGCTGTTTTTCTTTGTTCAAAAGATTGAATCTTTTCCTTCTCAAATATGAAATTCAAACATTGAACTTCAAGTTTGCATGCACCAATTTTCTACTCCTATAAACTGGACATCCACATGGAAGAATAGGTGTTAAGAGAGATTCTGCACTCTTATCTCCTTACTGAAAAGACTTATTTGACTGCCAATAGGTAACATGCCTCCAGTTGGTCAGACTAATATTCTCAGGACATCATTCCTTTCTTCCTCTCTCTGTTTCATCTTCTTTCATTTTTTAACTCTGATTTATGGTATGCAGATACTTATCTGGCTCCATAATGAAGAAACATGCCTATAAGGTCTTAGTTGGAGGTACACGTAAGAAACTCAGCCATTTATCACCAAGTTATTTCTTAAGTGGAGGCTGATGTTTTATTTCATGCCAGCCCCAGTATCAAGAATATTTGTTTACTTCTGTCTTTAGTCTTTCTCTCTGAATGGATTCATTCAGCTTTATAAAGTGATCTGCTATCCAACATAAAACCTTACAGGGAGGGAGGGAGGGAGGGAGAGAGAGATTTTGTTAATATAAATGGAATCCTAACTCTTTAAAAAAAACAGCTATATGACAACATAATATCAAAAAGAAGTGATGGCCCCTGACAATATGAAGTACACCAAAATAATAACTCTGTACATACATTTGTGTGTTTGATTTTGTGCATTTGGGGGAGAAGTTAATGAAAATGTATACTATACCACAACATTTGCTTTGGCATTTCAGTTTTCATCCTGATTTTTTTTTTAATTTGAAAGTGGCTCAACAGAGATGTAAAAGATTGAAACTTTATAGAGAACCAGTTAAAGCCAAATTAGAAATGTATAAATGGAAACTGCAATTGTAAACAATTATAAAAATTCAATTTTTTTTGCAATTATAAACATTTTTGCAATTATAAAAATACAAAAAAAATGGCTTGATCAGAAAGGAAATTATTGACTCCTTTGCAGAAGATGAAAAAGATGAAGGAAAAACAGAGATGATAAATAATAAGGCAAAAAGATATTGTCCCACAAACCTAATTCTCTCAATAGATTGATATCAATTTTCACTATGCATGTTTGGCTTAAGAAACAGAAATATGGGCTCTTAAATTCATCAGCAATATCTAGATACAGCCTTTTAAATTACCCTTCCAGATTAATCCATTATATGTGTGTGTGTGTGTGTGTGTGTGTGTGTGTGTGTGTGTATACAGATGAACACTATACAGAAGCCTGATGATGGCAAATGAGATTCTGCCGAAACGTTGCTACAACTTTAAAAGCACAACTATAATGACATGGGAAAATACCTGAACAAAGCTGAATGCCATACATACATACATACATACATACATACATACATACATACATACATACATATACCGTATTTGCCGGCGTATAAGACGACTTTTTGCCCTGAAAACATGCCTCCAAGTGGGGGGTCGTCTTATACGCCGGGAGGACTCCGACTCCCACTTTGAGCTTGAGTTGCAGCCGGGAGGGAGGCTGGGGGAGCGGTGTGTGTGTGTGTGTGTGTGTGTGTGTGTGTGTGTGTGGCGGGTGTCACTCGCCACGAGCTGCGCAACCTTTCCCCTCTTCCTTCCTTAGCGGTGTGGGGAGGAGAGGATTCAAGATCCTCACGTGTGGCGTACTTTTCTTTTTCTTTTTTTCTTTTTGCACGCAGGTTTTACATGCGGGCGGCTGTAGGTTAAGGATGGGGAGCCCCGGTGGGTTATCAGGTTTTACGGTGCTTCCAACATGTGCGAACGGTGGGAGAGCGGAGAAGAGAGCGAGCGAGCGCCCGCTGTGTGAAATCCTGCCGTCAAAGCAACACTGGGGAGGCAGGGTATAAATTTACCAGGTTAATGTAGCAATGGTGATTAATGCCCAGAACATTGTTTGCGGGTATTGGGGTGTGTGTGTGTGTGTGTGGGTGGTGAGGAGAGGTTGTCCTTGAATGCGGAAAAGTAGGTGTGACCTTGTGTAGGAAAATAAAGAGATCCTTTTAGCGTGTTTGGCTTCTTTGCCTCCCCTTCGCTTTGACGTGAGATAATGGCCTTCGGGCGGGAGGGGAAGAAAACGGTAGCTGGATCATTTCAAATTTCACTTACTCTCCTGCCTCACTTCATGTCTGAGCGACTCCAGATACTGGAAGACTTTTTGAATGAAAGTGTTACCTCCATTTTTTTTTTAAAGAGGGCCACTTGGGGAAAAAAAAAAGATTCTAAGGAATTCCTTGTTTCTTGATTAAAGAGAAGGCATTGAATATACTGTTCCTTGGCAGCCTTTTCAGTGTCCGGTTTTTGGTGTGTGTGTGTGAGAGAGAGAGAGAGAGAGAGAGAGAGAGATCAGCTGTATTGAGAAGAGAACGCTTTCCTGTGTTCTCATTTTATTTACAACATATTTTACGCTTAATGGTAAGCAATGAAAAATATTTTTAAAACTCATTTCTAAACTCCATAGCTATTTGCATATTCTTGGTTCAAAATTGGATTAGCTCATTTCAAAATTGTCCAAAGCAGAAAAGTGCGTCAAAAAAAAAAAAAAGTGCAAAAGTGGAAGGTGTGGAAGAGGGGTAGTCTTATACGGCGAGTATATAACAAACTCTATATTTTGAGTGGAAATGTTGGGGGTCGCCTTATACGCCCAGTCGTCTTATACGCCAGCAAATACGGTATATATATATATATATATATATATATATATATATATATATATATATATATATATATATATATATATATATATATATATATATATATATATAGTGTTCTGGCTTGGTTCGGTATTTTCCCACGTCATTGTAGTTCTTTTAAAGTTGTAGCAACGTTTCAGCAGAATCTCATCTGCCATCATCAGGCTTCTGTATTGTGTCCGTCTGTGAGTCAGACTTTTACAGTGGTTTCAGATTTGAATTTGGGGCAGCCTATTGCTGTGCCAGAATGGTTTTTCTTCATCCTGATTGGTTGGGAGTCTTGGTCTGTGTTTATTGGTCTCGGAGTTTGCTGTGTTCTGCTTGATTGGTGTCTCTAATATCTTCTGTCTGTTTTTGGCTCTTTTGTATCTTGATTGGCTGGCAGCATTGTGTTGCTTTATTGGAGGCCTTTAGTGCAGCTTGGCTTCGGTAAATGGACGGCCATCATTAGTTAGGAAGCTGGGTTTCATCTGGGTGCCTGGTTGGGATGTGTTTGAGCTGGAAGTATCAGGGGGATCTGTTTGTGCCCAGGTGTTTGCCTGGCTTGTGGTGTGGAGATTTTTTGTTTGTGAGTGCAGGCTTCCAAATGATTGACAGCCTGGTGGAATCATCTCTTCTATTCATGCTTTCTGGTCTTTTTCAATCTCTATGGCTTCTCTGATGATTCTGTGATTAGGGTTTTCTATAGTGGCCAGGGTTTTGGTGCCATTGAAGTTGATGCTATGACCTGTGGCTTCCATGTGTTGGACTAGTGAGGAAGTGTGTTCCAGCTTTTTGACTGCATTTTTGTGTTCATCCAGGCGGGTACTTATTCTTCTATTGGTCTGTCCAATGTATGTGGCCGGGCATGATGCACAGGGGACTTCGTATATGCCTTGGTTTTCCAGGTCAATTTTATCTTTGGGGTTGCTAAGGATGGCTGCTATTTTTCTGTCTGTTTTGAAGGCAGTCCTGATGTGATGTCTGTGTAGTATCTTACTAATTTTGTCTGTAGTACCTCTTATGTAGGGCAGGACAGCTGTTCCATAGGTCTGTTCATCTTCTGGGTCTCTATTATGTTTCAGTGTGTTTTTGTGGATCAAGCTGGTGATTTTGCTTTTGTGGAAGCCGTTGGCTGTCAGTACTTTAGTCAGGGTGCATAGTTCAGTCTTAATGTGTGCCTTGTCTGCCAGGCGTTTGGTTCTGGTAATTAGTGTTTTAGCCACGGAGTTTATCTGTGCTGGGTGGTGGTGGGATTGGGCGTTGAGGTAGCGGTTGGTGTGGGTTTTCTTCTGGTATATGGTGTGTCCTAGTGTGCCATCTGTTTTTTGTAGATTAGTACATCTAGGAATGGTAGTTGTTTGTTTGTTTCTGTTTCCATGGTGAACTTGATTTTGGGGTGTGCGCTGTTTAGGTGTGTTAGGAAATTGTTTAGGTTTTCTTGTCCATGGGGCCAAATCACGAATGTGTCATCGATGTATCTTAACCATAGTTTGGGTTTGAGGATGGCATTGGCCAGGGCTCTGGATTCGAATTCTTCCATGAACAGGTTTGCAATGACAGGTGACAGTGGTGATCCCATGGGAGCTCCTTCTATTTGTTTATCTTTGTCCTTTGTATATGAAATATGTGTTGGTTAAGCAGTGTTCTGCTAGTTCCATGAGGTGTTTAGCTGGTTGGTATTTATTTTTGATGATTTCAAGGGTCTCTTTTATCGGGACTTGAGTGAATAGTGAAACCACGTCAAAACTTACCAGCAGATCTTCTTGCTCCACGTGTAGATCTTTGATCATTTCCAAGAAGTGGTATGAGTTTTTACATGAGAAGCTGCTGTTTCAGCATGGGGCTGTAGCTCTTTTGCTAGGTGTTTAGCTAGGTTTTGTAGTGGTGCTCCTCTGGAGCTGACTATGGGTCTGAGAGGTATGCCTTCTTTGTGTATTTTCCATCATATGTGCAGTAGAATCCAGCCTAACTAAATTAAATACAGATGAAGCTGATAAAATAAGACACCAAGTTACCAACATCTTATGCACAAGCAAACCACCAAAAAGCAACTTACAGAAAAATGAAATCAAAGCACTACAAACCCTGAAAAGAGATAGCAGCATAATCATCCTCCCAGCAGACAAAGGGAATGCCACTGTAGTAATGGACAGAAAAGACTACGAAACAAAATTGACAGACCTACTCCAAGACTCCACATACAAACCCATAAACACAGACCCAACCACATATCTGGAAAAATTAACCAAGAAGAAAATTATAACCAGCCACATAAGCAAAGAGATCCAACACATGATCATACCCAGAGAGAAATCTTCCAGATGCCCCAAACTATACGGCCTCCCAAAAATACACAAAGAAGGCATACCTCTCAGACCCATAGTCAGCTCCAGAGGAGCACCACTACAAAACCTAGCTAAACACCTAGCAAAAGAGCTACAGCCCCATGCTGAAACAGCAGCTTCTCATGTAAAAACTCATACCACTTCTTGGAAATGATCAAAGATCTACACGTGGAGCAAGAAGATCTGCTGGTAAGTTTTGACGTGGTTTCACTATTCACTCAAGTCCCGATAAAAGAGACCCTTGAAATCATCAAAAATAAATACCAACCAGCTAAACACCTCATGGAACTAGCAGAACACTGCTTAACCAACACATATTTCATATACAAAGGACAAAGATACAAACAAATAGAAGGAGCTCCCATGGGATCACCACTGTCACCTGTCATTGCAAACCTGTTCATGGAAGAATTCAATCCAGAGCCCTGGCCAATGCCATCCTCAAACCCAAACTATGGTTAAGATACATCGATGACACATTCGTGATTTGGCCCCATGGACAAGAAAACCTAAACAATTTCCTAACACACCTAAACAGCGCACACCCCAAAATCAAGTTCACCATGGAAACAGAAACAAACAACAACTACCATTCCTAGATGTACTAATCTACAAAAAAAACAGATGGCACACTAGGACACACCATATACCAGAAGAAAACCCACACCAACCGCTACCTCAACGCCCAATCCCACCACCACCCAGCACAGATAAACTCCGTGGCTAAAACACTAATTACCAGAACCAAACGCCTGGCAGACAAGGCACACATTAAGACTGAACTATGCACCCTGACTAAAGTACTGACAGCCAACGGCTTCCACAAAAGCAAAATCACCAGCTTGATCCACAAAAACACACTGAAACATAATAGAGACCCAGAAGATGAACAGACCTATGGAACAGCTGTCCTGCCCTACATAAGAGGTACTACAGACAAAATTAGTAAGGTACTACACAGACATCACATCAGGACTGCCTTCAAAACAGACAGAAAAATAGCAGCCATCCTTAGCAACCCCAAAGATAAAATTGACCTGGAAAACCAAGGCATATACGAAGTCCCCTGTGCATCATGCCCGCCACATACATTGGACAGACCAATAGAAGAATAAGTACCCGCCTGGATGAACACAAAATGCAGTCAAAAAGCTGGAACACACTTCCTCACTAGTCCAACACATGGAAGCCACAGGTCATAGCATCAACTTCAATGGCACCAAAACCCTGGCCACTATAGAAAACCCTAATCACAGAATCATCAGAGAAGCCATAGAGATTGAAAAAGACCAGAAAGCATGAATAGAAGAGATGATTCCACCAGGCTGTCAATCATTTGGAAGCCTGCACTCACAAACAAAAAAATCTCCACACCACAAGCCAGGCAAACACCTGGGCACAAACAGATCCCCCTGATACTTCCAGCTCAAACACATCCCAACCAGGCACCCAGATGAAACCCAGCTTCCTAACTAATGATAGCCGTCCATTTACCCGGCCAAGCTGCACTAAAGGCCTCCAATAAAGCAACACAATGCTGCCAGCCAATCAAGATACAAAAAGAGCCAAAAACAGACAGAAGATATTAGAGACACCAATCAAGCAGAACACAGCAAACTCCGAGACCAATAAACACAGACCAAGACTCCCAACCAATCAGGATGAAGAAAAACCATTCTGGCACAGCAATAGGCTGCCCCAAATTCAAATCTGAAACCACTGTAAAAGTCTGACTCACAGACGGACACAATACAGAAGCCTGATGATGGCAGATGAGATTCTGCTGAAACGTTGCTACAACTTTAAAAAGAACTACAATGACGTGGGAAAATACCCAACCAAGCCGAACACCATACATGTGGCACCCAATAAAACTTAAGAAAACAAATATATATATATATATATATATATATATATATATATATATATATATATATATATATATATATATGTATATATATATGTGTGTGTGTGTGTGTGTGTGTGTGTGTGTGTGTATATATATATATATATATATATATATATATATATATATATATATATATATATATATATATATATATATTGTGATTCCGGCATCTGCTACAGGTTTTTGAATGACAGCTCCAGCGAGGAGGACTTATATGAATCAGCAAGTTCTAACGATGAGGAGGAGATGAATGCATTTGATTTGCAAGATCGGCTTGAACCTTCAAACTCCTCCACCCTTCAATTAGGTGGTCAGGCGGGAACGGGTGATAATGAGGAACCAATTATATCTTCAGGTGAAGAAGATGATAATTTGGATGATTGCTGGGTAGATGTCAGGACAAGACGCTCTCCTGACAAGGAGGAACCAACGAGGATACAGTAGGAGAGCAGACCAGCAATTAGACTAATTAGTTACTCTATAAAGGGAGAGATATGACTTTGCACTTTGTCCGGAACAAAGTGTCTATTTGCAAGGAGAACTGAAGAGCACAGTTTGGAGGATTTTGATCTGAAATATCTTGTTGGGATTTGGATTTAATTCGTTGGAACTTCTACTTATTGGAATTATTTTGTGAAGGATTTTGATCTGAAGAATCTTGTTGAGTCTTGGATTTAGTTCGTTGGAACTTTTACTTATTGGAGCTATCTGTGAAAATTCCTGTTTGCTGCCTTTCTTTACAAGGACTGTTGCTTTCAACCTTATCTGTTTACTTTAAAAGGTGGGACATAACATTTTCCTGTTTGCTGCCTTTCTTTACAAGGACTGCTGCTTTCAGCCTTAACTGTTTATTTTAGAAGGTGGGACATAACATATATAAAATACTAAGCACATTTAAAAAATACTACAAGGGTTTTTGGCAATTCATCTCACTTTGGGGTAGAAAAAACATCTAGAACTGTGTGCTCTTTCTAGAAGTCAAATGGTTATTGCGTTTTGTATTGACACAGGATTGATTCTTTGTACTAAAGCAATGGGAGGTCTGTTTCTAAAAAGCCCTGCATCTCATGCTGTTAAGCAAGTAACTTTGTGGTAGTGAAAAAGGTCTCTGAAAGAACTATTACACTTGGGGGAAAAATGCTCCCTTGGATTAGCTTCAAGGAAACACCTATGAATTTTATATCGGCCCTGTACAAGAGCCTCAACCAAACGTTCTTTTTTACCTATTCAAGAGATCAAAAGATGGCTCTCCCTCTGAACTTAGGTTGTTAATCCCTGGGAGAATGTAGGCATGGATCTGAAGGATGGTCTTTCTTTGATTTCCTCTACCTGCCCCAATCAAATCTGGCAGAAAGGATATCTGAGTCCCCTTAATTGAAGAGTGCGCCCTGGTGGGACCTAGGAATTGTGCCTTTTCTGCAGCAGTACCTCACCTGTTGAAAAAGTTAGGTGTGTATATGTGTGTGCACATCTTGGAATCAATGTTGATTCCTGATGACAGGGCAAGTCCCTGCAGATTTCAGACTTGGCATTCCTCAGTCTCAAAAGACTATGGTATTGTGCTCTAAAAGAGGCCCTAAAAGAACATCTAGTGTGGCTAAAAAGGCCAATTCAAGAGTAGCAATCCCTTCCACCCTGAGGACAGATACAGTCTGTCCCCTGTCCAGCCCCCAGATTTCTCTGGTTCCGGGACTGCCTCTTTGCTTCAGCCTGCCAAACTAATGTCTTTTTGAATTGAAGAAGGCCATGTTTTAATCTCCTCCTTTAGAACACGAGAGGATAATTGTCACAAGGTCATCCAGCTGGCTTTGTGGCCGAGGGAGGACTAGAACTCACCGTTTCCTGGTTTCTAGCCTGGTGCCCAGTGGTGGGATGTATTATCCATTTAGAGTCCTTGCTTTGCCACAAGGGACCCAAGTCCAGCCTTTCACTTGAATTCTTTTGACTCTTATCTATTACCAATTTACTGCTGACCATTAATTGACCAGATTCTATACAAATAGTCCTGATTCCTTTGTGTATAACATTGGCATCTCCAGTAGCATGTAATAGGAAAAAACTGGCATGCCAAACTGGAAATATCAAACTGAAAACATAAAAAAAAATTAGACAAGTTAAACCAATGGGTATAAGGAGATTGTGTTTTCATTTAAATTTATTTAGGAAGAGGAGAACTATTTTAACAAGAGAGTGAACGAATAAGGTAGAATGTTATTAAAATAACATCATGGAGAAGCAAATAGACAAGGAAATGAAGAATTCCAAAACTTTGCCCCCTTATGTATTGTATGTCACATTGTAATATGTAGGAGTGGGTGTCTGAATGTGGATATGTGTACATGCAATATGCTTCAATTCTGTGCATTTAAAGAGGGAGGTGAATAAGCATGAGTTTGCAAGTTGGAAGAAAAGGAAACTTTCTTAAATACAAATAGTCTAACTATTTGGCTGAAGATCTGCTGCTGGATATTAATTCAGAAGGGGCAATCCATGAATCCAATACTTAAATATTGCATTGAACTGGGCTTATTTTGTCTGGTTTGTAATCTCTTGGCTTATGTAGCCCTTCAAAAGTCATTTTGACACTTTAATCTTTCCTCCATGGACTGGCCATTTTTATGCTTTGAGCTGGTTGGATTGAAATGAGCTTCATATTGACTGCATCACCGTAAAGATTTCCATTAAGCAGATGCACAAGAATTTGTCAGATGAAAGTGACAACCTGTATCCTATAATCTGATCGAATGCAATTCTTAGTATATGTTTCATGCAAAACCAGTACCTTATCAGGGGACTATAATCAAAATATCAAAAATGTTATATAATGCTAAGCTCTGGAAGCTTATATGCCATGAATACATTAAATACTTATTTCTCAAGATTTAATAGAGGCTGACTTTAAAAAAATGTAACAATACACATTGCAGTTTTTTTTAAAAAAAAATTTATTAGAAAGAAACAGTATTTCCTGCCAATCTTCACTACTTTTACTTTTTTTAAGGAATCATTTGCAGGTAAGTTTGTAATCATTTTCTGGATCAGAATTCTTGGATATAATTTTGGATCATACATGGTTCTTTGCCTCCTATTAATGCCAAATAGAAATAAGCATTTCGTGTCACATTACATGCCTTATTTATAGCAACCGTTTCATGTAATTAAATATATAACATTTGAGATTTATAAATGACATGAAATATGCAGTTTCAAAGCTCTTTGATGTCAACACCGTAGATGGAAGAGTCAACTTTGAGCCCTGTGAAAATCAAACTCCAAATTGTGGACAGAGTTGGCTTGTAATTCTAACCACCGTGCCACCAGGACCCCTAGTGGACATGGAAATCTTGGGCTTGTTGCCCCATTTCCACAGAAGCAGCCCCAATGTAGCTCATTTAGTGGGTCTGGACTCCTTTTGCACAACAGTCTCAGAGACCATCTTTGCTCTACTCTTTTCGCAACCTGCCAAGCTCTTGTGTTGAGAGAGGGCAGTAATTCTTTGCCCTCAACTTCAGAGAATGACAGCTACTGACTCTGCTAACTACTGACATATCTGATTTCCTCTGTCTGCTCAGACACCAATCCATTGGGTGATATTGGAGCTTTCTGCTCATTGTCTGTGTGCTCTGACTTATCCAAGAAGCTTCTTTAGTTCAGTTTCTTCCGAAATTGAAGAAGCTACTTGAATGAGAAGCAAAACATTTTCAAGAAACAAACAACAAAAAACCAAGTCCAGTTGCCTTTTGGAAAAAAAAAACACATTTGGAACAACCATGTTCCGGAGGATTGAGGATCTCCATAGGCATATTCACAATGGTGATATAAAATATGTCCACATTAGTGATATAGTATCAAAGCAATGGTTGGATGATGCTTTATACTGTATGGCCTCAATGACCTCTTATAAAGGAATTGATAATATGTGTGAAACTTTCCCATTCCAATTCATTGCTAGACTAAATCAGGCATAGAAAACTAAGTAGCATTCAGAAAAGTTTCTAGGAATTTGAAAAAAAAACAAATACTTTGAAGATGGAAGGGTTTTCCCCATGAAGATATGTCCTAGGGAGCAGGGAAGAACATTGTTTGATTGCAACTCTTTTTTTTAAAAAAAGCCTGAGATCTGTTGAATTATTAAGAGATGTGTCTTTCCTCTGTATTCATGAATGCTGCAGAATGTCAGAAAATGTTCTGCTTTCAAATACCTGATCACAAAGAGACTTTTCTGAAGGTCCTTCCATGATGACAACAACTTGAGAGAATCATAAGCAGTTTTCTTATTACATATGTTTAATTAAAATATTGAATAGGATGTGAAATCAACTATGTTCTGGTTATCCGTGATTGAATATATCAGAAGGAAGAGTTCCTAATTCAAAGTAAAATATTTTTTCATCTCTTCTATTTTTCTTTCCCAAATTTTTCCCTCTGTGTCTGTTTTCTTCCTTTGAATGTAGGGATTCTTATGCTATAGAAATGTAATAATTACTTACAATCAATAGTACTAACACATACACATGTATTTTTCTGGAGGTTAAGATGTTACACCAAGAGCCGCGAGACCATGAGTTTTAGCTCATGTGTTTCTTACATACAGTATGGAAGTCAGTTGGGTGACCTTGGGTTATCATTCCCTCTTAAACCTAGAAAGAAGGCAAACATTTTGCTGACTTAAAAACTGAATAACTTCTAGGAAGGAAGGAAGGAAGGAAGGAAGGTCAAATAGTATCCTATCAGGTAAGAAACATATATCTATCGTAAATGAACCCTACTGAAATGTTTAAAAACTCCATTCACATCAATATTAAAAATGGAATCCAATACATGATGGAAGTATCCCCAAATTTTGAAATATTGTAATATCTGATTTCTTGTCAGGGCAGGAATTTAGCCTCAAGAATAGAAACATGGTTTAGCAATCAAATAATTTCTAAGATCCAATGTTCTTATCAAAATGATTAAATGAACATTGCCATGCTGTAATGCTTTCTATTAAAAACCAATATACAATGATATGTTTCTTGCTACTTAGAACAAGTGAAGAATAAGAAGTTTTATTCAGCGGTATGAAATGTTGACTGGATTCACCAAGCTGAAAAGTGAAACCATATTATAGATAAGTTCTAGCTATTGTATTTTGGTAAATGTGTATTGAAATATATCTCCAACAAGCCACTCTTTACATCAACTTTTCTCATGAAAAGTTGAACAGAAAGTGTTGATAAACCAGCACAGGTAAAATCTGAATGATTTGTTTGATCAAACCTGTAGATGAGGCAGAGTTTTCTGTACCTCCCCTTTAATTTCAAATTGAAAGGCTACCACTGGGAGTATAAGAATAGTGAGAGTGTGTAATTATTTAAGCCCTGTCCTTTCTCTTCTCCAATAAAAAATAGTGTTTGTTCTCCTGCCTCCTTATTGCAAAGATACAAAAAGTTTAACTCACAAGAAGTCTATTTCAACTAATGCTCACTCATTGGCTCTTGAAGCTGAGGTTAAATTCAACCCAAGAGAAAGAATGGAGTTGATATTAGAAGAGTTTTGGAATTGCACTGGCATCTCTTAAAGTCCCCTAGCTCAATAGAAGTCTGACCTATTCTTAGAAAGGTTATTGAACTGGAGAAACCTATTTCCAAAGCTAAGTGGGAAACAGCCAGTTCAGGTTTTGCACTAGAAACTATTGATTTGAATGCAGTGTAGATCATTGCATTGATGTCTACACACATTTATTCCGGTTCCCAGCTGCACTTATAATTCCTTGCCAATCTTTGGCAAGGATGGCTATTAATCTATTAAAGAGACTGAGGTCAGAAAGTTCATAACACTTATAAATGTCTATAAATAGATACCTAGGCAAATAAATAATAAAGCAAAGCTGTGCTGCAATCTGTCCTTTAGTTTTCTTGATATTTCCTCCATTAAAAATTAGCAAAAACTACAAATGCAACAATATGTTATGGACTGGGGTTCTAAGTGGAGGAGGAAGCTATTTAGGTTTATCAAGTGCAAGAATCTTAAGTTGAAGGGACCTTAGCTGTCTAGCTTCCATTGGAGCATAGGGATTGAAGGAAATCTTCTCCCTTCTATAGACTTTTTCTTCTTTTTGTTAGGAAAGTTTTCCCTCTTTCTCACACCCCAGTTAATATTCAATAAGAATCTGCCATCTTACATCATGAATTTCATTTATTTCATGCCCTGCACTTGTCCTAAGTTTGGGTAACAATCTTTTAGTTATTTGAAGATTGCTATCACTTCACCATTGATCTGCATTTTTGTAGACCAGACAATTCCCAATTGGTTGAGTCTCTTTTTCACTAAGAGTTAATTGAAGATCCTCAAACCATGAAGTGTTAGGATGCCTATAGGATTTCTTCTTAGTGATGTTTATGAATTTGCTATTTAGTTAGATATGGGGCAGAGTTTCCTACTTCCCAACCCTCTGTAGCCTCCCTGGTTATGTCCTTTATGGGGAGAATATGAAGATAATGAGAAATAGATGACAGTGTCCTGCTTTTCACTAGATAATCATTTTCATAAATCCCAAAGAAAGACACAATGCAGAAATTATTGTAATGGGCCTTTTGTGGGAAGGGCAGGGCAGGCAAAAAAGATGGAAAGACATGTCATTTAAAACAACACCGGCACTATCCATTCATGCTATCACTGATAATAAAGTAAACCCCAAATCCATCCTTTCAGAAGAACTGAAAAGCAATTATCAAGTGTTCTAAGAATAATAGCAATAGCACTTAGACTTATGTACTGCTTTACAGTGCTTTACAGCTCTCTCTAAGTGGTTTACAAAGCCAACATATTGCCCCCAAGAATTTGGGTCCTCATTTTACCAACGTCGGAAGGATGGAAGGCTGAGTCAACCTTGAGCTTGGTGAGATTTGAACTGCCAAAATGCAGGCAGCAGAAGTAACTTGCAGTACTGCATTCTAACCACTGTGCCACCATGGCTCATAAGGCAGAAACATGGATGTCTCTTAGGTCATTGGGGAAAAGAAAACCTTTGAGGAAATCTAGATTTCAGCACAGAATTGTAGTGACCCTAAAACACAATAGCAACCTTTTGAATTTTCAATACTTCTGCATAAATATGAGCTAAAACATGATCTGTTCTCCCACAAGCCCTAAAACTGGATAAAAAGAACCCAATTAAACCAAATGAGTCATCATCATGCCATAAGTTGCTTATTGTGGAAAATGCTCCAAAATATATATATTTGAAAGTGGAGGAAATACATATTAGGCAAGTACATTTGGTGCTTTCCCTATGGGATATCATTCCTCTGCAAATAAGATTGCCCTTCCCCATGTTGATATTTTTTGATATTTTTTGAAAGGCCTGAAGACCTGGTACTATCAGTGAGCTTGGGGACTTCAGGTTAATATAGAACTGATCAATTAACTGGTTTGCTTGTCATTGTCACTGTTGTGGTGTGTGTGTATGTGTTAAGACTTTTAGATTGTGGGTTTCCCAGAGTGGGTGGTCATATACATTTGTTATAAATAAATAAAATAAAAATAAATCTATTTTATGGAATGTCATTGTAAAAGCTACCATTATTACAGCAAATTTAATGTATCCTAGAAACAAGTAAAGCAATATTAATTTGTTCCATTTCACTTTTAACATAGCAAAGGAATTTTGGCAATTTATTATTTTTCTTTACAAACCAAACAATATTTCTCAGCCATTTAGGAAATATAGAGGAACATCAGGCGATGCCAGGCATGCCTGAAGAATGCTCCTTAGGAGGTGAGTTTGCTTAGGAGTAGAGTCTAAATTGCAATTGCATTGCGGATGTCAGCTGTGAAAGATGAGAACCACAAGTGAATTTCCATTTAAACTGATTTATTACTACATATGCCTTTGCACAGGTATCTACTCAACTGACAGTACTATTTTGGTGGTAGATAAGGGTTAATGGAATTCAAGGGATTGGGCTTAGTCCATTTGTGGCTACATAGAAATCCTGCATGGTTCCTCTTAGAACAGAATTCCTTATTGGCCATGTGTGATTGGACACACAAGGAATTTGTCTTCGGTGCATATGCTCTCAGTGTACATAAAAAAAATACATTCATCAAGAATCATAAGATACAACATTTAGTGATAGTCATAGGATAAAAAACAAGCAAATAAGCAATCAAGTCGTACTAGGAAACTAAATAAAACAATATAAATCATAAAGATACAAGCAACAAGGTTATAGTTATAAGTGGAAGGAGATAGGTAATAGGAAGAATGAGAAGAACAATAGTGTTACTAGATACTTTTGACTCCACCCTCAGATCCTACAGTAGGTCAGGAAACTGTAGGAGACTCCAAGTGGCTCTAGTTTAGTTATTCCTCAATTTTTAAACATCAGTGCTGGGCATGGTATCTTAGCTATATATTTGACCTAGTATTTATTGATGCCCCTGTTTGTTAAAGGCTCCTAACTTTTGAATGGCTTTTACAACCTTGAGAATTTCACTATAACAGTTTGTTATCCGCTGAGGAAAACTTGTTCATGAACCTTAGACTGACTCTGATGTAAGTAATTGCCCTTATATGCTCCTTATATGCTCCAGAGCTGATTATTATTTAGCCCGGCAATGCATGCCCTAGACAGATCATAATGAGAGAATCGTCAAGTAAGTGCCCTCTACCCTTCTCTCAAAGCTGACTATTCCTCTAGAAATGCAATAACAAAGCATTTTTTCCACCTTCTTCTTTTTTTAATGGTGTGATGGTTTTGGATAAATGTTTTCTGCATTGTATGATGGATATTGAAATGTATACATTTCAATATTTAGAAATGATAAGAAGTGATAAGATACCTGTGGGAAGAGATATCTTCTTAAATTATTTAGTCAATCGGGTGTGAAAAGGTATAATATCTTAAAAGGACACATTTTGGTAGAATGAAAGACAAGTGCAATGAAGCCTGAATTTATAAATTTGCAGTTTTCTTCAACCTTTAAAGCTGTAAATAGACTTCTTTCCTTTAAAAAAAAAAACTCTCTCCCTCTCTCTTTTACTGACAATTCCAGAGGTATGCTGTGGTTATCATTCCGTTTTTTGGGTGGAGCATTAACAGAGATTCCACAGCTGAATAAGACAGATGATTTTATTTTAACAAATAACAGATAATCAGAGTTGGAAGGGACCTTATAGGTCATCTAGTCCAACCCCCCACCCAAGCGGGAGACCCTACACCATTTCTGACAAATGGTAGTCCAATCTCTTCTTGAAAGTCTCAACTGATGGCGCTCCCACAATTTCTGAGGGCAAGCTGTTCCATTGGTTGATTGTTCTCACTGTCAGAAAGTTTCTCCTTATTTCCAGGTTAAATCTCTCCTTGTTCAGTTTCCATCCATTATTCCTTGTCTGGCCTACAGGCACTTTAGAAAATAGATTGACCCCTTCCTCTCTGTGGCAGCCCCTCAAATATTGGAAGACCACTATCATGTCTCCCCTGGTCCTTCTCTTCCCTAGGCTAGCCTGGCCCAGTTCCTGTAACCGTTCATCGTATGTTTTAACCTCCAGTTCCCTCATCATCCTGGTTGCTCTTCTCTGTACTTTTTCTAGAGTCTCAACATCTTTTTTATAATGTGGTGAACAAAACTGGATGCAGTACCTCACTTGATCTTGATTGTATCCCTCTGTTAATGCAATTTAGGATTGCATTAGCTTTTTTGGCTGCTGCTGCATACTGCTGGCTCATATTTAGCTGGTTGTCCACTAATACTTCAAGATCCCGAGTTACTGCTATTGAGCCTGGTTTCACCCAGTCTATGAAAAAACTTTTGTTTTTTCTTGCCTAAGTGTAGGACTTTACTTTTCTCTATATTGAATTTCATTTTATTAGATATGGCCCAATGTTCTAGTCTGTCAAGATCCATCTGGATCTT
This sequence comes from Notechis scutatus, assembly GCF_049901735.1. NCBI lineage: Eukaryota > Metazoa > Chordata > Lepidosauria > Squamata > Elapidae > Notechis > Notechis scutatus. Next base: position 13,789,122 of record NC_142017.1, on the reverse strand, counting down.
GAGCCTATCTTCTTGGGTGTTAGCTATTTCTGCCAGCTTATTATCATCTGCAAATTTGGTAAGTTCCCCTTTTATTCCCTCATCTAAGTCATTAATGAAGATATTGAAGAGTACTGGGCCTAAGACAGAACTGAAGCAGTTGGCGTGCGCTTAAATGGACTCCAGAAAATGGTAGAGGACAGGAAGGCCTGGAGGAACGTTGTCCATGGGATCACAATAGGTTGGACACGACTTCGCAACTAACAACAAAACTGTAGATTAATAACAGATCCTGCCTCTCTGCCTGCTGATCCTACTCCCTCCCTCCTAATCTTTTAACAGGAGCATCAAAAATGATTGGGGAACTAGAGGCTAAAAGATATGAAAAACTGTTTTAGGAATTGCAGGAATTGGGTATGTCCAGTTTAATGAAAAAGAGGACTGGGGTGACACAACATCAGTGTTCCAATATTTGAGGGGCTGCCACAAGGAAGAGGGGGTCAATCTATTCTTCAAAGCACCTGAAGGCAATACAAGAAACAAAGGATGGAAACTAATCAAGGAGAGAAGCAGTCTAAAATTAGACTGGAGAAATTGCCTGATACTTAGGACAATTAATCAGTGGAATGAGTTGCCTCCAGAAGTTGCAGATGCTCCAACATTGGAGATTTTTAAGAACAGGTTGGACAAACATTTGCCTGAAATGATATAGCATTTCTTTCTTAAACAGGGGCTTGGACTAGAAGACTTCCAAGGTCCCTTCCAACTCAGCTGTTCTGTTATTTCATTGGAGTTGATAATTCATATTTTTATCATACTTTATTTGTATTGTATGCATGCTTGGTGTAGTTTTATCCTTTTCAACATTGTAAGCTGCCCAAAGTTACCCGTAGTAAGGTGGGTGGCCAATAAATGTAGTAAATAAATAAAATAAATTATAATTCAGATAAAGACTAAAATTTAGGATAAAACTGGGTCAAACCCAAATATCTCCTTGAGTAATCAAATTTTAATTGCTTTCTAAAAAAAATAGTAATATTTCTGGCAATAAGGTAAAGGTTTCCTTCGCACATACGTGTTAGCCATTTCCAGCTCTAGGGGGCAGTGCTCATCTCTGTTATAAAGCCGAAGAGCCAGTGCTGTCTGAAGACGTCTCCATGATCATGTGGCCGGCATGACTAAGTGCCGAAGGTGCACGGAACGCTGTTACCTTCCCACCAAAGTGGTTTCTATTTTTCTACTTGCATTTTTACATGTTTTTGAAATGCTAGGTTGGCAGAAGCTGGGACAAGTAACAGGATCTCACTCCATTATGTGGTGCTAGAGATTTGAACTGCCAAACTGCTGACTTTTCTGATAGACAAGTTCAGCATCTTAGCCACTGAGCCACCGCATCCCTTCCATTTCTGGCAATATTAATTTAATCAACGTACCATCTTAACAAACCTACCATGACAAGAAAAAAATCCTATGCCAAAGCACTACCTACAGAGAACATAATCCCCACCAATGATCCACAAGACTCCTGCACATGCCTTAAATGCTACAAAAATCTAAAGGATAATGAAAACTCCATCAAATGTTCTCTGTGTAAGAAATACACTCATCATGACTGCTTGGGATTAACCGAGCAATTTATTCAATACCTGGAATCATCCAATGAGTTTCCATATTACTGCAATTCATGCAAACCCAAACTGGATCTGTTGGAAAGAATTGATACCATTGAAACCATAGTAGCATCCCTGGACGCATGCAAACCCAAACTGGATCTGTTGGAAAGAATTGATACCATTGAAACCATAGTAGCATCCCTGGACGCCATAAAAGAAAGAATATCCAACCTTGAAAAAAAAAAGAAACAACGCAAAAACTTGAACTTCCAATAGCTACAAACCACATCTCTACCCAACAACCACAACCCAATCCAAAACCCAATCCACAAATAAACACAACCCAGACAAATATTGATATCCCAATCCTCATCAGAGAAGCTGTTGAGCGTGAACGGAAACGATCCAAACGCCATCTTATTTGGTCTAGAGGTCACCAATAACAATGATGACATCACAACTGTCCGAAACATCATCAGGGATTATCAAGCATCAACCATCTCCGCTGATGAAATACTTGACATTTCACGCATTGGCCGAGAGCTCAATAACAGTGACGGCTCTGTAGCCCCACGCCTGTGCAGAGTCATTTGCAAAAATGAAACAAGCAAACGTAAATTCATTTATACTATAAACTCACTCGCCAAAACCAACACCAACCATAAGAACCTCCGTTGCCGCCCTGACCTAACCATACAGCAACGTGTCCGCTCCCGTGTACTCCGCATTGAACTCAAAACCGTCTAGACAATGGAGAGAAGGACCTGTACATTGACTACCATGCTGACTGTATCAAAAGTAAGCCACGCAACCCAATACTCAGCTTTTACCCTCAACCACAACCCTACCTCAACCGATCCACCATCACCCAAGACTAGGCACGCACGCCCCCAACTACCTCAATTCCAACTACTGCCGGCCTTAAATGCAAACTACTCAATGCAAGAAGCCTCGTGAATAAAATACCTGAATTTCTCATCCTCCTAAATATGGCTAACTTTGACATTATATTTGTCTGTGAAACATGGCTCAATGCATCTCCCCGACTCCATTACCACAGTAAGAGACTATCATGTTTACCGATCAGATCGTGAAAATCGTCGAGAGGTGGTGTTGCTATCTTCTATAAAAAATCCTTACATCTAAAAAATATCCAAGTTACCCAGGAGCTTGCTCTTCCTGAGACCATCATCTGTGAACTATCCTTAAATATCACATTTCAATTCTTACTATGTTACAGAGCACCTGATTATGACATCGAACATGTAAACAAGCTAAATACATTACTAACATGGGCTGCATCCTGCCCATACCCTTTTATCTTTCTTGGTGATTTCAATCTACCTCATATTGACTGGACCCTAAATGATTGTACAACTGAAATCATACACACAACCTTCTACAATGCTACTACAAATCTGGGACTGGAACAACTAGTAACCAACAACACTAGACTAAACAACTGCCTCGATCTCATCTTCTGCAATAGTTTGAATTTAATTCACGGAATACAAACTAAAGAACCCTTTTCAGTAGCGACCACAATATATGATTGACTTTGTCTCAACATACGTCCACACAAAAATCACCACAATGATGTAATTCCCAATTGTAACTTCAAAAAGGCAACTATGATCTTATACACAACGATCTCTCATCCCTTGATTGGCAATCTCTATTCACTGGATGCAATACTGTTGAAGACCATTACAACATATTTTTACTTGAAGTCAAAAGAGTCATCAAACTATATGTACCAACAACAACTCCCAAAACAAAACAAAAAGCAGATTACCCATATCAATAAGGAAACTTCAATCCAAAAGAGATCACTCTGGCGGAAAAACAAATCTGGTCACGTTGCCAATTTCAAAAAACCGATACAAAAATTTATGCCACCAGATAAAGACCGAATGCACCAATTATCACATTGAACAAGAGGAAAACCTTCTAAGCACCAATTCCACCCGTGCTTTTTACAATTTTGTAAACAACAAACTAAAAGACTCAAGGTCCATCCCTCCTTGATAGGACCTGATGGTAAAGACTGCGACGACACCATTAAAGCCAACATCTTTAACACATTCTTCGGCTCAGTATTTGTAAACAGCAATGGATCATGCCCAGTATTTCCTAGCCGTACCACAGATAACAACAATGATCTAATACATATCGATTTCACAGAAGACAATGTTGAAAAAGCACTACGCAACCTAAAACCATCTCTATCTATTGGACCGGATGGAATATGTGCCTACTTCTTAAGAAAGCTATCCACTGCCATAGCCAAACCTCTAAGCATAATCTTTGAAAAATCTTTCAGAACCAGCTCCTTGCCTAACCTATGGTCACAAGCCACAGTCATCCCCATCTTCAAAGGGAGACCCAAGCCTAGTTGAAAATTACAGGCCAATCTCCTTATGCTGCGTCACCTGTAAAGTCATGGAATCAATTATTAACCAATCCATCATCCTTCACTTAGAGACAAATAACCTACTCTCCAATAAACAATTTGGTTTCAGAAAAAAACTATCCTGTAATCTGCAACTCTTACACTGCAAAAACATATGGACGACACAACTCGACCAGGGCAAAGCAATAGATGCAATCTACATAGACTTCTGTAAAGCCTTTGATTCAGTGGTACCACGACAAACTACTCCTAAAAATAAAATCCTATGGTATCTCTGGACAACTGAATAACTGGATAGAAGCATTCCTGTCAAACAGACAACAAATGGTCAAAATCGGGAGCGTACTATCAAATCCAGTACCTGTCAATAGTGGTGTTCCCCAAGGCAGTGTTCTAGGACCAACTCTCTTCATACTCTACATAAACGACCTCTGTGATCATATTAAGAGCAATTGCGTTCTCTTCGCTGATGATGTAAAGCTGTTCAATACCACAGACAATACTGCTACCCTACAAAAAGATCTTGACTATGTATCAGAGTGGTCAAACAAATGGCAACTTCAAATCTCAACAAATAAATGCTCTGTCTTACATATTGGCAAAAAAATCAGAAAATAAAATACAAGCTGAATAGTCAAGATCTTGTTGATGACTCAAGCTCTGTAAAGGACCTTGGAATACTCACCTCTAATGATCTAAGTGCTAGAGCCCACTGCAACTACATAGCCAAAAAGGCATTAAGAGTTGTTAACCTAATCCTACGTAGCTTTTCTCTGGTAATATCACACTACTAACCAGAGCATACAAAACATTTGCTAGACCAATACTCGAATACAGTTCATCAGTCTGGAACCCACACTACGTATCTGATATTAGCACAATTGAGAAAGTCCAGAAATATTTCACAAGAAGAGTTCTCCACTCCTCTACTCGTTGTAGAATACCTTATGCCACCAGACTTGAAATTCTAGAACTTGAAAACCTTGAATTACGCCGTCTTCGGTCTGACTTAAGCATGGTATATAAAATCATACATTGCAATGTCCTACCTGTCAATGAATACTTCAGCTTCAACCATAACAACACAAGAGCACACAATAGATACAAACTCAAAGTAAACCGCACCAAACTTGATTGCAGGAAATACGACTTCAGCAATAGAGTGGTCAATGTCTGGAATACTCTACCCGACTCTGTAGTTTCTTCCCAAACCCCAAAAACTTTAACCTTAGACTGTCTACTATTGACCTCACCCCTTTCCTAAGAGGTCTGTAGGGGCGTGCATAAAGCGCACCAACGTGCCTACCGTCCCTGTCCTATTGTTTCTCTTATTCTTTTATTTTTCTTATATGTACCCATTTCATGTATTCACAACTATGTATACATTTATACTTATTATCTTGTAAACAATTGGCAAATCAAATAAATAAAATAAATAAATAAATAAATACCTTATTTGAAAAGGATGGGGACACCATCAAGAAGACTTGTTTCTAGGTGCCAGTCTTCCTGTCATGCATAAATAGAATGGATAAATTTCAGTTGGAAAGTGAACTCATGTAGCCTGTATTTAATTCCCAGGTGGTGAACCTGATCATCCTTAGAAACTCCACTACCAGGAAATGAGGACAACTCTGATATAATTATTTTCCTGCAGCTGATGTTCAAAAGATGATACACCTAATCCAGAAAGTGACAGCTAGCTGTCATGATTGGCAACCTCTGTCTGCTTTTTCCTCAATGATAGTAATTTGTCAGATCCAATTAGTCAGCTTTTCAAAACATCTAAAATGTCCATCAAGTTGTGGCAAAGTCTTCCACTGTTTAGTAAACTGCTGTTACTATGTGAAGGTTTTCCTTGCTTGAAGTCCAATGCCATTGGACTTCATTTGATAACTTTAATGACCCATACAATAGGTTGGAGTGATATATTGATTTTTTTTCATCCATTATATTGTGAAAATATTTATTCATTTACTTTTTAAAAAATGAACAGGGACAGTTTCTACAGTTTTCCTCCTTGGATAATTTTAGTTGTCCTTTTCTTCTTTCTCTCACATTCTGTATTTAAATCGAACAAAATTCCCTTTCTTTCTTGCCTTAAAAAACAAACTTTAAAAGTTAGATTTCCCCCACAGAGTGTGCAATGTCCCTTTTTCCCTTTTTATAATCAAAAAGTATCATGATGATCAAGTCATCTTTCCAAATAGCTTCTTTGAGTTTCTCATTAACAAATTTCTCCAAAAACGCCCCGGTTGCCATAGAAGTCAGTATGCCAAAAGCTACTTTGAAACTACTTTTAACCCCATGCAAAAGAAACTTCTGCTTTTATCTCCCACAGAATGGCTATCAGATGTCTTTTGAGGTTCACTTTGTTACTATTATTTTATTTATTATTTATTTATTACTATTATTAGTCTAGTGAGCTAGCTTTGTTTTCTGTTTCCTTATTTATCCTGATTCTGTTGCCTCCTATAGTATCCTTACATTCTGTTAGATAAAATACCTTTTGGAGATGTTCCCTGATGATATCTTCTCACATAAATTCTAGACCTCAGATGTAATGACAGAGAAGATATAAGAGTAATATTTTGTAATATTCTTTTTGTAAGTAAATGCAATAGTCATTCGCTGTTGCCATGAGAATATTTTTGTTTTCTTGGAAAACCAAAGCAGTTTCTTCTTTTGTTAATGAGAAATAAAAATACAGAATAATTTTTAGGCACCCTGAAAAATGTCTCACTAAACCATCCATATTGTAGGCTTTGTTAGCTTTTGGAAGCAAGAAATAAGAAAAGCAATCATATATTTATAACACAGAAGTAAGGATATCTCTTCTGATAATCGATAGAAGACAATATTTGTAGCTCAGGATTGAACTATCAGTTGTTGGTGCTGTCTGAGCTTATTGGTTTTCTGGCAGATATTTCATTACCAAACTAAGTAACATCATCAGTGCTAGACTAGAACCTGATAATTATTGTTGTTCAGGTCTAACCTGAGAAAAACATGGTTGGTATGAGTTGGTTTAGATTCCAGCAGGTTTCTAGGTACAATTCCAAGTTTCACAAGGCAAAGACCATCTTCTATTTGGTTGTGATCAGTCTGTTTGTGACTGATCACAACCAAATAGTGATCAGTGATATATCTTTGGCTTGGAAGTTGAAGAGAACAAGTTCCTTCATCGCTGTCTTGGAATAAGCAAGCTCTTTCTCAATTCTGTGCAATTGTCTGGTTATGGCTTAAGTCAAGGGTCTTCAAACTTGGCAAGTTTAAGACTTGTGGACTTCAACTCCCAGAATTCCTGAGCTAACATGACTGAAGGAGGAATTCTGGGAGTTGAAGTATACAAGTCTTAAAGCTGTCAAGTTTGAAAACCCTTGGCTTAAGTAATGTGTCAAGGCATTCTCCAGCAGAAATTGTGCTCTAGAATAGAACCCCAAGACTCAATATTCATACTCGGTGTAAGCACCCTATTCGTCTTCCCCTTTAGAAGAAAAAATCATTTTCTACATTTAATCTGTTCTGCTATTGTACCCAGGAAATGTGGATGGTATCAAAAAGAGGCTATGATAAGTGTATGTAGAGGAATGGGGTTTTTTAATGTCATGCTGCCCCTAAGATGTCTTTAGTATCTTATCAGATGAATAACAAATACTAATAGCAGATAATTCTGTAAATGGCAGACATTCCTACTAAGGTGAAATGATTTCGTAAGTCTGTGATCCATTATTTCTGTCATCTACTGTAGCAAAAACTCAGGGCAGAATAATGAGAGACATTATACTTCCCGGACCACTTGAAACTGAAAATGTTGGAGAAGGTCTTCAGAAACAGAATAATTTAATTAGCTTAAAACTTGGGAAAGAATGCCGCTACTGTCTTGTGTCTATGCTCTTTGCTGGAAAATTAGCATCCACCCTCTCTTTCATTTGGCAGGTCATTTTCCAATATCCCATGAAAGAGATAATTTCTTTAAAAACTTCACACACACACACACACACACATACACGACATAAGTGTGAGAAATAAGTGTTAGGAACATATTGTATCTTGATCTGAATGCACAACTTGAGTAATAATTTTCAGTATGATCTGAAATTTAAGAATCCCCACATTCTTTCATAGATTGCAATAGACAGCCTACAAAGGAGGACAACTTCATTTTTCAAGAGTTTTAGCTTTTATTAATGAAAGCAAGATAACCTCATCTAACACATTACTTTTGTGTAATAGTAACGAGTCATTCCTTCTATGTACAAAGCTTGCCTAATGGTCTAATTCTGGTGCATAAGTTTTTGGCTATATGCCAGCCATGATCAGCAATGTACCTGTTAGTGTTCCAGCTTACTAACTCCAAACCAATAAACTCTGAGACAAAAAATTCCTCAAAGTTCCATTTTATTAGAGTTGTCATATTGGCATATCTGGGAAAATCTGAATCTGAAAGTTCCAGGTTTTCCCTTCCCAAAAGAGAATCAAAGATCCATACCCCCACTTCCATCAGTCAATCACAAGGTCCAATCAAATATTTGTCCAACTGGAGACATCCCTCCAGTTACTCCCCTCCAGGCACAGAGCAACATGCCCTTGACTCTCTAAGAAAGAATGTTGTTATGTCTAATCTTCTACCTCACCATGAAATCCCCCCTCCCAAATTCCTAGGCACTGAATGTGGCAGCCTCGAAGCTCTGAAGAGACAGATGGCTTCCAAGGCTGATAGTACCTACTTTATGAAAATATCAGTTCATAATTGTAAAGGATCTTCCAAGCTTTTTGATCTAAACTCTCTGCCTGGATCAGAATGGTGATCCACAAACCATATCTAGAAAAGTGTGAAGAATGCTCTGAAATATCTGTAATAATTAATCTGGATTCCCATAACCCAACTATTTCTATCTAGCAGAAATTCCTACTATCCATAGTGACTCACCAATAAAACAGATTAGGGGTCTCTGAATTTAGTACTGCATTACTGTTGACAAGATTCCATTGGGCCAAAAGTTTCCTCTTCTGAGGTAATTTCCAGCCAGGCAGGAATCAAATGATTCAGTGGTGGGATTCATTTTTTTTTTACTACCGGTTCTGTGGGTGTGGCTTGGTGGGCATGGCAGGGGAAGGATACTGTAAAATCTCCAGTCAGAGGTGGTATTTGCTGGTTCTCCAAACTAGTCAAAATTTCTGTTACCGGTTCTCCAGAACTGGTCGGAACCTGGTGAATACCACCTCTGAAGGGACTGATCCACTCTTTCACTATCTTCTCTGCAGGGTTCCCAATAGGGTAATTAACTGAAGAAAGGAACTTCTTCAGTTCCTTTCCATGTTGTGACCAGGCAAAAATCAATCAACGGGGACAACTAAATCTCTGAGCACTGAAACTGGTAGAGGTGGAGGAGAGGCATGTTCAAATAAATAAATAAAATGGGTCTCCAGAAGTTTCTACTCAGCTGCCTAAAGATAATCCCTTTCTACACTGCTGTAACACCAGCAAAGAGGCTCTTCTTACTCCCTCACTCACTATGTATTCATTCCCCTCCTATTTTGCCAATTATGCAAAAATAACATGAGGGAATATATAATGTTAATGAGTTAATGTTAACTCATGTTGCTAATTGAATATATGGCCTGTTAAGATGGTCTCTTGAACCTGCTATGCCTGTATAGGGACAAATATGCTGGATATTAGACATAATAGTCTAATTATAATAATAGACAAGACATAACAGACAATCAATCCCTGAGCACCAAGATCCAAAGTTCTCTCCAAGTTAGTTGCCATTTCTCCTAACAATTTGTTCCTGCAAGAGAGACTCCTGGTTTTCTGCTTCTTACATTGAAAGCCCAATGTGACTGCAGGATGCTGATTGAGATAACAGTGATTAACCCCTTTTACCCCCTCTCCACACACAAAACAAAATTACCAAGTGTGATGAATATGGGAAATATTCACACCTAGAAAAGAACACTTGCCACAATGTTGGGAAATCACTAACAAATAACCTGGAAAGGTAAATATACATACACACGCATGCACTCAATATTTTTTTTCTCCCAAGAGCAGGGCCAAAAAATTAATAAAAAAGAGTGTGATGATGAACCCTTTGAAGCACAACGAAAGGAGCCATGGTTAAAATATTAACAAGTTAGAATCATTAGCTAAACAAATGCTGACAGTCAAGCATTACATTTCAAGTCACACATGCTCAGAACAAAGGCCTGACTAGTGAGTCAGTTTTAATAGGTCCCTCTGCATATGCCTAATTTTTCCCAGACAGATACATCCTTCACCATTCTGCTCCATAGAATCTAAAATGCCATTTTCTATTAATCCTTGCTTCTTACAGATTGGCTGTTTCTGCTTTTAGAGGAGAGGGAAAAAAGAAAAAAGAAATTCCAGGGATTGTCTTCAAGGGAGGGGAAAAGTTCTAGCTAATTTTTCTTCTCTACCTCCCTCTCTTTTAATTCCAAAGCCATTTGAGGCAGATTCTCTTGGCAGCAAGAATTCGGAAAGGCAGAGAAAAAAAGGAAGGCGAGCTAATATTTTCATCTGCAGACTGTTTCAAGCAACAAAACAAAACAAAACCCAAATCATCCATCCAGAATTATTACTTCTTTTAAAAACCAGCTTCGTCGTTTTAGCATTCTGTAGATATGAGAGGTGGTAAATTTATTTGAAGCTTGACATCTTTTTACAATCAGTCGATACGGTCTTGATGTTTCCATCTACTCCACTTATGACCACTTATGTCTACAATGGAGCCCACCGTTGCTAAATGAGACAGCTGTTAAGTGAGTTTTGACCAATGTTGTGACCTCTCCTGCCACAGCGGTTAAGTGAATTGTTGCAGTTGTTAAGCTGGTAACACAATTATAAAGTGAATCTGGCTTCCCCATTGACTTTGCTCTTCAGAAGGTAGCAAAAGGTGATCATGTGACTGTAGGACACTGCAACCATCATAAATATAAGTCAGTTGCCAAATGTCTGAATTTTGATCACATGGCCATGGGGATGTTGCAATAGTTATGTGTGGTTATAAATCACTTTTTTTTTTTTGTAATTTTGAACGATCACTAAATAGCAATATCAATAGCACTTAGACTTATACACTGCTTCATAGGGCTTTACAGCCCTCTCTAAGCAGTTTACAGAGTCAGCCTCTTGCCCCAACAATCTGGGGCCTCATTTTACCCACCTCAGAAGGATGGAAGGCTGAGTCAACCTTGAGCCTGGTGAGATTTGAACTGCCAAATTGCAGGCAGCTGGCAGGCAGCAGAAGTAGCCTGCAGTACTACACTCTAACCACTGCACCACCGTGGTTCACTACATTCACTAAATGAATAGTTGTAAGTCAAGGACTACCTGTATTGTGATTCTCCAATCATCATTCAGCCAATTCTGTTGGCTGGATCATATTCTTCCTCTAATTGTTACATCACAATGATTTCTTATTTCCATAGGTGAAATAAGCAGACAAATAGGTGTGCAAATGTATACACAGGGACAAACCAAATGAAAGAGTGCAATATTACTACAACTAATTACTTGTACAATGTAACTGCACATTGAATGTAGATTGATCTAAAGACCTTTGAATTACTATTGTCCATATCCAATCTGCATAGCCTCTCTTTGTATCCATGACTAAATGGGAAAAGATTACTTTATTGCAAGCAAGACTGGCCCCCACCCAATAGCAATGTTTTCTTTATTTATTGAACCATTGCAGTGTACAATGAGGGTTTTTAAATACCACATGAAAATATCTGTCCCTTTATTGCTAGTTCTGAAGATGTAGCTAATGAGATTGCATTAGAAAGAAGCCGACAACATTCATGTAAAAGCAAGATAAACAGGAAAAAAACAGCTTTCTTGTGATTCTGGCCAACGCTCTGAATTAGTAATGTTCTAATCACTTTTAATATTAAGCTAAGGAAAAGATTGTATAGCAATTATTTTGGCTATCATAGACTCTTAACCATGCTATTTATTTCTTCAGCAAGTAGGCTGCTAATTACAGTTAGCAATGTGTTTCAGCATTTTTGGCCTTTTCATTTTCAGGAGAAGTGGGATTGGATTAGTTAGATGGATATTTCCACCATTACTGCAAAGGTGACCCAAAGAATGAAGTTATCTACAAATATATACTTCCAGTTTAACGTGGTGTCTATGGTGATGTTATTTTAGTTAGTTAGAAAGTTAGATATTTCATGATGCTGATGATTTTCTGGAATTAAAGAAATGAAGTACAAATAGAATGGAATGGAATGGAATGGAATGGAATGGAATGGAATGGAATGGAATAGAATAGAATAGAATAGAATAGAATAGAATAGAATAGAATAGAATAGAATAGAATAGAATAGAATAGAATAGAATCCTTTATTGGCCAAGTGTGATTGGACACACAAGGAATTTGTCTTTGGTGCATATGCTCTCAGGGTACATAAGAAAAAAATAAAATACATTCATCAAGAATCATAAGATACAACATTTAGTGATAGTCATAGGTTACTAATAAGCAATCAAATCATACTAAGAAACAGTCAAATATAAATCATAAGGATACAAGCAACAAAGTTACAGTCATGCGGTCACAAGTGGGAGGGGATGGGTGATAAGGAGTGATGAGAAGATTAATAGCAATAGTAGTGCAGACTTTGTAAATAGTTGGATAGTGTTGAGGGAACTATTTGTTTAGCTGAGTGATGGCTTTCGGGGAAAAACTGAATGAAACAGGAAAATCAAATTTAAATAGTCTGGAATGATAGTGTTAATTTAACAGTGTTACTTTTTTTTAAAAAAAGTCACAGCCGACATTCAAGATGCTTGATTTTTTTTTCTATGTAGTTTCAGGTACATAAAGCAAATTATACTATAAGAATCAATAGGATGTGTTGGCTAGTTAATAAAACATGCATAGGGGAAAATTTTACTTCACAGCTGTCACTACAAAATAACATGGACTTACCAAATTTTCTTTTCTTTCTATGCATAATGACATATATCCTCTTTTCAGGAAGATGCAGAATGTCATCAAGTTTATATTTGTAATTTGGAGGACAGCCTCTTCTAATTTGTTTTTTGTCTATATATTTTGAGTTATAGCTCTTAGAATTTTCCCAGTCTATGGTATCTGGAATTTCTGTAGAAACAACAGCTGCACTCTACCAGATTAGAGGTGGCTTGTGCTTATTTGCTTATTATGTTAAGAACAATGAACAGAAGCATGCAACATCTGAGATTTCATTGAAAGTCCAACTTGTTTCAACCTATTTCTGCCTCCATCTGTTTTTCTGACAATTACCCCTTCCTAGAGGCTACAAACCCCAGAAATAATTAATTTCCTTATTATAACAGTCTCAGTAACAAATAGACGATGGCTTCTGACTCCCATTTTAAAATTTTATTTTAGAAATGTATAAGCCAATCTTTTCTTTCCCAAAAGACATGGAGTATAGCCAACAAAATTAAAATTCAATGCAGCAATACAAGAACAACACAATACAAAGCATCACACAAAGGCCAAATCTAATAATAACCAGCACACACACACACACACACACTCACAAACAAACACACATGTACATACACAAGTTTCATTTTAACATTTAAAAAGCCCTTGTGTGATATAGTTTTAACATGGTATTATAAAGAATAGATCATTGATGCTTGATGTGCTTTTCAGAAGGCCATTCCAAAATTCAGATACAGCAACTGAGATGGCTATCTTCTTTATAAATGATAAATGAATTTTCTTGAAAGAAGAAAAGGCATTTCTATTCGGCAAGATGAAGAAGATGGTTTTCTTTGATTTATTTAGGTAATCTGAGGCTCTGGACTTAATTGCCTTTCGATTATAGTACCCATCACTTCATCTCTTTTAATCCAGGCTGAGTTCATTTAGATTCTATTCATTTTATACAAGGACCATTGGTTTATAACTTTTAAAAAAATCTTTTTTGGCATCACTGCTGAGAGACAAGGAAAAAATGGCATAAAATGAAATGAAGAAATATTTTTTTTCAATCAGGTTTCTAAATCTGTGGGTTTATAGAAATGAATAGATGAAAGCAAGAATTTTAAATTTTGTAGCAAGAATTTCAACAATACCAGACCTAAGTATTTTGATACTGATAACTTCAGGGATCCGGTTATCTGTGGTTGATATTGTACATTTGAATATATCTTCGAAACAAAAATAAAATAATAGTGATAATAATCATAGGTGTTCTTGGCTGCAATCCCAAAATATCTGGAGCTTCACCTGAACACTATTAACATTAACAAATTCACCATTTGTCAATAGCAAAAGGCAGCTTTACCTGAAAGCTTATATCCTGCAATAATACTTCTAACACCATCAAACATTCACATTTTCCTATCCCAGGTCCTTGAGAAGGACTCGATAGGTGGACTAAAATGTCAAACTCAGTCTGAACATCTGACTGACTGTGCGATGAACAATAAAAAAAAAAAAAAAATCAGGTTGGAAATTCTTGTATAAACCAACTGGGGGATGTAATATTTTTAGTGAAATGTACCTGGAAATATGGATCCAGATAAACATTCAGTTGTGCACTGCATTCTAAAAAAAAATACTGCAAAATCCCCAGGCTTCAAATGTGCATTTAAACACACCCTGAAAAATAATCTTATTAAGAATAATAGTACTTCTTTTCCCCGTGAGCTTTCAGAAGTGTTCTGGGGCCTGTGCATCCCTTATCTATCATCTTTCCCTCTTCTTTTGCCTTTGTCTATTCTAACAAAGTCCATAGAGAACAGGGGATAGATCAAAATGCCTCTAAATTTAACGTGAAAGAAATAAGGGAATACCAAACAATATATTCCTTATTGCTGTATTTTGAGCTGGTTCAGTAAAAGGTATTTTGCACTGCCTTTTTGCTTTACTGAATAAAGTTGATTAAGCATCACAATTATATATAATCAAATTTTATCACCAGGATTTAATTCACTGTTGCTCCTTGATGTACATCAGGTACTTGATGTTTATGAATATTTGGCACTCCCGGAACTAGATTGAAAAAGTGTCAAAACATTCCCAGTTGTCTCAGATGTTGGCAGAGTAGAAAGTTCATGGTGGTAGAAACAGCAATTAGAAGTAGTTGAAATGAATGGTACAAACATAGATGGCCTTTAAAATTCTCCTTGACTTCTATTTGCTATTTCTGTTGCATTCTATTTTGACTGACTGAAATCTTTGCTCATCAGCTGAGTTCATTAGACAGTGTAAAATACTCAGAAATATTCCAACTTCCCAGGAATAAGTGAAGCTGTTGTAGGGTTGTTGTTGTTGTTTTTAAACCACTCATATAGGCTCTCTCAAAAGAGAAAGCTTTGTTAACTCTTTGTTCATCTAGCACAGTGTTGCATTATAGAATAGAATATTCTTGATTGGCCACATGTGAATGGACACACAAGGAATTTGTTTCCGGTGCATAAACTCTCAGTTTACATACAAGCAACAAAGTTGTAAATCCTAAATCATAAGATACAATTTTGAATCATAAGATACAACCAACCAAGGGATAGTCGTAAGATACCAATAGAAGTAAGTAATAGGAAAGATGAGAAGGATAATAGTAATTCCGCCTTACTATATGGTTAGTTATTCTTAGGCATAAGACACTGCTGTAGGAATTATGTGTTTAGCAGAGTGACCATATGGGGAAAAACTGTTTTTGGTCTGGTTGTTTTGGCATGCAATGCTCTTCCTGAACTTCCAGAAAATGCACTTTGGCTTTTTGTATGGAAAACAAGTTATACCCTTAAGCCAAGTTACTCCCTGATCAATGGATCAATCCTGAATTTGAACCATTTTTAAACTTGAAAAGCAATATTGGGAAACAAATATTACACATGGCATAAATACTAAAGTAAGGCAGTGAAACTCAAAACACTGACAAAAGTGAGCAAACATGGCCTAAATGGGCAGGATATTCAATATAATTGTTGACTTTGTGGTGTGTGTGTGTGTGTGTGTGTGTTGGGGGGAGAGAGGGAGAGGGAAGAGAGGGAATAGAGGAGAGAGAGATTATATACATTCAGTTTTATTATCATGCACATTTTCCACATTTTTTTCAAATCTTTCTTGCATCTAAGTATGTCATTCCATACGAAATAATGCCAACCTTTTTGCTTTTCAGAATTTTTTGCTAACTCTTTTAAGAGTGTATTCTACAGTTAGCAAAAAGTTGTGAAAAACAAAAGGAACTGACATTATTTTGCATGTAGAAAATGTGGTATTTTTTTTCCTTCAAAAAAAAAAAAAAGCAATTTATTGTTTCTACAGCCTGCTTCTGATGCTATTGCTCTTCTATTTTCTATAGAAATTTTAACACCCCCCCACTAAAGAGGTAATTGAAGTCATGCTCTCCCAATTTCATTGATCCCACTTTTTTCCTTAACTTTCCTTAACTTCAAGAAATATTTAGAGAGGGTATAAAATATATACAGATATTTTAGTATTTATAACCAAACAATAGCCAATACATTTCCAAAACATGAAATGTCAAGGTTTCAAAGTCTCTTTGTGAAGGAAATACTTCTCAAGAAATAAAAAAATGACATGAATCTAAGTATTTCTTAGCCTTTTCTTTAGAAAAAAAGACATCTTGAGGTGCTTATCCTAGTAGAATTTTCTCTCCTTAAAGGATAAGTAACACATAAGTGGGTGGGGTGGGGAGGATGAAAAGGATGAAAGAGGAAATAAAACTAATCTCATTCAACTGCAGGTAATTATTTTATATGAAAAAAGATATTCATCAAATATATGTATACGGATGAATATAAAAGCCTGACTTCTTTATTTAATTTTGAAGGCTAGCACAAAGGAACACTGGAACAGAGCAAAAATGGCTTTGAAATTTTATTCAGATTTTTGAGTGGTTTTATATGTGGACTGAGTAGGTATAATAAGCTAAAATGTGATTTGGTTTTCAAAATTTGATTAATTACCGAATAGGATATCAGGAGCTTTAGAGCAGTTTAGAAACCTCCTTATTCTTATTCTCATAACTTGAAATAATCTCTCTTTGGAGGAAGAGCCGGCCCTTCTGGAGGCAAACGACCAAACTAGACCTTCTTGGAAGCCCTGGAGTTGAAGGACTCAGCTATTTATGATGCATAGAATTCCTAATCTAATTATGAGCTGTCAAACCGTAGAGTGTGTGGAGATAACCATACAAGAAATCCAAGGAGGAATTTCTTGTAAATAAAGGTCTACTTATGGATAAGGCCTTATTCATGAATCACTCAGAAGAATGCCTTCAGTGAGCAGGATCTCAGTTGCTGATCTTTCAGAAAGAGGTTGAAACTTTGGAAAAAGTTCAGGGAAGAGCAACTAAGATGATCAAAAGCCTGGAGACCAAAACCTATGAAGAACGGCTGCAGGCTTTGGGTTTGGCTACTCCAAAGAAAAGAAGAGTTAGGAGTGACATGATAACAATATTTCAGTACTTGAGGAGCTCTCACAAAGAAGAGGGGGGCAAATTATTCTCCAAAGCACCAGAGGACAGAACAAGAAACAATGGTTGGAAACTAACCAAAGAGAGAAGCAACCTAGAATTAAGGAGAAACGTCCTAACAGTGAAGACAATTAACCAGTGGAACAGCTTCCCTCCAGAAATTGTGGACACTAAATCACTGGATGTTTTTAAGAAGTGTCTAGACAGTCACTTATCTGAAATAATATAAGTTATCTTGCTTGATCAGAGGGCCAGCCCAAGCTCTGTCATTCTAATGAAATGTGCAGCCCAGTCATCTGCAACTTTGAAGTGCAATTGCACTTCGCTCAAAGGTAAGGGATAAAAGAGAAGCAAACCTGGGATAACGCAACCTCAAATCATAGCCGATTGATTAAAATCCAAAATAGGTAAAGTGGTTTCAGTAGCAGAAGAGGATTTAGTTAACTGTTCTTCTTATGAAGCACAGTCATAACTTGTGTGGGAGCAGGCCATATTTGACACCATGTAAAAGATAATAGTTTGCTCTTTCTTTCTTTCTTTCTTTCTTTCTTTCTTTCTTTCCTTCTTTCTTTCTTTCTTTCTTTCTTTCTTTCTTTCTTTCTTTTTTTCTTTTTTCTTTCTTTCTTTCTTTCTTTCTTTCTTTCTTTCTTTCTTTCTTTCTTTCTTTCCAGAAAAAAAAATGTATATCAAAATGATTTTACTTCTTGGATTGAGGATTATCTTACAATAATGAAAAGAAGGCCGAGTTCTGAACATTAAGGAATGCGGCAACTAATTTTAACACAACGAGGAAGTTCATCAGCGACTTTGGCAGGGGAACGGAGAGAGATGCCATCATCTCATTTAGCAAGCATAACTACACATCCTCAGATTTCTGTAATTATATGTCACTCAATGAACCAGTGCTCTTCCCAGCTAGTTCTTCTTTGACAGCAGTAAACATGCTTTGATAGAAAGCACTAATTTAAAAATTAGGCACCAAAAATAGATGCTTAATCTAAAGCAGGAGCATCAGGAACTTCAAGCTCTCAAGCTAGATAGAGCCGCATTTTTCTCTTAAATAAGGAGAGCTTCTAATGGTTTAAAGCCATGGTTTTTGGATCTTTTGGATTCAGGGCATGCAAAATCCCTTTGAATTATGGGAATGAAAAGAGATACTGTAGTCACACAGAGATGTTTAAGTGAGCTAGAGTTCAACAAGAAGAACAAAGAGACTGCTCCAATGAGAAAGCATCAAAAATTGGAGAAGCAGTTGTAAAAATGTGTGTGTGTGTGTGCGTGTGTAAAAGTCAGGTTTCCTGATATATTACTGAACGCTAAACTCAGCACATTAAGAACTGGACTTCACACACATTTCAGCTGTGTTTAACAGTTCAATCTCATGAATTATGTTTTGGCCCATAGCAATATTTCAGCTTTATGCATCGTATGTTTGTTTAGAAGTAAGTAATATTGAATTTAACTATATTAATTGAATCCTATATACGTGTACATTGTAGGGCCAGAGAACAAGTGACTCCTTCCCCTCTGATTTTCACATATGCATTTGGATTTACTAATAAATCAGCTTTACAAGCCAACTAAATCAAAACACCTCTGGGCAGCTTACAAATCAAAAACAAATCCAGTACAATAAAAGCAAAAGCAGGCAACAACTTGGGGATGAATGCACCTAGCACATTAACATTCTCAACAAATACAATTCATACTTCCTAACCTGGAGAAAGAGCCAGATTTTCAAGGCCCATTTAAAGCACAGCAGTTGTTGTTTTTGTTGTTCAGTCACTTAGCCATGTCTGACTCTTCACGACACCATGGACCATAGTATCCCAGCTGCACCTGTTCTCCAGTGTCCCCTGGAGTTTGTTCAAATTCATGTTCATTATGTCAATGACACTATCTCATCCTTGGCCATCCCCTGTTCCTTTTGCCTTTATCTCCAGGGGAATATTATTTCAGAAAGCAAAGCTGTATAAAACCCCTCATATATCTATTTTAAAATGTACTTGATCTACTGTCTATCTACTGTCTGAATTTATCAGATGGAGGAGGTGCTTTTGTGTTACCAGCACTACTTTTCACAAGGGCAGACAGCAATCTTAGCTTCCCTTCATTCTTCCTCACGTTCTCCTCTCTCCTGTCATCACCAACTGGAATCAAGTATGGAGAAAGAAGGAATTACTGTAAAACTGAGCCTCCAACTCCTAACTCCACAGACTGTCAAGAAAGATATTTCAATATTATCGAGAAGGAAAACAAAAAGAGTCCTAGCATCACAATTTTGGCTCTGACACTGACAAGTGAGATTCTGAGTGAGATTGAGTCCTGACCTGAAACCTGACTGAAATAAGACCAGGTTATTTACTTCAATCCATACCCTCTGAAGTTACAATTCAATCACCTTATCAATAATTTTCTCTATGGGCTGGACAAAAGTTGTCCAGCATTAATACACCAAGGACTTCTTAAAGAGTAGACACACCACTACTGCTTACACATGTCTGGTTGGACTGAACCTTTGGCATGCTTCAATGGCACTCTAGATGCCTCTTTTTATCATTTCATCTCTTAGAACTCCTTGAAAACTTCAAAAAAAAATCAGTGAAAAGGAAGAAATTGCATAGGAGAAATCTGAATTGGGCCCTTAATACTCATCTATGCCAGGCAGCAACTAAATCTTTGGTACCCCACCAGATATTAGCCAAGCAACTGTCAATACCTATGTAGCTATGGATGATCAAGTAAGCAAGGACTACACAGATTGCAATAATTCAGTTGCAATTGTTTTGTTTTTTTTGAAACAAATTTTATTAATTTCAACGCCAAACAAACCATCGTTATCCATTAAGTACACAAACCTCTCCACTATTAATTTTACAAGTCAGATAGAATACTATTTTATACAACATAATTCTATTTTTCACCATTTCAATATAACCATATAGATATCTCTCAACAAATTTCTTATTATTTCTTTTTTCTTATTCAATTTCATTAATTATTATTAATTTTCTATATTTATCCAGTTTATAACCATCATCTTCATTCCTCTCTGTCTTGTTTAACATTATTCTCATCCAACATTCCTCCGAGGTTTTATTAATTCTCAAAGAAAACATAAACACACAAAACACAAAAATATAAAACTTCTTTTAAGAAAGTAGTTTGGCCCCAGATTACCTCTCTTTGTACTTCAATTAAATTCGTGCTCATCTTATATGCCATTACCTATCTTATTTACCATTCTATATCTTCCATATAACTTCTCCCCACTTTTCACTCTTCTTATTTCTATTTTATTTAATTCATTTTAATTTAATTCATTATATTTATATTTTTTGTCCATTCTTTCCAAATTATCCATTTATCTCATTCCCTATAGCAAGTAAAGAAATTTTTTTTTCCTGAAATCCCTGATCAAGGTATGATGCCTTTCTATCCTCCCCCTAAATTAATATTTAAAATAACACCTAATACCCAATCTGATTCTGCTTAGTACATTCAACCTACTAGTCTCTAAAGAAAAAAAAATAGTAAGTCCACAATAATTAATATAATTAAATAATGAATCTAAATTTTAAATCTTATAGCCTTCCAATTGTCTATTTCAAGAAACAAATGCTACAATAATGAGTTTATAATAAGATCAAAACAACAGTAAATTAGTCTTTTCAATTAAACTCAATATTTTAAACATTCCTTTTAATCTTTTATTAAATTTTAAAATCTATCATTACTAAACATTTCAGATAATTCAGTTGCAATTGTTATTCTGGAGAGGAGAGGTTAGGAGAGAGGGAGAGAGAGAGAGAGGGAGAAGAGAAGAGAAATATTTATTGTCATTATTTTTTTTATTGTGAGCACACTGGCCCACATTGAAAATAAAATTCTGTTCCCTGCTCTCAAAAGAAAGTATATATACTCTATACTGAAACTTGAGAGTGCTAGTTCTGTAATATCTGGAGAACTTCAGATTTCCATGCTGGTATACAGGATTTCATTCTAAATCAAATTCTGGAATGTTTGCAAAAAGTATTTATAGATTTCTAAATATCTCCTGAGATATCTACCACAGTAGCAGTGATGTTACAATGTCATGCTTCAAATACCAGTTGGTCTGGAATAAATTCCAACTGGTGGAAGCGCTGATCAACTGAACATCCCCAAGGCAAGATGGAAAATGGAAGGAGTTTTATCAGTACAGACAAAATAGCTGGAATCTAATGTTCTCTGACTTTGATGTGTTTCTCAGTCAAAGCAATGGCTAAAAGGCATTATAATGAAAAGTGGATCTACTTGAGGGGAAAATAGTAAGATTCCATAGGCATTATTCCTTCTTTTTCCTTCTTAGGTTAATAACCTGCCCATCAGGGGAAAATATGACATTATAATTCCACATATCCAATAAGATTTGATTTTTTTTTTCATTTTATGAGTACAAAATTGAGCAAACTTTGCCAATGATGTGATGAAAATAACTCCACTCTTGAAGAGACTCCTTTGCCTTACCTTTCTGTCCATAACTGACAGATTGAAACAGTTCCCAAACATCAACATTTCTTTTTGTCATCTTCTGGTATTCCTAAAGGCAAGAAGACATCATTCAGTACTGAGGCAAAAGATAAATTTATCCTAATATTGTCAAAGCAATGTTGTTTCGGTCTTCAGTTGTAATCTGGCATTCAAGCAACACATTATGGCACTTTCCCAAGATAATATTGTTCTTGTTCCAATGAAGCAAAAGTCTACCATTTACTTAATGGTGTCATTTTGTTCTTCTTCCTCCATTCTTGATAGAACTTCCAGCCCAAATCAAATACCTTTCAACCAAAGGCTATGTTTTACTGAAATAAAGCTTCATTGAGCTATGGGTAACCTGTCTTTGAACATATGCTGTAGGCAACAATCTAACAGTAAAAATGGACAACAAGCTGTGAGACTAAACTTTTATCATCATCTCTATAAATCAAGATGAAAGCTATAGACTTCCTCCTGTGGAATTCACATTGACTCCTTGCAAAAAAAAAAAAAACAAACCAAACACCCGAGTTATTTAGATTAGAAAACATAAAAGGAGAAACAGAAGTACCCATTTAGAAATAAATGGGAAGGAACATTAATGAAACACAGATCAGATGCCCATCTTTTCTATTAGTACATGTTTTCAGGGGAGTGAAACCCCACCAGCAAACGTTGGAATTATTTAAGCTGGTTTCACAGCAGGCTTATCATATCAGATAAGTTATACATTTTGAGTCTAAGGAGAGCTGAATCTGTCAAGTCTGGTTTCAATTTCTCATTTGTCTGCTCTTCAGTGCTCTTTTCTGCTCTTTTTCTTGCTTTACAGGCAAGACACTGTAAACCAGTGTCCTGCCCATCTCTGATGAATCCTTAGATGAGAAGGGAAAAGTAACTGCCTGGAGTACAATATTAAAGAACTGTCACAGGACAGATTTAGCCACAGACCACAGAATAGAGTTGGAAAGGACTTTGGAGGTCTTCTAGTCCCTGCTCAAGCAGGGGAACCTATATATTTCAGATAGATGGTTCCCCAGTCTCTTTTTGAAAGTCTCTAGGGATGGAGCACTCACAACTTCTGAAGGCAACCTAGTTCAGTGTTGACTAGGCAGTACTCCTAGAGAAGGGGGAGTTAATTAGGAAACATTTCCAGATGCTGTCTGTCCTATCTTAGATCATAGGGAATGCTGGTGCTTGGAAGTATGAGAAATTAGGTACATGGAATGTGTGATGCAAAAATCTTGAGCCATTAAAGAATATTGCAATATTACATAGCCTTAGGCAAGTACCAACACTTGCATTTTGAAGGGACACCTCCATTACAGCCTGCTCTGTGCCTCAGGCTGCCCTGTTGACAGCAACTGTTAGATAACACTGAGCTGCTCATGAATTTGGCACAATGTTGTCTGCTTCAATCCAGTCTTTGTGTCCTCAACTGACTTGAGCATTTCTTTGGCCTAGCATTTTGAAATAGATAAACAAGATTTACTGACTTTCAATCAACTTTGCTCTTGTTGTTGTGGACCTCCTTTGCTCCAGGTTTTTTTTTTCAGGTAGAAGAGGATTTATAGCCACCAAAATAAGTCATATTAATTAATCTGAGATCAGTTTGAGAAACTATATTTTTTTTCATGAAAAGTTAATATGTTAATACTCTCTAATATATACAGTTTATAATGAGGAAAAGGTAGTGCCTACTTCTCCTAGAGTCTGCTTCTGAAGGCTTGGAGAATAACAGTGGACTAGTTTTAGAATTCTAAATAGACACAGCTTTTCTAAAAATCAATGCCTCCTTTTTCCTGGAAGGAGCTCTTCAGGAACCTTGTAGCCAAAGATATTTCAGATGGTAGAAGTGAAGACTCAATTTAATTCTTTACTTGGCTGTAAAATATACTGTGCTTCGATATAAGTGTGCACCAAATAAAAATGCTAAAATGCTAAATATGATATAAACCAAGCCATATAATCTAATTATCCGGGGAAAGAATTGGCTTGATCAATCAGCCAATGCCTCCAGCAAGATGTCAGCAGCATAGACCCAAGAACTTCCCTAGTCAGAGGTACTGGCCTTCAGCATAATTTTCTTAAAAAAAAAACAACTTATTAAATATTATGATATGTTTCCAAAAACACTTAACTGCATGTGATTTCAGCTTTGCTAAGAGACCTGATTAGTTTTTCTACTTTAGAATTCTATAAGTGACATCTTCAAAATCACATAAGAACTGATGAAGTCATGAGATATTGGTTATTTAAAAAATAAAATAAAATAAAGCATTCAATGTACACCTCAAGGCTGTTCCTCCAAAATGTCAATCTCTGCCAGTATTTGGTATCCTTTCTTGGTATGTTTCTGAAAAACATTTAAAGCTTTCTCAGTTGGAAGAAGCTTTCTCAGTTGGAAGAGTACATAATAAAGACTGGACACATCTAGTGTCAGCGTACATGGATGTGAACCTTTGAGTCAATTGTTGATTCCTAGTGACTACCAGGATTCATCCTTGCAATTTCCTGCAAGGTATTCAGAAGTGGTCAGCCATTGTCTCACGCCTACAGCTTGAAAGAAGCTCACTGGTCCTGAATCACTAACCTGGCTTTGTGCCTAAGGTAGGACTAGAACTCAGAGTCACATATTTCTAACCTGTTCATATAATGTATATATGATTGTTTACAAGTATCAAACACAGTACAACAATTTTGGTATTACTCTGCCATACATACAAAAATATTACTAAACCATTCATATTATTGATACTGTATTTTCATTCTAGATCTAGTCATCCTAGCTATTGTTGTTCCAACCTTCCCCTCTTTTTTGTAACCATTGATAAAACTTATTCCAAGTAGCATAATATTCTGATTCCCCCTTATTTTTCTATTCTAAAGTTAGTCTACCAGATTCTGCATAATCCCTTATCTTCCTTAT
Organism: Notechis scutatus; assembly: GCF_049901735.1. Lineage (NCBI taxonomy): Eukaryota > Metazoa > Chordata > Lepidosauria > Squamata > Elapidae > Notechis > Notechis scutatus. Next base: position 13,764,188 of record NC_142017.1, on the reverse strand, counting down.
TATTATTTCTCTTTCTGTTGGTATATTTTCATTTTTCCAGTATTGTTCATAGACCATTCTCGCCACTGTCAGTACACGTATTATTGGATATGTTATACCTTTTGTTACGAACTAAATAAACTCATTTGTCAAAAACTATACTAGCTTACTTCAGCAGCAGGCTTGTAAGCCTGCACTTCTGATTGGCCCGCGGATAAGCGAATCGTGATTGGCCGATTCTGGCTGACCTGATTGGCTGACAATGGTCCGTCTCTGATTGGACGCTTTTAGAGCGGTTACTTCAAAGTCATTGGTTGTTGTGACAGCAGCTAGCTCTATAAAAGAGCTGCTGCTGCCCTTGTTGTTGCTCTGTTCTGAAGTCACTATTAAAGTGTTGAGTTGAGTCACTATTGATGCCTCGTCTCCGTTATTACGCCCACTCCTCCAGATCTAACACCTTTGCTATAGCTTTCTATCATTATTCCAAAGAGAAATAGTTCTGGCTTTAATTGAATATGTTCCCCCACCATTTGCTTCACCCATGTCTGTATCAGTTGCCTAAATATTCTTTGAAAGCAACATACAGTATATCCTTCCTTGAACATAATTCATAATTCACTAGTCATGATGAACTGTTGTTGAGAATTCTACAAGTAGAACTCCAATATCTGGGGGGGGGGGGGAAACCATGCTATAATGCTGTAGAAAGAGCCAGTATTTTTCAGAAAACTTTTACCTTTTTCCCCAGAACATTTTCTGAACTGTTGAAGTGTCTCAGTTCTACCAGAGAGTAATTGGTAATATTATTTCTTAGCCTTCATAGTTTTCTTAGGTGGGTGAAAATGTTCATGATTTACAGCAGATCTGATTTTTAAAATGCATGCTTCAACTGTGTAAAAGTATCATGGAGCTAAAACAGGGCATTCTGAAAAGAAACGAAATAAATTTAGCATATGTATAATAAGGAAAAGTGCATGTTGAAATGCATGCCATTCTGAAAACAATATAAAAAAACAAGGTAGTATAGGAAAGCATTTCAGTTATTTTTTTTCTAAGTTTGTATGTAAAATAGGGGTGATGTTAAAGTATATAATTTTTTTCACAATTTTTGGAACTAGATATGATAATAGTATAGAATAAATTGAAACAGGATATAATCTAAATTTATCAAAAAGTCACAGAAGAAACAGCTTTGGATTATTTGGATTACTTGGTGATTTTTGGATTTTTAGCTATTGGATCTACAGGACTAAAATTAATCAGATGGTTGTTTAAAAGTTTTTTAAATGGTATCACTCTTGGAAGAATTGAGAATGGAACTTAAAAAACAGAAAGAAGATGCACAAGAAGGAGGAGGTTCTTTCGGCTTCGTATTTCAATTTTTAGAAATGGAGATCCTGAACTAAGAAAAACAACAAGAAATGTCTGTAGAACAAGAAGGGCGGGACAAAGAAGAAGCCATCTTCAATGACCAAGTATTTCTATGTGGGGGGAAAAAAGGAAAGGGGGGAAAGAGAGTGAAAAATTTAAGATCTAAAAAAACAACCCCCAAAAAGAATAGTTTGAAAAGTAATTACAACATTAGGAAGAAACAGAAGAGAGGACTACAGAAGAGAGAATCAGAATTAGAGAGAGAAGGGGTCAAAAAGGGAAGGGAGAAGAAGAGGGAGAAGAGGGAAAGGAAAAGAAATTATAAAGGACAGAATCAGGACATAGAGAAACAGGGAAAACATACAAGACATAGAGATAATGGGTGAAAACTTAATTGAAAGGGGGATTCTGCTAGATAGTATTGTTATATTAGAAATAGAAATGAACTTTGAAAATATGAAACAAGTGTGATTAAAATGATAGATAAAATACTCATTGTAATGTAATGGAATGTTTAATAAATAAATGAAATAAAGAGAATGAGAGAATGAAATTAGGAAAGGAGGGGAACATTTTAATTATTATAAATATGTTATAAAAATTTAAGTGAAGAGGAATATGAAAGAAACATGAAAAAATTATGGAAATATTATAAGTGTTCCTAGAAGTATGATATCCTATTGAAAAGAAATGTTAAAGTTGTCAAAGATTATAACTAACATTAATGATAGAGCTGAATTGGAATAGAATAAATATTTTATTTATTATATATATATAATATTGCTATATATATATATAATATTACTAATATATTACTATTTAACATTTTCTCAATAATTTTTCCCTTCCCTTAGTTTTCTCAATCTTACTTTTAATTATTGAAATTTAAATAAGAGTTGAATGGATAAAAAATAAAAGATACAAAAGTGTCATACTCCAGTTAGTAACTACAGGGAAAAATTTGTTTAATGAGAAAAGAAAATATGAAATTGAAACAGGACAGACAAAAGTATAAATATGATGACTAGAAAGCTATTGAAACATATATATATATATATATATATATATATATATATATATATATATATTCGGCTTTGTTTGGGTATTTTCCACGTCATTGTAGTTGTTCTTTTAAAGTTGTAGCAACGTATAGCAGAATCTCATCTGCCATCATAGGCTTCTGTATTGTGTCCGTCTATATCACAGACGGATATGATGGCAGATAGATATGCTAAGCTATGCTACAACTTAAAGAACAATATTAATATATACCATATATAATACCATATTGTAATAAAACTTAAGAATATATATATATATATATATATATTACTTAAGTTTTAACATATTTTGGTTCGGTATTTTCCCACGTCATTGTAGTTCTTTTAAAGTTTGTAGCAACGTTTCAGCAGAATCTCATCTGCCATCATCAGGCTTCTGTATTGTATTATATATATATATTATATATATATATATATATATATATATATATATATATATATATATATATATATATATATATTGTTTTCTTAAGTTTTCGCAAGGGTACTTACATGTATGGTGTCTGGTTTGGTTTAGATATTTTCCTACGTCATTGTAGTTCTTTTAAAGTTGTAGCAACGTTTCAGCAGAATCTCATCTGCCATCATCAGGCTTCTGTATTGTGTCCGTCTGTGGGTCAGACTTTTACAGTGGTTTCAGATTTAAATTTGGGGCAGCCTATTGCTGTGCCAGAATGGTTTTTTCTTCATCCTGATTGGTTGGGAGTCTTGGTCTGTGTTTATTGGTCTCGGAGTTTGCTGTGTTCTGCTTGATGGGTGTTTCTGATATCTTCTGTCTGTTTTTTGGCTCTTTTGTATCTTGATTGGCTGGCAGCATTGTGTTACTTTAATGGAGGCCTTTAGTGCAGCTTGGCTTCGGTAAATGGATGGCTATCATTAGTTAGGAAGCTGGGTTTCATCTGGGTGCCTGGTTGGGGTGTGTTTGAGCTGGAGGTATCAGGGGGATCTGTTTGTGCCCAGGTGTTTGCCTGGCTTGTGGTGTGGAGATTTTTTTGTTTGTGAGTGCAGGCTTCCAAATGATTGACAGCCTGGTGGAATCATCTCTTCTGTTCATGCTTTCTGGTCTTTTTCAATCTCTATGGCTTCTCTGATGACTCTGTGGCTAGGGTTTTCCATAGTGGCCAGGGTTTTGGTGCCATTGAAGTTGATGCTATGACCTGTAGCTTCCATGTGTTGGACTAGTGAGGAAGTGTGTTCCAGCTTTTGACTGCATTTTTGTGTTCATCCAGGCGGGTACTTATTCTTCTATTGGTCTGTCCAATGTATGTGGCCGGGCATGATGCACAGCCCCATGCTGAAACAGCAGCTTCACATGTACAAAACTCATACCACTTCTTGGAAATGATCAAAGATCTACACGTGGAGCAAGAAGATCTGCTTGTAAGTTTTGACGTGGTTTCCCTATTCACTCAAGTCCCGATAAAAGAGACCCTTGAAATCATCAAAAATAAATACCAACCAGCCAAACACCTCATGGAACTAACAGAACACTGCTTAACCAACACATATTTCATATACAAAGGACAAAGATACAAACAAATAGAAGGAGCCCCCATGGGATCACTACTGTCACCTGTCATTGCTAACCTGTTCATGGAAGAATTCGAATCCAGAGCCCTGGCCAATGCCATCCTCAAACCCAAACTATGGTTAAGATACATCGGATGACACATTCGTGATTTGGCCCCATGGACAAGAAAACCTAAACAATTTCCTAACACACCTAAACAGCGCACACCCCAAAATCAAGTTCACCATGGAAACAGAAACAAACAAACAACTACCATTCCTAGATGTACTAATCTACAAAAAACAGATGGCACACTAGGACACACCATATACCAGAAGAAAACCCACACCAATCGCTACCTCAATGCCCAATCCCACCACCACCCAGCACAGATAAACTCCGTGGCTAAAACACTAATTACCAGAACCAAACGCCTGGCAGACAAGACACACATTAAGGCTGAACTATGCACCCTGACTAAAGTACTGACAGCCAACGGCTTCCACAAAAAGCAAAATCACCAGCTTGATCCACAAAAACACACTGAAACATAATAGAGACCCAGAAGATGAACAGACCTATGGAACAGCTGTCCTGCCCTACATAAGAGGTACTACGGACAAAATTAGTAAGGTACTACACAGACATCACATCAGGACTGCCTTCAAAACAGACAGAAAAATAGCAGCCATCCTTAGCAACCCCAAAGATAAAATTGACCTGGAAAACCAAGGCGTATACGAAGTCCCCTGTGCATCATGCCCGGCCACATACATTGGACAGACCAATAGAAGAATAAGTACCCGCCTGGATGAACACAAAAATGCAGTCAAAAAGCTGGAACACACTTCCTCACTAGTCCAACACATGGAAGCTACAGGTCATAGCATCAACTTCAATGGCACCAAAACCCTGGCCACTATGGAAAACCCTAGCCACAGAGTCATCAGAGAAGCCATAGAGATTGAAAAAGACCAGAAAGCATGAACAGAAGAGATGATTCCACCAGGCTGTCAATCATTTGGAAGCCTGCACTCACAAACAAAAAAATCTCCACACCACAAGCCAGGCAAACACCTGGGCACAAACAGATTCCCCCTGATACCTCCAGCTCAAACACACCCCAACCAGGCACCCAGATGAAACCCAGCTTCCTAACTAATGATAGCCGTCCATTTACCCGAAGCCAAGCTGCACTAAAGGCCTCCATTAAAGTAACACAATGCTGCCAGCCAATCAAGATACAAAAAGAGCCAAAAAACAGACAGAAGATATCAGAAACACCCATCAAGCAGAACACAGCAAACTCCGAGACCAATAAACACAGACCAAGACTCCCAACCAATCAGGATGAAGAAAAAACCATTCTGGCACAGCAATAGGCTGCCCCAAATTTAAATCTGAAACCACTGTAAAAGTCTGACCCACAGACGGACACAATACAGAAGCCTGATGATGGCAGATGAGATTCTGCTGAAACGTTGCTACAACTTTAAAAGAACTACAATGACGTGGGAAAATACCCGAACCAAGCCGAACACCATACATATATATATATATATATATATATATATATATATATATATATATATATATATATATATATATATATATATATATATATATATATATATATATATATATATATATAATTGTATTTAGAAAGGAATGAGATAATTAAAAGTAAGATTGAGAAAACTAAGGGAAGGGAAAAATTATTGAGAAAATGTTAAAATAGTAATAAGATATGGAATAGAACACAAAGATGAATATGAAATTGAATTTGTGTCTGTATGGAGAAGTGATAACCCGGGACCATGCTATTCTCAAAAAAAGAAATTTTACTTGCATTATGTTTTGTGAAAACCCAAATAAATTTTATTTTAAAAAAGTCACAGAACTGAGAGCTGGGATTATACTTTTCTACTTGGGTTTAAGTTTCTTTTCTCTCCTCTCTTCTTTTTTAAACCATTTATCAGGATATAAAATTGAATCTAGATAAAGGTAATGAAAAATCACTGTACAGACAAACTTCAGTAAAATGCCACAATGAACCATAGAAAGAAATATTTTGGCAAGGGGTAGCTCTGTTTATCTCCCTCTCTGAAGTTTTGTAAGATTATAAAACCTCAAGTAATTCTATATAATTTGCAGGATGCAAAGGGCAAAACTGACATTAAAGGAGCAGAGCAGCTGTTATTAATGGATTTAGATATGGTCTTCCCCCTCCCTTCAATTTTTTTTGATAAAAAAAAAGATTATATTAATGTGCATGACAACCAAGGTGTTGCTGCCCAGTTTCTCTTACACCAAACCATCAAGCCACAGAATATTAAGTTGCACAATAAATTGTGGCAACTACTACTAAAAGTTTAAACCTCTCTTTAAATTTTATGTACTGTTTTTATGTTTTAATATTTTACATGTGCACCAGCCAGAGTCCTTATGTCAGGGAGATGGGCAGTTTAGAAATTAGATAAATAAATAAGAATAGAATTTCCCAAGAAACTATATAAAAACAACTTTTGCAATGTTTAAGCCTGGATGCAATTCATATAAAAGAAACATGGTTATTTTCATTTGGTGGATTGTAAAATAGTTAGTTGAAGTTGCAAACATTCCTCTCCCCCCTCCTCCAGATCTCTCCAACACAAGAAACATCTGTTAGTGGATTTCTTGCATATTAAGAATTATTTTGAAAGGTAATTGTTAGAGAAAGAAGGCTCTGAGATAGAGAATAAATTCTGAAGAAGTGATGAAATGCAGGTGGGCAAGATAAACACCAGTGAGATATAATGAGATAAAATGGGAGTAAAGATTTGCCAGAAGGGAAAAGAAAACCCACAACCACAACACCCTAAATTATGTTTTTTCTGGATGGCACTAAATGGAAAAAGACTGTAAGTAGAAATGTACTTTTGAGAAAAAGCTGAGCAAAACTCCAGGTTGGATATATTGTATGTTTTTGCATGATGAAATTCTATTTTTGATTCTGAACATCTGAAGAGAATCATGGTCTGATCAAAATATACATATATGTCTGTGTCTGATTTCTTGTTTAAATTTCCTACTTTTAATTTGGTGATTTTGCCACTGAGTGATTATCATTGAGTGATCATTGAGTACATCTTTGGTAGCAGTCTCTCTACTTATTACAGAATAGTTACAGAATAGAGTTGGAAGGGACCTTGGAGGTCTTCTAGTCCAACCCTCTGCTCAAGCAGGAGTCTCTTTACCATTCCAGACAAACAGCTGTCTAGTCTCTTCTTAAAAATCTTCAGTGATGAGGCACCCACAACTTCTGAAGGCAAGCTGTCATGCCCCTGTTAGAATCTGACTCTGAGGGAGAGGAGGAACAGATGACAGGGAGTGGAAGTGTGGAGGAAACTGGGGAAGGGCATAGGCCAGATGGGCATTCAGAGGAAGATCCAGGCACATCCCCTCTTCATCCTAGGGCACACGGGGAGGAGCAGATAAGGGAGAAATGTGAATGGTGTGGTCTACGGGAGAGGAAAGGGCCTTGATCCCCTCATGGGCTGAAGCTGTGAGGACTGTTTAAAAGGTCAAACTGTACATGGACCAGTGCTGGAAACAAAGCGTGAAAATATGTCTAGTTTGTAGGTTCTTATCTGAGTTCTGGCATCCTTCCCAGTTTGTGTATTTCAATATTTGTGGACGTCTTCAAGCCTTTATCCTACCTTGTATCATTAATTGTTTCAGTGTGGTTTGTGTTGGTTTTTTTCTATTTATAATTTATATGTATTTTGAATTTGAATGGAAGTTCTTCCTTTTTGTAACTGTTTATGGGGGAGTTTTTTTCTCCAGTCAATGATATTTGGACCTTTGAAGCCAAGTTGAAGGAATTAAAGGGTCTTTGCCTGTTTTTGTGACTTTGTTGCTTTTGTTGCCCCCACCCTGGGTCACCACACAAGCTGTTCCACTGGTTAATTGTTCTCACCTTTTGGACATTTCTCCTTAGTTCTAGGTTGCTTCTCTCCTTGATTAGTTTCCATCCATTATTTCTTGCCTTGCCTTCTGGGGATGTGGAAAATAGCACCAGAAGATATATTTTATATTTTTATATTTCTATGGATAGAAATATAAAAAGAATGCTCTTATTAAAGACAACTGGGAATGTCCATTTATAATGCCCCAAATTAATAGAGCAAGGGAAAACTCAATATGGCTAAAAGGAAGCAAATTTGTAATCTAGTTCTTAAGTGACCAATAATTAACCTCTGAAACCACAAGATGCTGCTAAGGCAAATAGATTAGTAAGGCTCATAATGGCATTGAGCATTTTGTATGTATTCTTTTGTATGTATTTGTTTTTTGGCTCGACTTTCCTAAGGGTTACAGCTTTAAGGAGCAGCTTTCCAGATATGGTTAATCTTCAGCTTCCCTAAAGATAAAATATGGACATTTCCTTGATTAGAAAGTAAGGCGGAACAACATTTTCTCATTTTTATTCTTCATTTTTCCCTGGATTATATCATTGCTTTCCAATTCTGTCCATAGCTGATACAATAGTAGTAAAGAAGCCTGATCAAGACTACAATAAAAAAGATCCATTCTGCAGCTGGTATGACTTTATTTTAGATGAGATGAAACAAAACATATAATTCCTCAGACAAATCAATATTTCTTCCTTTAAACAATTTTCATCCTCTTCCTGAGGATATCCTTTGTTGATTCTACATAGTATTTGAAAAATGTTTATGGGAAAAAAATCCTAGTCTCTGAATAAGAAAAGAGGAGATACTTTAAATATCCTTGTGGCTATAGAACAGTGGTTCTCTCTACCTTAGAAATATTTATATCCAAGGTCTTCAAGTCCCAGAATTCTTTCAAATTTCTGTAATGTTTTCCTAAAACAATGAAACGGTTAGGCTGAGAACACAGACTGGATTTTGGTTCAAAGTCACCAATTGAATTTCTATGGTGGAGAATGACTTTGAATTTAGCTTTTCTTGTTTGTAGATCAGGACAACAAAGATGATTAGAAGATTGGATGCTAAAACATATGAAAAGTGGTTGCAGCAATTGGGTTTGTCTAGTCTAAGGAAAAGAAGGGCTAGGGGTTACCTGATAGCATTGGTTCCGATATTTGAGGAGCTGCCTCAAAGAAGAGAGGGTCCAGTCCAGCTATTCTCCAAAGCATCTGAAGGCAAGACAAGAAGCAATGGATGAAAATGTATCAAGGAGAGAAACGTTTAGGACTAAGGAGAAATTTCCTGACAGTGAGAACAATAAATCAGTGGAATGATTGGTCTCCATAAGTTGTCAATGATCCAACATTGGTGGTTTTTAAGAAGAGATTGGGCAACTATTTTTCTGAAATGGTATAGGATTTCCTGTTTGAGCATGGGCTTGGACTAAAAGATCTCCAAGTTTCCTTTCAACTCTGCTATTCCATTAGCCTTACTTGATCTCCGTATTTTAGTCATGTAACGTGTGGGTGAATGTGTTTGCGTGGGTACACATACCCTTTAAAACTCAAATGGAAACATTTGCTATGTGATTTTTTTTTTCAAGTGTGATTGGCAAAATTAATATTTGTGTCAATTGTAATTTTGTGGAGACAGACACCATGTGTTTATTTTCTTCCTTGTTAGGTTTATTCTGTGTGGGAGATAACATCCTTCTCTCCTTCCAAAATGTTGACCTTCACTTCATACTGTTTGTGCAAGGCTTGTCTTGCCATTTGAAGTTTTGTTTTACTTTAAGTCCCATTGCTTAAGAACCAGAATTCAAACATAAAATCTGTTGTCAGACTTAGAGAGAGGATTCTCTTGACTTCTGGAGAATTAAAAAAAAACAAGGAAAGAGAGAAAGGAGGCAGAAGGGACATGTAGGGTAAACTGAACATTCAAAGCAATATTAATGTTTGCTGGATTTTTTCTCCCAAATTGTTATTTGTGAATTGATTTATGCTAAGAAGAAAGGAAAAGACGGAAGCAAGAGAAATAACAAAGGGATGACAAATTCTACTTTCCACAATGTTGTTGGAAATCAATGGGAGATCTGAACTAATGAAGAATTTAGATTGTGGTCATACAATGAGCATTTCTCATGTCTGTAAGTTCCTCTGAAAAATGACATCTGCCCAATGGTACAGCCTCCTCAAACAGATACAAATGAACCCAATTCTACATGCTTTCTGGGAGCCTAAGAAGATCTGGCTTTTACCCTAGGCATTAGAGCCAATCTCATTGTACACATGTTGTACTCTGACAATAAAAGTAATTAATTAGTAACTGAAGCTCTAGTCTGAGTTGATGTAATATATGGGAAATGAGATCTTGATGTGTTTTCTTTTTTTAATTAATTATGTTTGTGTTTTGTAGAATTTCATGGGATGGATGGACAGCTATATACATTTGATAAAAAATGAAGACATTTTAAAAATGTGGAATGGTGAAAGCATCATTTGTGACATTTATGTGCTAAATGCATTGATGAGCAAAGGAGTGCTTAGACAAGAACAAAATACTGAAGGTAAGTGGCAGAAGAGAAAGTATAATTAAAATAACTGTGGATGCTGCATGTAACTAGAGGCGATAGAAGAGAAATAGTAGGTAATAAAGCAGTAAAAAGAGAAACTGAAATAAAAACCTTCAAGATATATTTGATGTTCCTGCTTCCCTGAAGTCTTGTTCTGCAATGAGCAGTGTGTATCTATGTCATTTTGCCAATGTGGGAAATGTACCTGACCAGAAACTAGAAAATATAATGAGTAAAACAGACCTCAAGATTTATAAAGTAACAATAAAGCATCAAGAGGTAAGGAGGGAAGGGAAAGAGAAAAAATAACTTTTGCCCTGATAACAAGGAATCTAGAAGACTGTTACTCTTTGAAAATCAAGGGTGGCAAAACTTAACTTTGGAAAAGGTGATTTATTTTAATCTCAAACAAAGCTATCATTTTGCTTCAATTTTATACTACATTTATCTTTTTCATACATTATATAATCTGCCATCTTACTTTATACAAGAACTCAGGCTATTGTTTAATGCTACAATAGTACAGGACAGTATATTAAAGAAATACTGAAGATTATTAAATAGAGATGGCAAATTTTAATAGCACAAAGAAGCACTCCAATGGGCTCTGTACTTATTTCTGATACTTTATTACCCATTCTTTAATAAAAAAGAGTCTCCAACTATGATAATTAAAGAACAGCTGGGGAAAAAAATAGAAGAAATGCAGTTAGTTCAAAATTAAAATCAAGGTTCATTCGTTTATAACTAATACCCTACCAGGTTTTCTACCTATTTCCCCAAACTTTTATTTCCCTAAAGAAGTGGCACTCCGTTTTGGATGCCTTATTCTTGACTGCATTAGATATCTTTTGGCATTTTTCTGAACTTTACTGTCAAAAATTGGTACATGGAAATAGGTTTTGTTCATTTTACTTATCTCTCCTTCACACTGCAGCTTCCTTGTTTTCTCAGTTTCCTTAAGAAGATAAGAAACATCTTCCTTAGTCATTTCATTGAAATATTGGAAGGGAGAGAGGTCACAGTCAGCTGGGATATACAATGATATAAATTGATATACGATGATGATGATGATGATGATGACATCCATTCAGTTGTGTCTGACTCTTGGCGATTCTATGGGCCAGGTCTCTTCACATCTTCCAATCTTGTGCTAGTTTTATATTCTGGATGGTGTCAGCTTTGATGGTACCCAGCCATTTTATTCTTTGGTAGCCTGGTTTCCTTTTACCACTAACTCCTCCTAATATAATTGCTTTCTCCAATGAATTCCCCCAAATGAGATTGCCAAAATAGGTGAGACACAGTTTTGTGATTTTGCCTTCCAGTGACATATCTGGTGTTATGTGCTCTAGGACTTGCTTGTGGGTCACCCTTGCCGTCCAAGGAATATGCAGGAGCCTTCTCCAGCACCACAACTCAAACAAATTGATTTTCTTCCTGCTTGCTTTTTAAAGTCTAACTTTCACAAGCAGCAGTAGCAATAGCAATAGCACTTAGACTTATACAATGTTTTACAATGCTTCACAGCCCTCTCTAAGCTGTTTACAAAGTCAGCATATTGCCTCCAACAATCTGGGCCCTCATTTTAGCCACCTTGAAAGGATGAAAGGCTGAGTCAACCTTGAGCCTGGTGAGATTTGAACTGCCAAACTACAGGCAGCTGGCAGTCAGTAGAAGTAGCCTGCAGTACTGCACTCTAACCACTGTACCACCATGGCAGGTATCTACAGGAAACACAATAGAGCTGAATAAGCTACATTTGGTTGTCAGGCTGATGTCCTTGCATTTCCACATTCAGCTCATGTTCATCATTACTGTCCAACTCAGTGCAATCTGATGTTTTATTTCTGGGCTGCATTCACCACTTTGCACTAAATGGATTAATCTGGTTTCACAATCTAGATTCTGTCATCAATGCATCTGTTTGGCTGCAGTTAACACAGGAAGGATTTGTAAGAGAAAACATCTTATTTGAAACATATGTCTTCTACTTTCTGGGAATGGGGGAGGTTTTTAACCTGGGACTGCAGGCCATAGTTAATAGGATTGCTATGGTAGTGCAGTGGTTAAAATGCAGTACTGCAAGCTACTTCTGCTGATCACCGCCTGCCAGAAGTTTGGCAGTTCAGGTCTCCCTGGCCCAAGGTTCACTCAGCCTTCCATCCTTCTGAGGTGGGTAAAATGAGGACCCAGATTGTTGGGGGCAAGAGGCTGACTCTGTAAACTGCTAAGAGAGGGCTGTAAAGCACTCTAAAATGATATATAAGTATCAATGCTATTGCATTGCATTAGCATGATGATTTTGTGGAACTGGGATGTCCACATCATAATGATTTTGTGGAACTGGGATGTCCACATCTTTAAATGTTCAGGTGTACTTAGATTTTTTTAGATTTTATATTAAGTCAATCCAAGAGCTTATAGACTTTTCTCTATTTTTTTGCCTGAAATCAGTTAGAAATACTTGCTTTCATCATTGGCAGTTTGCCAATGTATTTGGGTACTGATCTCTGCAGAGGGCATATTAAAAAGAGGTGGGAGGGTGGTTGTTACACATCTCTTGTAAATCAGTGCAGTTGCAAAGTAATATGATTTAAAAGCGCCAAACTTTGTCCAGGATTTAAATTATCTCTCTGCAATATAGTGTTAAAGACAGGAGAAGGAAGACCTCAAGGTGGACTGAACTTAAGGCAATTTCCAGAAATCTAAGTGCGTAGAGGTCACCAATATCAATGTATCTAATACAGAATCAGGTTCTCTTCTCTTGCGTAAGAGAAATATAGACTCCATTCTTTTCAGAAACGTGCACAAGGACTATAACTAACATTGGTAAAATTGAGGGGAATGAACCATTCCAATGCTCTATCAAGATCTCTCTTTCTTTCTGTGTTTGTAGAAGCCTTTGGAAAGTATTTCCTTATTTTATCTTGTATTGTGAAAAACTGGGTATTCACAGCTCAGATTGATATGATGCAATTGCTTTTATTCATATGTCTTTGTCTGCCTGCCTGCCTGCCTGCCTGCCTGCCTGCCTGCCTGCCTGCCTGCCTGCCTGCCTGCCTGCCTGCCTGCCTGCCTGCCTATCTATCTATCTATCTATCTATCTATCTATCTATCTATCTATCTATCTATCTATCTATCTATCTATCTATCTATCTATCTATCTATCTTATTCAGATGTATATTTCCAAAAGAGATGGGGATAAAAATGGGAAAATATATTAAGTTCATTTTTAATGTGAACCCAGCACATTTGAAATTTTGATTCGCAAATCTCAATTCAAACCAGAATGAGTACAGTATGTGGCTATCCAAAGTTTCCTGAAGCAATGTGTGTCTTCCAAAAATGAATTTATTAGGGGTAAATTGTACAAGAAATAAATTATTGTATGGAATCTCACTTCAGACATCCACATGTGGAAATATATTATTTTATGAGTCACTACTTATGCAGATGCATGCATATGTTTTGGAAAATGTATATATAAATAATGATACTGGATAGAGCATGTACAAAAATGCATCCCAGAGGAAAACTACACGAACAATGTGTGCACATTTTCAAGATAGTCTATGTCAAGTTGTATAAAATCAAAGGAATCTTTAAAAGAGATGAAAAAAATCAGAAAATGAATGGAAGTTATGCTATCCCTAGGCTTTAGCATGCCACCTGCATTTTAATATGTCTCATGATTGGAGCGATGTCTTAAACTACTTGTATTTTTCTCCTAAAATAAAAAACAAAACAAAACATCAACATATTAATCTACAGATCATGGATGTCAAAGGAAATTAATTTCTCGTGGTAAATTTGATTTTTAGAAATTACAACTTAATCACATGCAAACTCAGAGAGACAGAAAAGAACAAGAGACTCCTCATCTCATAACAGAGACCTTAACTGTAGCCAAGGTTAATTATCATCAGGGACAATTGATTGCATATTGTTTGACAGCTGAATTGTTCATTGAAAGGACTTTTAGGTTATTTGCACATTAGGAAATGGAAACAAAGTTTGCAGGACAGGCATGAGCTTTCCAAATAGAGTTTCAGTTTAGGAAAGTAATCATAAAGAAAAGAGGATAAGGGGAATGGAAGGGAGGGAGAAAGAAATAGAAAAGGTAAGAAAAGAGGAAAGAAGAATTATCCTGAGAGTTTAAGACAGGGGTCTTCAAACTTGACAGCTTTAAGACTTGTGGACTTCAACTCCCAGAATTCCTCCTCCACTCATGTTAGCTCAGGAATTCTGGGAGTTGAAGTCCACAAGTCTTAAACTGGCCAAGTTTGAAAACTCTTGGTTTAAGATATGGATTTAATGAACATCTAGCCTAATGTGATCTGGCCAAAGACATAAATAAAGTGAAAGATAATGTTATCTCTAAAAGTATTCTAAAAGTCAAATTAAATGGTTCAACAGAATCATTGTCTTGGTGCTGCCTGAGTTTGGTTGCTTTCTTGTAGCCATTTCATTACCCAGCCAGGAAACTGCTAGGTAAGCACTGCTAGCACTGATGATGATACCTAGTTGGGTAATGAAACGTTTGTAAGAAAAGAACCAAATTCAGAGAGCATCAAGCACCCTACAGTTCACCCCTAAGTTAAAATTATTCTTGTCTATTGAATCCCGGCATTTTTTTTTAGCATATGGCATGTATTAGCCAGGGATTACTAAAGTGGCTGGCTGCCTGTGTGAAAGGATTTTTTGGGGGGGCAGTGTTATCTTTACCTGCAGGATGCCTGAATGCTGGTAGGCAATCGGGGGAGGCTCTTTTCTTATCCCTAAGCAGTTTATTCGCTCATGGGAACTGAGCCGCCGACCTCAGCAGTGCGCAGGCCTAGCATCTTACTACGTGAACCACCATGGCCCCTGTAGCATTAATAAAGTATTAACTGCATTAACTCCAAAAAGATTAATCAGTTTAATCCCATGGAGTTATGCAGAAGGTTTTGCTTGCTGATGTTGATGTCACTAGAAATTTGATCAGCAAATGGTTGGATGTATTCACAGATGCTAATTCAATTGAAATTTCACACAGAAAAAAAAAATATTGAAATTTGTAATTGCAGTTCTATGGATTATATTCTGTAAGTAATTCATGTCCATATTCTGTTGGGTTTTCTCATGCAATTCATGAGACTCTTATCAATGTTACTACTCTTCAGTGCAATTTTTCCAGATGCACAATATGTCTGCGCCCAGTGACTTTGATCTGAAATGCGTTGGTTCAGAGCATCATTCCAACACTTCAAATTGATTCAGAGACTGGCAACACTTTTCTAACATTTCACAATTGCTAGGGTCCCAGAATCAAAGGACTGCAAGGTCAGCAGATGTGATGTAACATCGGTGATCTCTTCAGATCTTATGGAAGACTCTAAAATCTGTGATAGTACTCTGAGATTTAGACCTTTAAAATGTGCATTTATTTGGGAGATCTATAAAGAACACTTACCATACTTTTTTTGTACACAATTCTCTCAATATAGTCAAATGTTACAGAAGGATCCATACTGCACAGTATATAGTCTATGTATCTGTCTGTCTGTTTACCTTTTTAAAATCAATTTGCTGCTGACATCGATGCTTATGGCAAAACTCACATTTTCAGATCATGTATTGCTACATAACCGAAATATACTGTATAACAGCAAAGTCATTGCAGGAATAACAGCTACAAAGTAGTAGTGTAAAAAAAAATGTAAATAACAGTGTACAAATATATGTTACTAATGCTAAAAGTCATTTGCTCTTAAATTCTTACTGACCTAGAAAACAGTTCACTGAGTCTGTTTAAGTGATAGTCCTATTTATTGATAATTATATCTTATGTATCTCAGTAATCCAGTGTTCCTTAAAGTGTAAGAAATACCCTCGCAAAATAATGAACAAGAATTAACACTCCGATGCACATCCTAATTAGGATTTAATTAGGATTTTTTTTAAAAAAAGTAATGTGGATATATTTTGCAAGTGCATAATCATTAATGTATTGATGGTAGGGCTGCTGTGCTTCTTTTCAGTAAAAAAAATCACATCCAATTATAACTGTCATTTTAGAACAAGTTTGTGATTTCAAATTCTGTTATTTTTCAAATACTTTTTTCTGTAAGCACCTTGTTTGTTTTCATCGCTAAGAATGTTCTTTCAGTGGATTTTTTTTTCTTTTTACTATTATGACAGTACTGTAAGCACTATTATTTGGCACTGGGACTGAAAATGATCTCCCTGATCATCCCTTAATACAAAAATATTCATTCTTCTTTACATAAATGAAAAATACGCTATGTTTAGTGAACTGCAACAAAATATTCACAGCTCCTAAGTTTACTCTGCTTGTGTGCAATTATTAAGCCGGTCTTAATAACATATCTGATTCAACAGTTTCCAGAACCTTATCCCAACTGGAATAATATTTGAAATCACGCCTTTTGTATAATGGCAAGATTGTCTGTAGCATACAGTCAAAACTGTCAATATAGCAGCTGTAATGGTACGCAGGAGGCTCCACCCTCTTTTGGGGGCATCACACATATGTACAATATGTGCACAATACCACATAACCATTTGGTGGAACTTGAATTGCACCATCAGGGCTGCGTTTTTTAATTTTTGTTTTGCATGACAACCTATGGATGCCCTTTATAAATCTTGAATAATGAAGCCCTGACATGCCTTAGGTCAGGGGTATCAAACTCAAGGCCCATGAGCTGGATCCAGGCTATGCAGGGCTTAAATCTGGCCCACAGGAGTGGCTTGGAAATAGCAAAGGACCAGCCTACAATGCCTCTGCTAGAGAAAATGCTGCATGGTGCATGAGAGCCCCCGCACCCCATTTTCAGCCCGGACAAACGCTCTGCCAGCCCAAACAGCACCGGGGGGGGCATATACAGCAGGGTACTGCAGGAGGCCATCCAGGCTGAAAATGGGGCATGGGGGGACTGCGTGTGCCCGCTTCTGTGCCCCATTTTGGCCAGCAGGGTGCTGCAGAAGGCCATCGAGGGCCAAAGGGTGCAGGGCAGCCACACACAGCCTCCCCATGCCCTGTTTTGGCCAGCAGGGTGCTACAGGAGGCATCTGTCCAACCCTCACTCCCTTGGGCAGCCCGCGGAGAACTACAATGCTGATCTGGCCTCAAAGAAATCCAGTTTGACACTCCTGCCTTAGATGAACTGAAATGATATCAAGCATACCCTTGAGGATTACAACGGGTGAAAATCAAAAATGATACTGGGAAACAGGATCTTGAATGTAGGATAGAACTGTGAACCTATGGCCATTCAGTTACTAATGAATGTTAGTCCCTATTATTTGCCAGGCTAGAATTATGAACATTTTTGCAGTCTCATAGACAAGCATGTAGTCAAAGGGGTGAGTTGCACCCCTTAAGTTTCTTTCGTCTCTCTAAATGTGGAGAATTCATGAAGAACAGCTGAACTATCTCCAAATTCCTTCCATTCCCATTGGGTCGGCAGAAATCCTACAGGTAGTCCTTAACTTACAATCACAATTGAGCCCAAAATTTTCACCGTTAAGCAGGGCAGCTGTTAAGTGAGTTTTGTCCCATGTATAACTTTTGCCACAATTATAAACTAGATTACTGCAATTGTTAAGTGATTCATGTGATAATTAAACAAATCTGATTTCCCCCATGGACTTTGTTGTTGGAAAGACAGTGGGAAGATTACAAATGGTGATTCCATGACCCTGGGATGGGGCAACTGACATAAATACATGCCAGTTTCCAAGCAAATGAATTTTGATCATGTGACCATGGGGAATGCTGCAATGAGTAAGAGTGAATGTCAGTCATAAGTCACTTTTTTCAGTTGCCACAACTTCGAAAACTCACTAAATGAGTGGTTGTAAATTAAGGACAACCTGTGTTTGGAGCAGTATGATTGAAGCTATAAAGGAAGGATGACAAAATCAGCAGCTGATGTAATTGCACATATTGATTGGATCTAGTTTTTTTGCTGATCATGGATATCTAACTAAAACCGATTTCCCCCCAAAAATTCTTAAGGTTAATTTGGTTTCATTCCTTAACCGTGACCCAGTGGAATTCATTGGAGATCTTTGGCTTGTCAGGAAGTCATTCTTGAAAATCTGCTCATTAAAATGATCTTTTGAATGACCAGTTTGGAGCTAACTGCGCTGTAGACTTCTTGATACATTTAACTGCATATACAGAGCATGCTGAATGAGAATAGCAGCTCATAGTGCATTGTTCATTATCCTCACTTACACAGTATCTCTATATTTAAGAAGACTTTTGAAGCAGAGCCTTATTTGCATTTGCTTGAAATTAAATGCACATCTCATGAGACCCTGAAACATAATAAAGCAAATTTCTAGAAAGGTGTTTGAACTCAAGCAAACAATAGTACAGTTTCCCCTCATCCTTCCAGCTGAATGCATAGGATATATATGATCGTAATATGATCATATCATGCAGAGCCAGTTTGAGTCCTTTAGAGTTTGAGCTGAATGGCTGAATATGTTTTCACTTCTACATTCACATTTAAAGGGATTTAAAACAGAAGATATGAAGGTTGTTTCAGAGAAACCATTAAAAAAAACCCTTTAGTCTGTAACTTTAGAATGATCACTTCCAACATTAAGTTAGAATTTATCATGTCTTTTGGAAAGTCATGGTGTAAAATAGGATGTTGCAGTCTTCAAGTAATTTAGAGCAAGATATGGATGTCTACTATAGATTGGAGACATATACTAGGTAAGCATGCTACTAAAGTAGCTGAAGCTACTACCAGAACTGACCGGCAGTTTAGATGATTTGGATCCTGAAGTCAAGGATTCCTATTAAATGATTGCCATAGGAAGGGAAACTTTATGAAGTGATTTAAAGAAACAAACAAATGCAAACATGTAAACATCTTCTTCTTTGTTTTCCCTCCTAGTTTCCAAACTCCAATCTGTCTCTTCCCTCCTGTTTTCTTAACTTCTAAACAAAGACTCTTCATGTGTGTGTGTGCATGCATGTATGTATGTATGTAAAAAAAAAACTCTTACATTTTTCCTTTTGGTTTTTTTTTTTAATGGAATGTTCTTGGTAAGCATGAAAGGAGAAGAAGGCTTTGTAGATAGATGGGATCAAAGAGATTAAAGAACAGTGCTTACAAGATGTTGCAAGAGACCAATTGTGATGCTGGGTGTTTTTTTAGGCATTGAGAGAGAGTTAAGTCTGACTTAATGTCACTTAAGTAATCCACACACACCCCAATCTGTCAAACTTAACACTATATTTTCTTAGTCTTATTTTTCTTCTTCTTTCAGTCTCTAATTTTTATCCCTCTTTGCAAAATGTACATAATATATACACATAACACAATAAACCCCTATGTGTAATATGTGTAGTGTACACATTCACATGGACATATACACATAACACGCACAACACAAATGCACACATTAAAAGCTAACAGATAAAGCCTGAGCCCTCTGATTTTTTTTTCAATTTCATTTTAATAGGTTGAATTAAGTATCATTCATTTATGTCCTAATTTGTAAAGACGTCAAAATGTCCAGGTGCCGGTTGAAAGATCCTACCATTGTGGACTGTCTGAATGGATTTTGCCAATGTGGATTATACACTTTCTTTCTTTTTTCTTCCCAAATATGGTTTTTTATTGAGCTTCTTTAATCCTCCCTTTTCCCCCCACCATCACTACTTTTTCCACTTGCAACATCAAAAAGCTCCTAGAGTCTAGACTATACTTGTACAGCTTGTTTCATTATAAAGCCATGACAATAACGTCCCTCTGGGACTTTTCATTCAGCCTCCTTTGCCTCCATAATTTGGCAAGACATGTATAATTTCCCCCATCAAACAAAAGTTACATCGCCTGTTGGGTTTCTCTTCGGAAGACCGTGTCCTTTTGATCGCTTGTCTTTCACAACCTATCACAAATTTATTGTTCGAGAAGGAATGGCATGTTAGCGAGAAGACTTTTGAGCAATCTTTGGAATTCTCGATATCAATCAGTCATTTTGTAGTCAGGTAATAAAAGCAATGAAAACTCCTACAGTTTTAGGAAAAGAATGATTTTCATAAAGCTTTTTTTAAATGTCTATGAGGAGATGGCTTGGATCTGAATTTGTGGTAAGATTGATTGTGAACAGAGAGAAGAAATGAACCCAACTCTGTTATTCTGTATTCTTTATCTCCCTTTCTCAAATTCTAGGAAGCCTTAGGAAAGATACATTACCTCCAGTTTTAATAATTTTACTATAGAGGCCAGTGGCTACAGAAACAGACACCAATATTTCTCCCCTTAATACTACCTATTATAATGCCATTAAAAAAAAAAACCTCTCCCCATTTTTCTATCAATTCTTTTTCATGCAATCAAAAATAATTTGCTTACAAAATTTCTTTCCAGGTAGAAAATATTTGCAGGGAAATATTTAGGAGTGTCTTGCACATACTTATCAGAAAGCCAAGGAATACAGTATGTGAATATCTTATCTTTTATTGCATAATGCACTACTTTCAGTGGTTCTCAACCTATTTCTAAAATTTGCAAATAGCCACACAAATAATTTTTTTGGTCAGTTCTTTTATACAGGTGCATCAACTACTATTACTTCTATTTGATTTGAGACTAATCAATTAATACACTACTGCTGCTATTGAGATGGTACTATTATCTGTTGAAGATGTGTAGTATAGTGGCTTGAATTACAGGTGCATAACTGAGACTCAAGATATCTTAATCAAGTTTAATGGTAAGAAAGGGAGATAATATAATAGTATTTTTTTCTTCTGCCTTGCTTCATTTGAACCTTTGGTTTTATTTGCTCTGCTGAATTTTATGGTATCATATCAGTAGAACAAAAGAAGGGGATATTTTAATAAAAATATTAATTTTTAATAAAAATACAAGTGTAGGTTTTGTATGTATTGTATCACACAATAGATACAAACTCAAGGTTAACTGCACCAAACTTGACTGCAGAAAATACGACTTCAGCAACAGAGTGGTCAATGTTTGGAATACTCTACCTGACTCTGTGATTTCTTCCCCAAACTCCAAAAGCTTTAACCTTAGACTGTCTACTATTGACCTCACCCCCTTCCTAAGAGGCCTGTAGGGGGCGTGCATAAGCACACCAATCATGCCTACCGTCCCTGTCCTATTGTTTATTTTTATTTTTCTTATAAGTATCTATCTCATGTATTCAAAACTATATTTATTCTTATACCTGTATCTTGTAAGTGATTGACAAATCAAATAAATACTAAATGTATGTATTACTCTGTAGAAAATAATAGACTTAGAGTAATTTTTTTATCTAATTTGTAAACACTCTCATATTCTTTTCTGCAAAATCTGATGTTTTTAAGCAATATTGTTTTTTAAAAGTAGACTGATCTTTCTTAGTTCTCATTGGAATAACTATTTGAAAAACAAATTACTGTAGTTTTGCTGTAATTTTCATTCAGGATTTGCTATAGTTTTCATGTGGGATTTTTGAATATACAATGAAGTAGATCTGCAAAATTTCATATTTCCTACCCAGAGCAACTCCCAATTGGGGCTAAAATGTGATGCTAACTAGACCAGTGGTTTAATATTTTCTCATTCTCCTTAGCCATGACAGAGGATGAATGTCTAAAAAAAAAAAGCTGTTTCCCTCTCATGAATAGGTAGAGGCTTTCACAGCACATGAAGCAGAAAAAGAAGAGGCTGAGACAATAGACTGGCTTTGGATTGGAGGAGACTATGCAAGCAGCCTTTATATGAAAAAAAGATCTTTCCAAAAATCCCCTTGAGGAAGAAAAGTAACAGTTTGGTTTAGAATGTCTTGTGCCCTCAGTTATATCATTACTACAAATTTCTCTTTACAACCCTGTCATCCCTTAATTTGTCCATGTATTTGTCATACACTAAATAAATAAATAAATTGGAATAGAATCTGGGTGACTGGATGCCGCTGAGCATTTACTGACTGGATGCCCTTCCTGATGGCACACAGAGTTCACAGCAGAATTTTTTTTTCTTTGCACCCTGATAAAGAAACATCTGCTGCTACCTAGGATTGAACTCTCAACCTTCCAAGTGGGAGGCTGGTGTCTTCACCTCTAGGCTACGCCACTGCTCTGTTATATCATTGCTAGCAGGACAAAAACATTTCCATTGCCTGAGATGATTCAGCTCATTCTATCACATCAGGATCCTATCATTTCATTCTTTTGCAAGGATAGACTCAGACGACTACTCTGAAGCAGAGAATCTTCACTCCTAATAAATAATATTTATTTTCCTAGAAGCATAATAGCGGTAAACAGCCTTGCAAGCTAACTGTGCTTACAACTTATTGATTTCAATTTGATTGTATTATAATAAATGAAGAACATGTAAAGTTATTATAGTGAGACTGAGTTTGGGGAAAATGGACTGGATCAAATATTTATATTGTTTCCGTAATCTAATTGATGATATCTTCATCACCTTGACTAATAGGGTACTTAGAAACCAGAATAGTGAAAAGAGAGTTTGTAAAAGCCATCCTTTTTCTTTTCCATTTCAGCAAAGCAAGCTTGGTTTCCCATCCTTACCACATTTTTTTTAAAATTCTTAGTATTTGCTTTGACTAGTTCATTTCCAGGCCTTGTGTATAAATCACATTTCACCTACAGCTCTGTAATGCCATTAATTCATAATTACTCTACCAGTTACCAAAAGATTAGTTTTGATCATGGTATGATTTTATGCTAGTTGTCAGAGGTGGTATTCAGCAGGTTCTGACCAATTCTGGAGAACCAATAGCAGACATTTTGAGTAGTTTGGAGAACCAGCAAATACCACCTCTGACTGGCCCCGCCTCCATCTATTCTCTGCCTTCCAAGTCCCAGCTGATTGGCTGGGTCTTCTTTGGTTGCCCTGCACAGGAGAACAGAGCTGGGAAGGTTAGTGGGGTGGGAATGGAGATTTACAGTATCCTTCCCCTCCCATGCCCACCAAGCCACACCCATCAAGCCACACCCACCAAGCCATGCCCACCAAGCCATGTCCACAGAACCGCTAGTAAAAAAAATTGAATCCCACCACTGCTAGGGGTAAATAATTTTTAGTGACTGGGCATTTGAGGACTGTGACATCCTGAGGGTAGGGCAGTAATGTAAAATAGGAGGAACAAGAAGTTGTTATCTGTTTAGCAGAGGAATTTATCCAAAAGAAGACAATATATGCAGTTAAAGGTTGAACTGTGGAATCCTCGGTGCTTCTATCAATCATTAGTCCTAGGAAACATGGGGTTTGCTTCTTAATGCTATACAGTAGCTTGCCATGCCAGTTTTGGTGTGGATGTGATTTTCTGCTTGGTTGTTCCTTGATTAAGGTATTGTTTTCTGCTTGATTGTTTGTCTGATATTAATCCCTGCTTATCTGGTTGTTGCTTGCTGGAGAAAGATATGTCCTGGTCTTTTTTTTTCTTCTTCTTAATTTAGATATAGCTTAACATCTATATAGATAATGTTATTAAATCGAGCAAAGTGTACAGACAAAAGACTTCACATTTTCCACTACTTTTCATTCAGTAAAGTGGCAAAACAAAAGAAACAAGGAAGTCCAGAAGTTAGGTCCACTAAAGTATGTCCTTCAAGATACTATCTTCACAAGGAAAAATCTCTTCTGCTCTTGAATGTTAGAGTAGAGTTTGTCCTTGCTTAACAAGGGACCAGCATAAATCTTCTCTGTCTTTTATCTGGAATGAGGGCACATCAAGTTATTTGAAGTGTCATATTCACCCATAGCATCTTGTTGCTATCCAAAATCTGCATTACAATTTCCTTTATATAGAGAAGCCATAGTCCTTCATGGCTGGCATCAGGAAAGTAGCCACAAGCTTTTGGGAGCTCCCCCGCCTCTCAGGATGCCAGCCGTAGCTTCTGGTGAAATATCAGAACAAAAGAAAATGGCCATTCAGCCTGAAAGCTCATCCCTGCTTCAGTGGTCCTTCTTGTTCAGCTCTCATTAAAAGCTTCTGCTGCCCTGGGGCCACAGCTCTGGAATATACTAAAGACTTCATCATTAAAGACCTTGAAAAATCCCTAAAGATTCTCTTCCATGACCTTGTGTTAAACTGAATTTTTTGTGAGACTACAGAGGCTTTTGTCTTTGGGATATGAAACATCTGCATTATTATCACAGGGTTTTTATTCAAAGTTAAATTGATCAGAGCTGGGGGGAAAAATCCTAAGTGATGTGTTAAGAAATATTTTGTAACACGCACTTACCTGGTTCTTTGCTGTATAAAAACTCTTCTCTCATGTACCACCTATTAACTTTTTGTAAGGTGTACACCTTTTTATAAGCCCCCAGTATAATACATACATAACATACAGGGTCAGTTACTGGTCTGGAGATATTAAACACTGTTCTTGAGACAGTTATTACAAATGGATTGGAACTTAGGCGTAGAAAGAATATCTCTTTCTATATCTATTTGTCTCTTCCTCACCTTACACATGCTTCATTATTGCTTCCTATGGATATATAATTGGAATCAGCAAAGCCAAGTCCACTAATGCCACGATCTCCCCTGAATTCAGCAGAAGCAATTTGCAAGTGAAGGTATGATCTGTGTCAAAACAGCTGCACATTTCTATTCAGTAAGAAAAGTATTCAGTATCCTACTGCTTGTAGCCAGGCCTGAAGTTAATGGCATGAGGAGAGGCAGTCAGAAGGGTAACCATTGTAAAAAATGCTGCTAGATTTCCTGTGTTTCAATATTTTTGAGTTTTCACTAGTAAAGGCTATGGATTTGGTGAGAGGTTTTTCCACACACCACTGGTATAAGGGAACTCTGTTGAGGGCTGACTCAGCTTTACAGGTTGGCTTGGATATCCAAAAAGAGCTGATGAACAAAGCAAGGAATAGGACAATGGTTTCTGACGAGAGGAAGAAAGAAGAAAATGCAACAAGTGTTGAGAAAAAAAATCGATTCACCTTGTTACAGTAAGTAAGTATAAGCAATCTGTCTATACCCACCATATTTGATAGAG
Source organism: Notechis scutatus (assembly GCF_049901735.1). Taxonomy (NCBI): domain Eukaryota; kingdom Metazoa; phylum Chordata; class Lepidosauria; order Squamata; family Elapidae; genus Notechis; species Notechis scutatus. Next base: position 13,738,731 of record NC_142017.1, on the reverse strand, counting down.
GGAGTGTAGATTAGCAGGATTTCAGAATTTCATTGCAGTCAGCAATCATCCCTTTATGGATTTGCCAATGAAATCTTACACTCAAATTTATGAGAAAACACTTGCTTAAATATGATAACTAGTTGCGATTAAGATAGTTATAGAATACTAAATAAGCAATCAACATAAATCATACTAAGTTACTAAGTAAACAATACATAAATAAACAGACACAAGTAACAAAGTTATAGTCATAAGAAGATAAGGAGATAGGTAATAGGAAAGATGAGAAGAATAAGAGACAGTGTTGTGGGAATTAGTTGTTTAGCAGAGTGATGGCATTGGGGGGAACTGTCCTTGTATCCAGTTGTTCTGGCATGCAATGCCCTATAGCGTCATTTCAAGGGTAGAAATTGAAATGGTTTATGTCCAAGATGTGAGGGGTCTTTAGATATTTTTACAGCCCTCTTTCTGGCTCATACAGGTCCTCAATGGAAAGCAGGTTGATAGCATTTGGTTTTTTGTTTGTTTTTCCAGTTCTAATTATAATTTTTATCTATCTATAAAACTTTTTTATATTTGTATCTATTTTTATAAATAAGTTTTATCTATCAAGGAAAGGAACATTACAATCTAGTACATCCATCTTCCATCAAGCCAATTTCACCAATGACCCATGGTGGCACAGTGGTTAGAATGTAGTATTACAGGCAGTTGGGCAGTTCGAGTCTCACCATCTCATGGCTGACCCAGCCTTTCATCCTTCCAATGGGGTCAATAGACAGACTCTGTAAAACTGTTTAGAGAGGGCTGTAAAGCACTGTGGAATGGTATATAAGTCTAAATGCTATTGCAATTTCCCACAAGTTCTACATCAATTATTTCAGCACCTCCAAAATATTTGAGCCACAAAGAAGACAATGGGTCACCATGCAGGACAAAGCAACCCATGAGTATAATTCTCAGAGGTCAGCTTTTGTGACTTATACCAAAGGCCAAATTCACTTACAAATGCCAATGTACAGGTTGAACTGTTGTCTTCAAATGATTTATGACTCTTCAGGCAAAGTTTTTAGAAATATTTGAATTGAATCCAGCATAATTATGGGTCATTCTCCAAATATTCTCTACCAAGTATAGAAAAATTCATTCAAGTGCACACAAATGTGACCTTATCATTAGTATTCAATTGCATCAGGTTTTTATTTTACTATCTGCTATACATGGTTTTAGTGAAGCAGGTATAATAATCAACTTTGATGTAGCCAAATACTAAGAAAAATGTCCTCTGAACAATGTTTTAGCAGAGTCTTAAATTCCATTTATTCATCAAGTTTCTCTCTGATTTCTAACAAAGATGGAACACAGTATAAATTCTCAGACTCAGGTTTACTTATCTGGAATAAGATTAATGAGTCAGTCAGTTAGGTTTATTTTTTACTCATTAACAGTTTATTCAAGTTTAATGTAACTTAAATCAGCAATTATGGGATTTTCTGTAGGTATTCTCAGGAACTGAAAGTAAGATTCATTGTTTCCCTGTGAAAAACTCAAAAGATATTAAGACTTTCCAATAATGTTATCCAGTGGAAATGGATATTTACAATTATAATTAATTGGACTGATTAAATGCAAAGACTTTGTTTCAGTTGCTGACATGCTACAGAAAATGAACGTATGCCAAAATATTTTATCTCAAAGAATCAGAGGGCATTAATTTTGGCTAAAAAAAAAAACCTCATTAAATGGGAAACAGAATAACCTTAAGAATACAGAATTTTCCATTAAAGCTAAAATATTGACCACAACTTTTCAATTGTTCCTCTGAGCTCACCTAAAAGTCTCAATCAATTCTCCAATTGCACAGAATTTCCTAAGCACCATCATCCTGAAGACAGAAGAACAAAAGGAAACTAAAGGACACATTTATCAAATGGAATCCGTTTCTTTCCCGACTCTTTTCTTTCTTGATTTAAAACCTCCTTTCTTTTAAAAAAAAGAGTTCACAGCCACAAGGGAAAAGAAAAAGTAGTTTGTTGCTTTTCTGGCTAAATCATAGGAAGGATTAGAGAACCGGTAAGAATTCAGTGCTGTGGTTCTAGGGGTCATCTAGTCTAACCCCCTGCTAAGGCAGAAGACTGCACCATTTCAGACAAATGATTGTCCAATCTCTTCTTAAAAACTTCCATTGTTGGAGCAGTCACAACTTCTGGAGGCAAGCTGTTCCACTGATTAATTATTCTGACTGTCAGGAAATTTCTTCTTAGTTTTAGGTTCTTACTTCTCTCCTTGATCATCCTAAAGGTGCTTTTCCAGGAGACAACTGCACTCGCCGGTTTTTTCTTTGAAGACGTTTCACTTCTCATCCAAGAAATTTCTTCAGCTCTGATAGGATGGTGGAGAATGACAGGATTTATACTCCTTGCAGCCAGCTGGTCATTTGCACCCTTTTAGAGGGTTGTTGAAGCACATGGAGGTTTATCTGTGATCTCAGGGTCACCTGAGTAAGTGCTCCTGGTTCCTGTAGTCTGCGTTTTTTTCTCTGGAAATCCATCCACTATCCTGTAAGAGCTGAAGAAGCAAAATTTCTTCAAAGAAAAAAACCAAAAAAGTCCAGTGCCATGGTGAATATTTTCAAAAATGGTGACTGCTATTTACCACCTTTGTTTTTAGCTTTGAATTAGAAAACGTTATTCAGAATTCCAGCTTCACAAAAATTATGCAGCGGAAAATAATTCTTCTGGATTGACACCAGCATTATAATTGGGGTTGGGGGGGGGGTGTAGTAAGAATGTCATATTTAGCATAATGAATGTTTGTTTATTTGCTCTTAGGGCAAGGACTCCATCCCAAAATGATAGTTTAGAAACCCTATTTAGCATTATATATCAACTCAGGCATGATGGCTGACTGAACAAAGGATGGTAACCAGCTACAACAGTACAACTCTTCACAACAGTTTTTAATCATGTTTAATCTGGATTTAAAAATATATATTACATAAAATCATTATTTCTTCATTTTTATCTTTGCATCTTTTAGCTATTTGATTCTTGGATGTGGGTGAACTATAATTTATAGTTTGAGAACAAAAATTTCAAAGTACTATCCTTGGAACTTCTAGCCTACATTACAATACTTAACTACTGCTTCATTGTGATGATCACACCATTTATGTTTATCATTCCTTGTTTTCAGCCACATAGCTTTCCAAAATCATGAGCTGCATTCTATGGTATCTCATAATAGCAATGCAATTCATTTATAGCAAGATGTATTTGTATCACCATGGCACCACCAGGGTATGGGGAAGCATGATTTTTCCCCCTTGTGTTGTGAAACATTTTTTGTATTAATTCTCATGGATCAATTATCCTTTTCAAACCACAATCCATTGAACCATAAGCATTCATATATATTTTTCAAATTCATCTAATTAACTCCTGCTATATTAAAGTGCTTTCTTTATAATTGTAAAGCAAAAAAATACAAATATATGTATTTGTCTTTAGTTAATAGGGTATTACCAAGACCACCTTAGTGACTGTCACATTAGCAATAATTTCAAATAAACAATGCCAGGGTTATTAATCATCGTTGTTTATCTTGTTCATTTAAAACAACACTTTCACATTTTCAACCAAAAAACAAACTCCAAAATCTCAAAGATCACTAAACAATAACAGTTCTTGACAGCATGATTAAATTTAAAAGAGGTATAAAAAAAAAGGAAGAATAGAAAAGATACCCGATCATTACTTATTTAATTACAAATACTTGTAACAGTCTACACAAGAACAACTGATTTTTCAGTTGTAGCTTTTGTATGTTGGACTTTAAAAAAAAAGAAAGAAATAGAATAATAATATTTATAAGTTTCAGGAGATGTGTCTAATTAGTTGTCAGAGTCATAGATTAGAACAGATTTTCTCACCCTGTCATTCAGTGTAATTCTTTTGGTTGCTGCACTGAGCAGCAATATATATTATTAATATGGATGAATAATTGCTAATTAGAAACTTGTTAACACTTAACCATTCTGGAATATGATGGATTTGCTGCCAGCCACCAAGAAAAAGGTGATGTGAGATGACCTCACTTATGAGTTTGCTTTGATTTGTCCATCATCTCTTAATGTCATGGAATCTGCTATTTTATTTTCTAAAAATGAGTGTGTGTGGCCAAAGGGTGTAGTAACAGGCAATTTTATGATTCATTAATCATTCAATCTCCACTGAACTATATATTATCTGGTTATATTTTTTTCTGTCCAATGGGATGAAATATATAATTGTTTTCCAGTCCTAACCTGTAAGAAACTTTCCTTCTGTGCCTTCTGAAAAATTAAAGGGGAGCATCTAAAATAATTTTGATACTGCCATTCCAGTGGAATGGAAGCTACAAATAAATCAAGAGGCTAGAACCAGTGCTCAAGGCTTAAATCAGAATCAAAATGTAAGCATCTGAACTAAACCATAATGATAAAAAAAAATAACTTACATCACAACATTATCTGATTCATGAGGAGCTTTCAACATAGATCCAATTAACTTCTGCATTACTCCATTATGGTGAATTCTCCATTACTCTAGGAAATGGTGAATTCTAGCTCTGCCTCAGGGATGAAAACTGGCTAGGTGATTTTGGACCAATCATATTCTCTCAGTCCAATCACAGGTTTGCTGTTGTTGGGAAAATAGGAGAATGAAGGAATATTAGGTACATTCATCGCCTTGATTACCTGTGAAGTGATACAGGTGTATAAAAATCTAACAATGCATAAATTAAATGCCCACCCTAATGAGTTTTTCAGATAATCAGAACAATTTCATATTTTCCTATTGCTGTCAGATAACATGACTTTATTACACACCATGTCCCAGTTTTTGTATCACAATGCACAAACTCTACTGTGAGACAATATACAGATCCACTTTCATGAATTGGGCACTAGACTTTTATCTGATCTCAGCCTAATTTTCATTTTATTTCCTTAGGAATGATCTTAAATTATAAAAGTGTGTGTGTGTATCCCTAGATTGTGCTGGTGTTTACTCTCACCTGTGATTTATTGTTTTGATATTGTCAAGCATTTTATCTGCCTGGAAAAATAAATTTCAATTTCAGTTTCCCCAGTTACTTTTCAGGAAATATCACCCCCATGAGTTTAAATGCCTTCTCAAGGCGATAGCCATTTCACATAGGCGTAATACATGCAGTGAAGTTGCAGAACTATCATTCTTACAGTATAAAATATGTATTAGAGAAAAGTGAATACAAAGCTGATTCAAGAGGTGCGTATAAAAAAAGTATGAATATTTCTATGTTTTTTTATGTTGAAAAGAACTTATTAGTAAGATTCAAACTTTAGGGGGGAAATACATTGATTGTATTATTTATCAGTAAATTCCTTTGCTGATTATTTTATGAAGATCTGTACCTGAACCTGGTGTGCATTGGGGGTTTGCATTGTAGCTAGGCGAGGCTGTGGATCCCCATTTTTAATCTTTACAGCTCATTAAATTTTAGAACACACATTCTTAAATTGGAAATGCTCATACTTTTTTCTTAGTCCGTGTGTCTGATTTGCTAGTTTGTGGTCCAGTGAATAATTCAATCAGATTACAATCTAGCCTGTTATTTGAGCCCAGTGTTATGGTTAGTTTAAGATACAGGTGATTGTGTGATCCCAGAAAATTGGACTGAATAAATTGGTTTAGCGTGTTGTATAAATACACCTAATGTCTATCCTGTCTGTGTATTGGTCACATAATGCAGACAGACAGTCTTTACAATGGTTAAAATTAACAAATACATGTCTATCTATCTAATAAATAAATCTATTTTTTCTAGCATCTGTCTGTATCTATCTATCTATCTATCTATCTATCTATCTATCTATCTATCATCTATCTATCATCACCATTTTTTATTCCCCAAGTAATTCATCCTATCCATACGACTGCACATCATATGCACCATTGTTACTTAGTGAAGAATGTCAATAAAGCACTAAATGTCTATTTTGTACCTGTTAGGTAGAAGATTACTTTTCCATTGTTTATTGGAATACCTCACTGCATGATGCAGAGATTGCAGACGAGCATGGTTACAGATTATCTTGAGATAACTGTTGTTCCCTGGAATCCCTTTGCAAATATTATAAATTAATGTCAGACAATAAAGGAGAATATTTGTAGTGCAAAATTGAAATATGGGGGGAGGTGTTCCTTTGGTGCTCATTGAAGTTGGTTGTTTTCTTGCAGAAGTTTCATTCCCAAACTAGGTACATGGTAGACCCTATTCTATCAATATGAAAATGAGAGTGGTAGAGCTTGCCCTATGAATATGGAAGGTCTAATATTCAACTTGGATTAAAACAGTCTTGCGCTGGGCTAAATAATACCCCCATGTTTTTATAAGGTTCAGTGGAGGCAGTTGATGTGGCCAGAGAAGAGAGTCCTTTAATGTCCAGGATAGGATGCCTTGATGAAGCTTTCCAGTTCTTTTTCAGATAAATGATCCAAATAACATTCCAGTCTTCAAGGAATGTCAAGGATTCTCTTCAACATTAAGAGAAATTTAAAATGCCAGGTAAAATATTTCAACTTATCTTTCAAAGAATCAGGAAATACTTGATGGGAAACATCTCCCCCCCTAGATGCTACTTCCAGGTAGATTGCTTGAGACTAGGCTAGGCTAAATTTTAATATGACATACAATTTTAGTATGCCTCATACAAACGTAATGTGCCTTATTTAATTTGCACATATAATGAGCCGCTATGCTTATTTAAACTGACGTTCAGTCTTGATCTGAAGTACAGGTGGATCATCTGTATTTGGGCTCCACTGATTTTCTTATTGCTGTATTCTGGTAGTTGCCAAGGGAGGCAGCTGCTACCCCAGTCTTCAAAATGTACATGGGACAGACTTGGGTGGAAAATATCAATGTTCATGGAACAAGGACTTTAAATTTGATGAGCTTGAACAAAAAAAAAGTCAAAAATGTTCTCATGTTGGAAAAAATCAATTGAATGTTAGCCAAGAGAGCTGAAAAGCTAACAGATTGATGAGAGAGAAGAAAAAAATGGGCCCCATTAGTAGGCAATAGTTGGACTTGACAGAGTCTCTCAGTCCAAATAACCAGGGACTTTTTGAGAAACATTTTTGTAAATACACTTTGTTTTTCACATTAGATTGATTAGACATATAATTCAGTCCGATTTGCAAATCATACTTTGCATTTTCAGTTGAACAGGGGAGAAGAGATGCTTCCAGAAGCCAATTGCTATGTCTAATTGCATTACTAAACTATCTCTGTGTTTCTGTATTTTCCTCTGCAAGATATGCTGACTATATAGTTATGCAGTAACTTCTAAGGTCAACATCAGCATAGTTGAGAATCTTACACTACTAGAAAATCCTTTTTTAATCTAACACTGTTCTGGAACTGGAATTTAGCATTATATCTTCTCTAGGGGTAAACACAGTGGTGGGATTCAATTTTTTTTACGACCGGTTCTGTGGGCATGGCTTGGTGGGTGTGGCATGGCTTGGTGGGCGTGGCAGGGGAAGGATACTGTAAAATCTCTATTCCATCCCCACACCTGGGGGAAGGTTGCTGCCGGTTCTCCAAAAAACTACTAAAAATTTCCACTACCGGTTCCCCAGAACTGGTCAGAACCTGCTGAATACCACCTCTGGGTAAACAGATATAGAAACAATTTCAGTGAAGGAATGGATGGGCATTAAAGGACAGAAAAAAGCAGTGCAGTCCTGGAAAAATAGATAGCTTGAGAAAGAGGCTTAAAACAATCCCATCTTGCTTGTCTTTGGCCTAAAACAGGGCAGAACAAATAGTCTTCAATATATTATTATAGTGTCTTACAACAGTAAAGGACCAACCTAAAATCCTAAAGGACCATTCCTAAAATTGTGGTGACTATTTCCTGACAGCCTAGAATTTCCATTGCTAAGCAATGCAGTCCATTAAGTGAGTCATATTCAATTTTATGGCATTTTTGTCATAGTTGTTGTGGATTTAGCTTCTCCCATTGATATTTTTTTTAAGATGCTCATAAATGGTAAATGATGATCACATGGACACTGAAACTGTTGTAAATGCATGCTGGTTACCAAGCATCCAAATTTTTATTACATGACCACAGAGTTGCTACAATGGTCATAAGCGCAAAGTCCAATGATAAGTCAAATGTCTGTGGACATTCTCGATCATCCAGGTCATAGTTGTCCCAAAGCTGCTTTTTCAAGAGCTGGAAAAGCTTTTTGGATGAGAAGCGAAATGTCTTCAAAGAAAAACCAGAAAGTCCAGGGGGCTCTTGAAAAAGTACCTTTGGGACAATGGTAAGTCACTTTCTTTCAGCATTGTCCTAACTTTAAAAAGTTATTAAATGAGTGGTCATAAATCAAGGATTATCTGTGCCTTAAAGAGCTGACACAGGGAAATATTGGAGAATGAGGTTGAATCTGAAGATTCAGAATTCACAGAGCAGCTGGATCTAAATAATTCTGAACCTGATTTAAAACCTTCAGAAGATACCTTTCTGATCTTGTGTCTGGAAGATCTTTATTTGAAAATCAACACACCATTCAGTCCTTGCAGTGTACACTCACAAAAAGGAAAATAGAACTTACCTGTAAGGTGGGTATTTTTTGAAAAAAATGGCTCTGATTACCAGCAATTGGACTCTAGTTAGCCAGTTTATATTCTCATAAATAACTCCAAGTTTTATGTTGCCCCTCTAAAGATTTTGGTAGTTTTATTACACTGGAAATCTAACACTAAAACAAAGCAAACTCATTTTGTCCATTCATCTGCAGTAGAGAAAGATGTGGGTTAAGAGGAAAGATGGTGCAATGGATGTATTATTGGAATCAGGGGGAAAAAGAATTATTATTTTTTAATCCTCATTCAGTTGTGGCTATCACGGGATGATCCTTTGTTAGTCATTATTTCATAGTATGTCTTGAAGTCTTGTTTCATGCATTGACATTGAGCAACCCTACATATATGACATTGTTACTTCTATAAGAAGTAGGGAAGTTGCTCCTCTTTTAATCCTTATGGGAGAAGCCATTCATCGTCCACCTGTGGCCTCTTCTCCCATGTCGATCTTGAGTTCTTAATTGTTCTTTCCTTTTGGCAGCTCTGCGCATGTGCAGGCTGGGAACCGGTTCCAGAAGCTCCCCTGCCTCACTGCTGTCTGAGCCAGAAGGCAGCTGATGACTGCCAGCCTGCCCTGGCCCCATCTCTGCCTCTGACGCAGAGCCCTCATCCAAGTCTTCCTCAGCTTCCAGGACTGGCCCCAACCTCCTCACTGTCCAACTCTGCTTCCAGCTACATCAGCCACTGGTGGGCCACAACAACTTCATATGCCCACTCCTTTGCTAAATAGATATTTTTCTCCTTAAGTTCCCACCATTCTGATAGTTATAGAATTTTCCTTGCTCTTTTTAAAAGGAGTGATGAAAAATAAATGTATTCTAGAGTTAAAGCTTCTAAATACCCGACTCTGTAGTTTCTTCCCCAAACCCCAAAAACTTTAACCTTAGACTGTCTACTATTGACCTCACCCTTTCCTAAGAGGTCTGTAGGGGCGTGCATAAGCGCACCAACGTGCCTACCCGTCCCTGTCCTATTGTTTCTCTTATTCTTCTTTTATTTTTCTTATATGTACCCATTTCATGTATTCACAACTATATATACACTTATACTTATTATCTTGTAAACAATTGGCAAATCAAATAAATAAATAAATAAAAAATAAATAAATAAATACACTGAGAGAATCTGCAGACAAATTCCTTGTGTGTCTAATCACACTTGGCCAAATAAAGCTATTCTATTCCATTCCATTCTAAATAAATTCATAAAAATTAGAGCTAACCAAGACATTGAAGCTTGTGAGAGCATGTGCATACCCATATACATATTTATTTATTTATTTTTATTTATTTATTTGATTTGCCAATTGTTTACAAGATAATAAGTATAAATGTATATAGTTGTGAATACATGAAATGGGTACATATAAGAAAAATAAAAGAATAAGAGAAACAATAGGACAGGGACGTAGGCACGTAATGCGCTTATGCACCCTAAGCCTCTTAGGAAAGGGTGAGGTCAATATGTATCTCAGAGTGGATAATTCAAATGTAGCCAGTCTCTACAACCTGATTTCTTCCTGATGGTTTAAACTGGAATTCCATACATTCTATACATGCTGACTGGGGTTCATTTTATTATGTTGCTGGCTTGAAAATAGAAAGAAGAGCTTTTGACCTCTCTCAAAAGGATATTTTGCACAGCCAGCTGAGCTTCCTGTAGTGCCATGCAGAGTTGAACTTGAAAGAGACAGAGATTAAAAAAAAATCTCACACACACATACACGCAAACACACATCTCTGTCCCCTTGTTGTAAAGTTAATAAAAAGTTAAGAGGCTATTCTCTACTCTCCCACTCAAAGTGATGTTTAGAGAAATGTCTGCTAGCTTCAAAGACACTGTTGAAGTGAAGCACCCTTTGAAGCTTTGCACAGCTCTTATGTGAATTAATACTCTCTTTTACATGGTGAACCCTTTCCATAGCAATCTTCCTTATTCCCTCACTTCCATTCAGTCCTGCAGAAAGTAGGAATTTTTCCCCTCCATCCCTGATTTATTCAGACCGAGATGTGTGGACAGCCAGGAAGAAAGCTGATCTTTGACTATAAATAAAGTTTATTTTATGCTATGGAACGTCAAGAGACAGTGGGGTGACAAGGAAAGATCTGCTTTTGCTTCTTAAAGAACTAATGCAATATTTGTCTGCATCAGCAGAAATATTTTATCAGGATCAGGGGAAATGCTAATTCTACAGTATGCTACATTGGTCATATCAGAATACTGTATCTTATTTTGAGTGGCTCTGTACAAGAGGGATACTTAGGAGTTACAAAGAATGTGGAGCATGGTGATAAAAACAGCGAGGAACCTGAAGGCTAAATTATATGAACAATGGGTTAAAGAAACTGGGTGTATTTAGCCTAAATAATATAAAAGGTTAAGGAAAAATAAGAGACCAGTCTTCTAATGCAGGCTACCCCAAAGTAGAGGATGTGGATTCATTCTCCATAATTCATGATGGTAAGACGAGATCTAATGATTGGAAGTTTTATACAGGACGACCCAAATTTGAAATTAGGAGGAAATTCCTGACCCTGGATCAGCATAGAGGTTTTCAAGCAAAAAAATCCTCTGTGGTGGATCTTTTTTTTACAATAGTATGAAGATTCCTGCCTCATGCATACGGTTGAATCAGAGGACCATCAAGCTTACTTCCAACTCTTAATTACATAATTCTATAAAGATAAGAGGATATGAAGGTATTGAAACTTATAATAGGTATCTCAGTTCTTCCAGCATTTCAACTATATTAATTATGAACAAATGAAGTAAACCACTGGGCTTTCTATCTGCAGCAAGACATTACTTCATAAAATATATCTGTCAAGCAAAGCAACACAATAATTTTATGTGAAACCCAGAGAGGAAGAGAGAGTGCTCCAAGGTTTGATCCATATGAGGTATAGATATTCTAGGAGTAGAAATTAAATTCTTTACTAGAAGAGCTAGGGGCAATCTACACATTCATATCATGAATGCACCTGGTTTGTCACCAAGCAAGGATGGAAGCTAACTCTCTTGAGATTTTCCTTCCTATTGATACTCATCCTCCTTGATTGCTTCCATCTCTTTAGATTAATCTTTTCCATCCTGTCATGTCTTTACTTGGATTTTTAAGAATTGTAAGCCAGACAATTCACTAGGCATATTCTCATAAAAGTTTACTTATATCTGATATATATCTCAGCAGTGTTACATAGGTAGCTTGAGGCATGCCCATAATACATCTTAATTGGTTTGAATTACATGGTGTCTTTCTGAGAAAGCTTCAAGTTATTTTAAGAAAGTTGTATATGAAGATGTATTGGATGTACTATCATGTAGAAGGGAAGGGAAGAAAGGAAAGGAAAGGAGAAAGGAAAGGAAAGGAAAGGAAAGGAAAGGAAAGGAAAGGAAAGGAAAGGAAAGGAAAGGAAAGGAAAGGAAAGGAAAGCTACAGAATCCAAATTAATTTAAGTAGAATTGATCTGCAGGCAAGTAGTAACAGGAAGAAATGTTTCTGTCATTGAATCTTTGTTGTCAAAGAATCACTTTGAATAATGTAGCTGCTTAATGTAAATATGTGAACAAAAAGAGAAGAATTGGTATATTATTTTACACACTTTTCAATGAAGTTCCTTGCCCTGCATTTAAGGATTTATTTTCATCCACACTATACAATAAAAAAGATTACTAAACTTGAAGACATTTAGAAGGACTACCTATGCTTTATTTTTATTTTTATTTTGCAAAAAAAGCAATGAAAATATCACAAGATAGTGGGTTTCATGAATAGCGCCATCAGAGAAGTCTGTGGGTCCAAATTTTAACCCAAACTTGCTTATTTTGTGTTTCTCACTTCATTATGTGGATTGGAATAAATGTTTTGTATGTCCAGATTTTGTAATGAAGTTCTTAGCTTAAAGAATGTGATATACTGGAGAAATTTAAATAGGAAATACATGAGAAATTGCATGTATCTACATATTTAAGAATATCCCATGCAAGGAGGAAAATTAAGCCATATGAAAGCAGGGTCGTATGGCCACCATTGCTGAGGTGGTATTCAGCCAGTTCTGACCAGTTCTGGAGAACCAGTAGTGGCTCCGCCCCCATCTCTTCTCTGTCTCCCATCGAGTCCCAGCTGATTGGCTGGGTTTTCTTTGGCAGCCCTGCACAGGAGAACAGAGCTGGGAAGGTTAGTGGAGTAGGGAGGGAATGGAGATTTTGCAGTACCCTTCCCCTGCCAGGCCCATCAAGCCACACCCACCAAGCCACACCCATAGAACCGGTAGTAAAAAATAATTTAATCCCACCACTGCACCATTATGATAATAAAAACTTCCCACCCTTAAAACCCATGAGCTGTTATTCTAGGACTGGTTGATGGCAATTCCCTTCTCAGTTAGAGAAATGGATATTTTTGGTTTAACCTCATTTAAAATGTTTTGCAGTGCTCCGTGGCCATGTTTTCTGCTGGTAAGTTGTTGTTCAAGTAGATGATTTCTCCATTTTGTCAGGGGCTACAGGGAGCTTTAACAAAGAATCAAGTAGCAGTTAATTCTTTCTGACTTTGCAGCCATTTTTTAAAATTAAAAACGAGTCAGTCTTTCTATCCTTGTGCCCAAAAGAGAAAGCAAACAAAACAGGCCAAAAGGATAAAGTGGATAGAAGCGATGAATTGCAAGAAATAATTGGATAAATGTAACAGGAAATTAAAGAGCTGAAAAAGTGATTACAAATAATAACAAATGATGCAGAAGAATAAGCTACTACAGGAATTCCAAACTTAACTAATGAAACTTACAGTTAAATAAGGTTGTCATAAAAGAAGTAGGATTTCTAAACAAGTTGTACACCGAGCAGAATATTGCATTGTGAAGTCTAGAATACTCCCTACTGGCACTGATGATGTTACCTAATTTGGCAAGGAAACATCTGCAAGAAAACAATCCCACTCAGAATGCACCAAGGACTCCTCATTGTGAAATCTTCTATTTTAGGGATGTGCAATTCTTTTAAACAACCATATGCCTCCCATTAACCACATTATGGTTAGAAAGAATATATCTTTCCTTTCTGCTTCCAGAAAGCTACTATAAAGCTACCCTAAAACTCTGAATTCTCTTAGACCACATATTCTCATATACAATCCCAGCTAAATCCCCAAGAATGTACAAACAGTTCCATTTTATTTGAAGCCCATAACAAAAATGCTTCTGTTGATTAAAGCTGGAAAAGTTACACACACACTCAAAATGTTATACTTTTTATTTAAACACAACCGAGATAATATTTATCTCTGAACTTTTAGAATGCTTCGGTGGCTAAGATTGAGAAAAACCCTTAAAAGGCTATTTTTTTCTTCTTGGAGGTGACTGGGAGGAGGCGAACACATTTCTGGATAGAGGAAAAAGTCCCTATTGCCTAATAAAGTTGTAATGGTGATTAACTCTACAAGGAATTCTTTCATGCCAACAAGGTTGGCATTACACAAGAACTTGAAAGATGGGAGGGAATCAAAACAATGGAAAGGGGAGACTCCATTGCAGAGATTTTGTGTGTTTGTGTGTGTGAATGTTTATTGCTACAAACTATGATTCGTCAGCACTTATTCCTTGTTTACTATGTAAGAATAACTCCATCTTTGGAAAAGAGAAAGGACTTGCTCAAAACATACTTTGTTCTATGACATGCACAACACTAAAACTACATAAAACTACAACATTTCATTTGATTGTAAATTTGTTAGTCTTTAATCTCTCTCCTCTCTGTCTCCTCTCTCTCTCTCTCTCCCCCTTTCTCCCTCCCTCCCCTTCCTTCCCCCTCTCTCTCCCTCTCCCTCTTCTCTCTTACTTTGTGTATGTGTGTACAAAATATTTTCTCTTGGAATGCACTTCAGAAGACATCTTTATAAGGAATTCATAGATATCAAAGAAAATGGGATGCATATCTGCAATATAAAGGAACTGTTCTCTTTTGAAAAGCTATGTTATGATGTCAAATTAGTTAACCAAAGGAAAAGGTTATATGCAAGAAACAAGATTAACATTTTCCACCTTTTAGTCATCATAATATTATAAAAGTAAAAAAGAAAGTATCTGGAGAATTTCAGTATAAATCATTCTAATGAGCCTTTTTCCAGAACCACTCTAAAACCAGGCAGTACTATATGTATACTAACTGTACTTATTAAATGATTCCTAGCACTTCTGGTTAGTTCAAATGGAAAAAGTAAAATATTTCAAATATTAGTCTGAGAGAGAGAGACAGAAAAAATGTATGTGAGATCTCTCTCTCTCTCTCTCTCTCTCTCTCTCTCTCACACACACACACACACACACACACACACACACACACATATATAGTATGTGGCTATATAAATCTAGGTACATAGATTTCCCTCCTATTACTGGTTTGTCACTTTGCTAAAGAAAAAATATAACTAAGTATACTATAATCAAAACAAATTGTACAAACATTTAACAAGGATTAGAGATACATTCCATTTAATGTGGGATATACAATCTGTTTCTATTACCTGAATAAGCCAGAAAGATATTAAAAAGGAATTTTTTTCAGTGTTCAGACACTTCTTTATTATTTTGATCCATTGCAAAACCCATAAAAATCATCCTGCCAGCTTGGGTAACTGAGTTTGATCCACAATTTAGTGTTAATTTCTCCCTGAAATTTTGGGGCAAAATATCCCACATGCTAATACTGAAAAGATGCTCTTCCAGGATTTGGGAAATATATGTCACATCTGATTTGGGTGTTTTCATTCCATGATCAAGTGCAGTTTGATGAATACAAGAATATGAAAGGGATAGCAGTAACAGCAAGATCCTATTCAAATTAGATTCTCAGCAGGAAAGTAATTACTTAAAGATAAGCCCACTCAAATTGTGTTTGATTCATCAAATTTATTTGATTAGAAAAAAGTGGATTTATCTGTTTCTGAACATCCAAACATTTGAATTGGTTTTATCAGTTTTATTTGAATCATTGATTAGAACATATGAAGTAGGTTAATTCAGTTCAAAATGGATAAATATGTATATGTATTTGTATGTATATGCATATGTATTTCTTTGATGTGGACTTACCATAAAAATGAAACTGAATTATTTGATACATGTTGTCCAATTAAATCAATTCAATGAATTGATTTGTCACCTCAGATAAAGTTTCACAGAAGCAATTCTAAACCCATACACCCCTACTTATAACTTATTATCAAGTAATTCCCCATGGATACGAAAGTAAAATGTTAGGCTACTTCATACCATTTTATCTGCAACCTTGGTGCCTTTATCAGAGATTGCAAATCAGCATATATATTTTTTGGAAATTTTATTGGTTTTTTTAAAAACCAACATCAACAAACAAAACATAAAAACATCAAACTTTCTTCCATAGGTATACAGTGTGCTGGTTGGTTTACAAATCATTTTGTGCATCCATTTCGTAGTCTTCAATTACAGTTACATTACATAGAAGCTCATATTATCAGTTTCATTATATCAATTTCATTACTGTATTTTATTATCTAACCATTGATAGAAAAGGTCCCACATTTTATAAAATTGTTTATCCTCTTGTTCTCTAATTTCAAATGTCAATCTACTCATTTCAGCACATTCCAATATTTTCTTAATGATTTCTTCCTTTGATGGTATTTTCTCATTTTTCCAGTTTTTAGCAAATACAATCCTAGCCACTGTTAATACATTTACAATCAGGTATTTCAAATCTTTACTATATGTTTCAGGTAAAATTCCCAATAAAAATATCTCTGGTTTCAAGTCTATATGTTTTTTTGTCATTTTTTCCAACCACGTGTGGATTTTAGTTCAGTATTTTTTAGCATCCGCACAAGTCCACCACATATGGTAATATGAGCCAGGTGTCTGATGACATTTCCAACATTTTTCTGATTTGTTCTTGTACATTCTTGCTATTCTTGTGGGGGAAAATGCCACCTGTAAAACATCTTATACAAATTTTCTTTATAAGCTGTTGACATTGTAATTTTATAATTTTGAGACCACAAATCAGCATTTTTAAAGTGTTAATGTTTGCATCTTATTGGTGTGCCTGTTAGTTGTTTTGCTACTTATTGGCTTGTTTAGGCCAATGAATTTTAGCAGAATAGTAAAAGTGAATTTGAAGAGCTGTTTGTGAGTCAGCCCAACACACTGGTTCATGACCTTAAAACAAAATGCGAGATTGAACCAACCAAGCATGTGTTCCTCATTGCTACTGCAATTGACTGGTGGGGATGATATATTAATGAGTTATGCAGCAATTCCAAAGAGAGGTGAGCAGCAGAGGGACTCGAATTGGCTTATATTAACAGACAACCTTATTGTACAGCATATTGCCATCCTACTGTGTGTCTATTCATTGTCGTTTTTCAACAGGGAATTGAAAATGATCAAACATGAGATGGGTCTTTCATAAAACTTGAAAGAGTACTTGAAACTCTGGGAGCAGTTTCAGCTTTAGTCGCTTAGATTTTCTTTTTATTTAATCACGTTCACTTATTGCCTGTTCATCCTCTAGTTATGATAAGTAACTTTGCCAGAGGAGAGTGTGAGAGAAAGAGCAGGCTGAGATAAGATTATGTTCCCTTAAGCATTCTTTAGGGTTCATGTCTGACAATGTATTCAAAGGTAGCCGCTAATTAAAGAGAAAAATATCCAATTAGCACCTGGTTTTTCTCTTTTGGAGTGAAAGAACCTCACTCAACTGCTGCAATGTGTAAAAGGAGTTGTCATTTCTCCTGCTGCTGCCTAGCCCCACAACATGCTAACATAGACACAGGAGATGTTCACATGTTTTAATAGAGTGCTGTGCTGCATTAACTTTGGAGTGTCCCTGGATCACAGGATTAATTTACATCCCTTCAGAAAGGGGGCCAGATTTAATAAAGTGCGATAATAAATTAAGCACTACCAACAGATGGAAATTGTGGCCTCTTTGATATAAAATACAATTTCACCCCAGCAAAGGTCATCAGGTGTTGTCACCTGCTAAGTCCGTCTTGAAATTTACTTTGGACACATTATTCGGCATTGGTCTTGCATGCTGGGCTTCTTAATGCAGCAACGGTTGAAGAGCCATGCAGAGTGGAGAGAGAGGCACCTTGTAGCAAAGTATTCATCAGAGCCTTTGATGCCATATAGAAATACACGAGACACAGAACCTACTTCCAATGGCTTCAAAGCACTTGTGGATCCAGGAGATTGCCTGGAATAGTCTTTGCAGTTTTCTTGGCAGTGTTTTCTAGTTTTCCATTGCCTCTTCCTAGGGCTGATGGAGAGTGGCTGGCCCAAGGTCACCAGCTGGCTTTGGGGCTAAGACACGATTAAAATGCATAGACTCCTGGTTTCCAACCTAGTGCCTTCACTATTACACGAACTGGCTCTATTATTCAACCAAAATCTAACATCTCTAATTACATTGCAATCCATAAGAAATGCTGTAAAGCAACAACAACAACAACACACAAAGATGTAATAGTAACTTATTGTCTTAACAATAACAGTGAAAGTACGGTTTTGGTGATTACTAAACTACCAAACTTCAAATTATTGGTCAAATGGTCAAAATTAATTCCCTTCAGTGAGTCTCAACCTTCTTCATCACAGACCCTCTTTAAATACCTTTTGTGATGACATCACGACCTACAAGTGTCTGTGGTCCACAGGTTGAGAATCACTATCTAGTATAAATATGTTCACCAGATACACCCAATTTGTCACTCTAATGTATCATCGTTCTAAACTTCAAAGAAGACAAAAAGTTTTAGAAGGTTTTTTTTGTTTGTTATGTTTTTTTTTTGTCAATGGTGACCAATTATGACATAATATTTTTCTGAGGCAGGCTGGTTTATTAGCTGTACACCATTCATATTCATCTGATAGAAGTTTATCATGAGCCATTTGGGAATAGCCTTAAACACCAAGTCGCAGATTTTCAGAAATATTGTACATTACTTTGTTATTATTACTGGAGGAATAATCATATGTTGGAAATCTGCACTAATGATAACTATTTACTTCTGTGGTCCTTGTTAATTCATGAAATTTATTTTACCTATTTCCTTAATGAACAAATTGTGTCAGTTGTCAGGAACATAAATAATTAAATGAAAAATAATCCAATGGTTACATTTATTTTATCTTTGGCTATGTGTGAGAATGAAAAATTGGTTGTCTGGTCATTTAGGACTACTCCAGTTGTATCTGGGAGGTATTAATGTGACTTTCCAGTTCCCTTCTGTCTCTTGTCTCTCTTCCCCAACCCACCTTGGTTTCAAGAACAGACTGAGATTAAAATAAATATCCATTTCTGTCTTCTGCATAACCTTCTCTCATTATTGAGCTTGCTGTTGTTTTCTTTAACAAACTATGGCATAGTGCTACAAACCCTATCATTGTTTCCATGGTAGAAATATAATGCACTCTATAATCATCGCACTATATGTTTAGCTTCATTTTTTACCTTTCCAGTATTATACCTCCCTGATAATTATCCATTATATTAATATTTTCATTATTCTCTTAAGAGTCCCATACTAGCACTCTGTTTCACATTCCATATGAATAAGAATTCATTTACAAAGCTAGGCAGTTACTTCTGTTTCTTCTTCATCTTAAAAAATGCAAATGTATTGGTGTTTCTTACCTACAGGAGTGAGTTTTGGGCCTTCTCTATTGCTTTATTTAACCTTTTGGTATGCATGAGCATTTTCATTATCATTCAATATCGTGTGGAGATTGCAGTTGGAAGAAAAAAAAAAGAATCAAAGCAATTTAAATATCCCCCCCTCCCCCTGTCCCCAGAAATGCTGCAAGGACTAAAGATGGGAGAGAGGTTTAAATAAAATTAAATAACATTAAATGTCAAATGTGACCATTATCCTTGTGTGTGTGTTTTTTTCTGGGCACTTAATGGAGGAACAATCAAAGAATGATGAAGATGGGCTTACTACTTTGATTTTTCTTAAGAAATCTATTGCTCTCCCAAAAGCTCTGGATTTAGAAAATTTCTTAAGTGAGAGATAGAGAGTAGAAATACGACCATGAATGTAAACTTCAAAACCACTTAAGGTGTTTGCCATGCTATAAAGTGCATACAAAATGGCTTCTAATATTCAGCCTAAAATGATCCAACTGCAGCCAATTGATAAGAACCAAAAGCTGGGGAAATTGATTATGAAATCACAATGACTATTCACTAGAGGAAAAAAAGTTGTCTTGGCACCATCCAGGAATTCTGGGTAGCAAGTATGAATTTGCCTTTTTATTAGCTGTGATAAATATGAAGAAGAAGAAGAAGAAAAAGTGAGTTGAATTTGCTTATAATCTTTCTGTCAAAAATGCATTAGAAAGAGCCAGTTCCATATCTCGTTATGAAGAAGAAAGGTGTGTTTCTGACTTAAAAAAAAACATTTTAAAGAAATTGGACTTTTAATTAATTTTCCAAATATCCTATGATAAAAGTCTTTTTAATGATATTTGAGTAACGCCATTACTCTCTGAAAAAACTCTCTGTCAAGAGTACATAATACAAACAGAAATACAATAATTTCATGCCATGTCCAATGTGAAGCTATGTCCAGGCATTATTTCTGAACCTGTCCCATAAGAATCTTGCTGTGGGTTCAAAGCATGTAGACCCTCAATGGAGGAGAACATGGCATAATTAAGATATGCATAGTGGCCCTTTTGTTCGGATTTTTCCATCATACACATAAATATCTGACTTTTTTTTAAAAAAAAATGATGCTGCACTTCAATAGTTAGATGGCCTGGACATTGGTATTTGAACACAGAACTGTTTAATTTTTATATTTTATTGGATTCTATTAATCTGGATGAATTGTTAATATATATTGCTAGTCCATTTATGATATGCCATACTCTAAATAAAATTAAAAAATGGGAAATAGAAACAGAGGAGAGAATATAATTCTGGAAGAATAATCAGCAAGTATGATCCCTTATATCCATCATATAATCAAAATCACACTATGTGATTGAATACAAAATCAAATGATAACAAAATTCTATATAGGGTTGCTTAAAAATACGTTCCTGTTTTGCTCAGTAAGGTTCACATCTACGAGAGCAATCTTGTCTTTACTGAAACTTACTGTGAATCTTTTCCTTCCTAATAGGCCATTATAATTCATTTCATTTCAGCATTTATAATCCAACACCCATTAATTATTCCCATTCATTCCTTGAATCCCCTCTAACTCATTTTGACCCCAATGTTTCAGGAATGTGGGACAGAATAGAGATGGAATTTATACTATTATCCCTATTACATTTTCTAGAATGTTCATTTAAAATTGGAAAAGAAAAGAAAAGAAAATCCCAACTCAGGCACTTAGGCGATTCAGCCTGCTTACACAATTGTGTACGTACCTCCTTATTGTTCACCCCCACACAAAAAAAGCTATTAAGCTTCTCTCTCAATTTCCAAATGTCTGTTCTAATCTAGAGTATCATTTATTTTTCAAAATCATATTAAACGATTCGGGTCTATGTGGTGAAGAGATCTCCGATCTCATTAGGTCTTCCCAGCAGTCAAAAGGAAAATAAGATAAATAATCCATTGAACTCTATGATATATGATGTGCACAGGCTTCTTCACCCTGTGTCCATTATTCCGTAGGTTTCAACAATTATCTATGCAGCTTTAGCCATACGTAACAGGCTAGGAGTGATCTCACTTGCAAACATGATAGCCTATTTCCATCTAATCATCTTAATAGGACCCTGATGAGCGCTGCATCATGGATGGGTATCCAGCTATATGCGTACCTTATGCTCTCTATTTTCTCGTTGAATAACGGAGACTTAATGTGGAATATATGCTATAAAATATAGTGGGACTTGAGAGAAAATTTGTCTTCTGCTCTCATGTGTGGGGTGATTATTTGTTTACAAGAAGAATCATTGTTGACGGGATGGCTCAAAATGTGGGACGGCTCAAAATGAAAATATTATTTGCTTTTAGACACATTAAATATGGGAAATTGTTCTACTCTAATCAACAATTCTAATAACAAGCAAGGATGGCTTTATTTTTTCTCTCCCTTCCAACCCCATTTCATTGTGTTCATTGGATGGAAATATTTTGTATTTTTAACTTCTCTCCAGATCTCATGGTGTTTTTTTTTTTGTTCCTCTTGGTTTTTTTTGCAAACAAATCATGTCATTTTTTGTTATTTCCCCAGTATATGTCATTTTGAAGTGATCTCATCCCAATAAATCCATGTTTTTGCACTGTTACTTGGCTCCAAGGAAAGTACAAATTTCAGAAGAAATGTAGTAACAACGTTAGTGAACATACTGGTTCAGGAAGTTCTAATTACACAATTGTTATGACAACAAAATGAATTTTGATACGACCTTGATAATATCTAGAATTTTATTCAAAAAAAATGGAGCAAGGTAATGCATTAGCATAACAATAAATTTAAATAAGAATTCTACTAATTATTCCAGAAATGACAACCCTAGAGGAATATCACATTTCTTATGTTGTTGAAATAAGGGGACATTAAAAGGATTACATGGCTATATATTTTCCATGAACCTGAGATCACACAAATCTATAAATTAATCATAATGTCTGCAAGGGGAACCCTATTACTGTAAGATGCAATAGAACCAGAAGGAAAATCTGTGGTAACAAGTTTCAGGAGCACTCATCATTCTGCTTATGCCTGAAGAATGAAATTATAAATTATTTTCCATAAGATCACTGAACTAATTAGGTTTTATTTCAGAAAGACATGAAAAGGAATGCACTGTAAACTGTATTTACTATTTCATACCACTGCATCAATATTGGACAAAAGATTAAATTAAAGACTAAGGTAGGGTAGATCCTCTCAAACGCACTTCCTGGACTGTATCAGTATAATTTTTTGTGGGTGTGGTGATTCCTTTGTGATTTAAAAACAAAACAAAACACCTTCCTAATCTAGCTCAAGTTTCTTCCATTTAAACATGTTTAAATTGCTTAGCTTCTGAATTCAGCCAATTTCAGACAGCTGCTGCTACCATCAAGGCATTGAAAAACAAGGGCTTTGGAAAGCTTTAGGCTGTTCAAATTGAACCGCTGAATTGTTTGCTATTTTGAACTCAGATAGGTGCTTTACCTTCAAATTGGTTTGAAGATTTAATGGACTTTAGTGCAGGGGTGGGATTCAGCCGGTTAGGGCCGGTTCAGTGAACCACATGTTAAAATTTACATCCGGTTCACTGAACCATTGGTTGAATCAACCAACTGGCTCCACCCACCCCTCCCCTTCCCTCCCAGGAGTCTGCACATGGCCCATTTTGTTTTGTTTTGTTTTTAAATAAAGTTTTATTGAGTTTTAACAAAACAAATAAAACATCTTATTTGAGTACAGCATGGTCCCGTGTTATTACATTTCCATACAGACACAATTTCATATGCATATTCATCTTATGTATTCAACTTCATATCTTATTACTCTTTTTCCAACTTCTCACTATTTCTCCCTTTACTTCTCTTAATTTTCTTTTATGGTTGTCTCATTTTCTTCTTATTCAATTGTATTTCTTTTACCTAAATTTCGATACCTATTTATTCATTGCACTTATACTTTCGTCTGTCTTGTTTACAATTTCATATGTTCTCTTCCAACGTTCTTAAGAAGCAAAATTCCACCTATGATTGCCAATCGAAGTGCAACACCTTTAAATCTTTTTGTTAATATCATATGAAATCTCATTAAACATTGAGTTTGTGCATTCTAAAATTATAAAATTCAAATTTCTAATATCTATTTTATATCACGTAAATCTCATCATTCAGACTCTGCTTGGTACTTCCCCTTGAAAATGTAAAAAGAAAAATTCTAAAAACATAGCTAATAGTTATTCAAAATCATTCTAGTACTGGTATGAACCTTGTAAATCTTTCACGTTTCTTTTCAATTTCTATCAATCTTTGAGAACAATTGAAATGTTTCCCTCCCTTCTTCATTATTACTTAACTGTTAATAAGCATACCATTGGATCGTCATAGAGTTTTATCTTATAAATTATTTACTATTAATAAGCAAAATAATTATTCAAATTCATTCAAATAATTGGTATAAATTCCCTTATAAATCTTTCACATTCCTTTTCAATTTTTTATCAATCTTTAGAAACAATTGCAATGTTTCCCTCTCTTCTTTATTATTGCATTAATTATAAATAAACATACCATTACATAACAATACAGTTTTATCTCATAGTTTTTTTACTTATTTCATTTCTAACTCATTACAGTATTCTACTGTCACAACACTATCTTTTGTACCTTTGCAGAATCCTCACTTTTAACTTAATTTAACCATTGTCTGTGTTTTCTAGCTGAGCAAATACCTTTAATCCTAGTACATTTCCCCCTTTTCTTTATTTCCTGTTTTTGTCCCTCATGAGTTCTTTCCCTTTCTATCTTTCCCCCCTTTTTCTCATCCCTTTTTTTATACCCTTCTCTCTCTAATTTTCCCTTCTGTAGTTTTCTTTTCTGCTTCTCCTTGCTGTTATACTTCTTTTTCAGACTATTTTTCTTTTTTGGCTGTTCCCTTTGATCTCAAACTTTTAACTCCTTTCCCCCTTTTTCCCCTTATTACCACACTTTGCATTATTTGATCATTGAAAATGGCTTTTTCTTTGTCCCGCCCTTCTTCTTGCTCTTGAAGTTTTTCCTTTTGCTTTTCATAGTTCAGGATCTCCATTTCAAAAAATTCAAACACGAAGCCAAAGGATCTTCCTCCCCTTTCTGCATCTTCTTTCTGTTTTTTAAGACTCATCTCCAATTCCTCCAGGAGTGATGCCATTTTAAACACTTTTGAACAACCACCCGATTGACTTTAACTAAAAACAGAAAAAGAAAGAAAAAACCAATGCCAAAACTTTTTTTTAAAATCACCAAATGATCCCAGACTGTTCCTTGTTGTTTCTTTCCTTTACTTTTCCTTTCCGTGGGTTACTGTATCTTTCAATAAGATTTCAGTTACAATGTATCCTCGGGAGTCTTTTCAAAGTTACACTGTTAATCCTCTTTATTTTTCCAGGTGGCACTCCATTTTTCCATTATTCCAAGTCCCACCCTTTTGCCTCTACTCTTCTCCTTTTTAGGGCTTTAAAATGACCAAGAAAACATTTTTATTCTCCTTTTGACACTTAGATTTCAGCTTAAGGTTGCCTATTAGTGTCAAAATAGGTTAATATAAATTTCTTTCCATACCATTTGTAATTGTCAATATAAAGGTTAAAAAAGGGTTTTTAACCTCCTTTTCTCTCTCCTTCACCACTTAAAGATCTTCTTTCAGAAGTATCCCTCTAGGTACTTTTAGATTCAGGGTACCTTGCTTAGATGTTCTCTGTTGTTTAGCCTGGTCTGTCATGCTTTCTTCTTTGTCTTCCTCCTGCACAATCTTATCCAGTCGGGTTCTTCTTTGAGGTGGCCATTTCTGACCACCACTGCAACCGCCTTCGGGGAAGGGAGTTTAGACCAGCCAAGGAGCAGAGATGTGGCTCCCCTCCACTCGGCTAGCAATCTCCCCCCTCTTCACCACCTCTACGGGGTGGCTTCAGCCCCGAATCAAAAGGATCGGGGCGCTCCAGCGGCGAGCACAGATCGAAACCGTGCACGATGGTGGATTTCAGTCTGTCACTGAAGAGACCCAAACCAGAAGTCTGCACATGGCCCATTTTGGATGCAGGTAAATGGAGGCTTTGGGAGGACAAAAAATGGTCCTCCCGGAAGTTCCAGTAAACCACGCCAACCAGGGCCACACCCACCCAGCAACCAGGCAGAGAACCGGTTGTTGGGATTTTTGAATCCTAACCCTGCTTTAGAGCTTATACTCACCCACCTCTATAGAATCAAACTGGATTTTCAAATCTAGTCAATTCAGTTGGGCTCATATCACAAAAACTTAATGACTTCTTAAATTGAATTACAAATGTTAATATCATAGGCTGAGTTGTGCATCCTTATAAAATACACAAGAAGTCCTTATTTGGATTTGAGGAAGATAGGCAGTCCAGAAACATGAAATATAAATAAATAAAATAAAGTTTAAAATCTCCTGGAGGTTTTTTTTTTTTCCAGAATAGGTGATTATATTGACATGGGAATACTTCTTCATTAGAGTTTTTGTTTTTGTGTTTTTTTTTTGGTGTGTATTTTATTTATTTATTTTGTGCATATGTGTTTGCAACATTCTAGTAGGTTATTCAAGGTAAGATAGCCTACTTCCCCTTGGGAAGGCAAGTCAACTCAACCATATAATTTTTCACAGAGATTTTGTTACACAATATTTTATCATCATCAGATGTTATATATTAAATATTTCATTGTTAATTAATTGTTAATTATGCACCACTCCATGAATCCTGCCATTTGATTAAATTAATATTTAATTACATACTTAGCACTCTAAGAAACATGATTGACAAGGAGTAATTATGCTGACTTTGTCCACCGGAAAGCACAGGAAACAAAATAAAATGACCCTTAATATTTTTCCTTGTGTGCCAGATTTCTTTCTGTCAGAAAGTACAGAGTGGGACTATTGGCATGCAGAATTTTTGATATCTGGAGTCACATAAGTTCACGAGACTGGAAAGATAGCAGAAAGAAGTAACTCAATATTGCAATAACAGAATAACAGGTTTGGAAGGTACCTTGAAGGTCTTCTAGTCTAATACTTTGCTCAAGCACAAGACTTTATAGCATTCCAAATAAATGGCTGTCCAATTTCTTCTCCAAAGCCTCCAGTGATGTAGCACCCACAACTTCTGAAGACAAGCCATTCCACTGGTTGATTGTTCTCTCTGTTAGGAAATATCTCCTTAATTCTGGGTTGGTTCTCTCGTTGATCAGTTTCCATCCATTGTTTCTTGCCTTGCCTTCTGGTACTCTCTTCTTTGTGGCAGCTAGATATTGGGAACATTGCTATCATGTCATCCCTAGTTCTCCCTCCGCCATTAGACTAGACATACCCAATTCCTGCAACCATTCTTCAAATTTTTAATTTTTAATGCTTCCCCAAGCAATTGGCCTATACATGAGTTGAGATTGTAATTCCCAATTTTCTTAATGGCTATACAGGCTAGATATTATACGAGTTGTAATCTATCTAATCTTACTTGGAATATTTTATATAGTTACATAAGAGTAAACCTCACTGAATTTAAATACACTGATGTCTGAGGATCTACAGAATTACAGAACGTTTAGGTGAGTGTCAGAAGGTCTTTTACTTAGATTTTCTATAAATTTACTAGTTTGCTCTTGGGAACCATTTTTTCCTCAACCTTTACGCCCCCCACTTTTACTACAGAGAATATCAATTTAAGAAGACTTTACAACCACGCATATAAAGTACTTTGAATATTTTAAATGCATTCTAAGTGTTCAATATTATGAAAATGTATGCAGTGGGAGAAACATTGGAGATTATACATTAATCAGAGGTAATGATGCTCATGACTCTGGACTAATTATGATATGACAGCAGGCCTTGAAAATCACTGGAGCTAGTCCATACTTATGTGAAGGTTGAGTCAATTGTATGAAAGTGTTTCTAGACCACTTGTAATTTCCTTGATGGCTGTTTTATATTGTTGCTACAGCAGAATCTGTTTATATCATTTTTAATACAGATCAATACATAATAGAAACAGCTTTAATTCATATACAGGTAGTTCTTGACTTACAACTACAATTGAACTTCTGTCACTATGCAATGAGGTCATTTAGTCAGTTGTGACTGATTTTATGACTTTTTTGCCATGTTATTAAGCAAATCATTGTCTTTACTTGCTGCAAGCCTGCTGAGAAAGTTGCAGATAGTGATCATGTGATCCTGGGATGCTGCAATTGGTCATAAATATATAAATTCATGGTTTCTTCTTTCTCCTTTGCTTTTCTTTCTCCTTTCCCTTCCCTTCCCTTCCTTTCTCCCTTTCCCCCTTCCCTCCCCTTCATTGCATCTCTCCTCTTAATAAGGCTGTGGAAATATCTCTGGCATTGTCCTGATTATCCCTAGTAATCAATTTGAATCCTTCACCCATAGGAAATGATTGGAATACAGCTGTATTTGATCATCTGAGTAGGGGAGCTTTGTTTCCCCTATATCATTCAGCATTGTGGCCCTAAGAAAATTTTAAACGAGGTCATGGGAATGAACAGGGTGGGAAAATACAAAGAAAACTCTAAAAGTAAAGTTCAGAACAGAATGTTATCTGTATTCTACATTAGAATACATCTGCAGAAAGAAGCTTCTAAGTGTAGATATGGATGTCCTGGGAGGATCATTGACTCATAGAATTATGCAAGGAATTAAATACATATAGAGTGAATAATCTTAGCCATCAAAGATATATCTGAATATTTTGAATAAAAAGGTCATGTCAGAATAATCTGAAGGCCAACATCTTCGTGCAAGTTTTAGTTATTTCAAGCAAAGTTGACTTCCACACTTGCAGTATAACTCCCTTTACTTTATGCATCCAGTTTCAGAAAGGAGATTGTGCTTATTAGCATCACTCTTGGGTACTTCTAGAAGCTACTGCTCTAAGTATTAAAAACCATTTGCTATTATGGTTCCCAACTTACTTTGACTACTATATGTATTTAATAAGATAGATATATGCCATGAAAAATCTCTACTGAAATACGACACTAGGAAACAGGTTTTGTCCCTGATCATCAATGAAATAAAAATTGTTTATCTCTATTATTATCTTAAAGACCACAACTCTAGTTTCATTCTCCAAGGATTTCTTCAAAATTGAAATTGCAAAACCAGTACTGTTCAGTAATCTAATGACTATGTGTCCTCTCCCACTACAGCTACAGAGTACAAGATCTTTTAGGTATTGTAGGCTATAGTTCCATAATTCTCCCAATTTGTCAAGCTATAATATTATATGCCACTCTTTGGAAATTGGAGTTCCACAACATCTGGAAAGTTGCATGCTATCAGTTGGAGTAGCAAGGCAAAGGAATTGGTAGAAAATGACAATCCATTCATTCTTTAAAGAATTCTCTTTTTTTGACTTATCTTTCTGTCTCCTGTTAGATCCTCCCCTTTGTGCTAACACTATGTATTATGCTGCCTTTAACCATCAAAGACATGTTTTTCAAACTGTAGTTGGCAGGAAAAGGGATTCACTCACCTATCTACTTTTTTTGTGAAGAAAAGGACAAAGATCAAGTGAGGTACTAATACCACTCTATAAAGCCTTAGTAAGACCAGACCTAGAGTACTGCGTCCAGTTTTGTTCACCACATTACAAAAAAGATGTTAACACTCTAGAAAAAGTACAGAGAAGAGCAACCAGGATGATTAGGGGACTGGAGGCTAAAACATACAATGAATGGTTGCAGGAACTGGACTTGGCTAGTCTAGTGAAGAGAAGAACCAGGAGAGACAGGATAGCAGTCTTCCAATATTTGAGGGGCTGCCACAGGGAGGAAGGGGTCAAGCTATTTTCTAAAGCGCCTGTAGGCCAGACAAGGAATAATAGATGGAAACTGAACAAGGAGAGATTTAACCTGGAAATAAGGAGAAACTTTCTGACAATGAGAACAATCAACCAATGGAACAGCTTGCCCTCGGAAGTTGTGGGAGCGCCATCAGTTGAGACTTTCAAGAAGAGATTGGACTGCCATTTGTCAGAAATGGTGTAGGGTCTCCCGCTTGGGCGGGGGTTTGGACTATATGACCTACAAGATCCCTTCCAACTCTGATTATCTGTTATTTGTTAAAATAAAATCATCTTTCTTATTCAGCTGTGGAATCTCTGTTAATGCTCCACCCAGTTTTAGCATAAAGATGGGATCCATTATATATGAGAACCTTTCAACCTTACACTAAGCCATAATCTACACTTCCTTCACCTACTGTTCATAGTCTAGCAACAACTAAATCCCTGAATGAATTCAGAAATTGGATT
This sequence comes from Notechis scutatus, assembly GCF_049901735.1. Classification (NCBI taxonomy): domain Eukaryota; kingdom Metazoa; phylum Chordata; class Lepidosauria; order Squamata; family Elapidae; genus Notechis; species Notechis scutatus. The sequence continues at coordinate 13,709,065 of NC_142017.1, read as the reverse complement.
GTATTTATTTATTGCTCTTTGTTTTTGTTTTGTTTCATTCTTAGTTCTTCAAGATAATTTGGTGATTAACAGAATTTAAGGGCACCCTTGTTATAATATGCACTTCACATTGATCAAGTTTTCAGGACTCATCATTATTCATTATGTGTAGTCAGTTTCTTGATATCTTCTTCCATAAGTCCAAATTGTTCTGTAATATTTACTGCATCTAGCAAATGATCTTCCACAATGCTAATATTTGAAATGAATTTGAGCTGGAATGATATCTTGTTCATGATTTCAAATAATTAATTATAGAACTCTCTATCCCAAAGGGAGAAAGGAGAGAAAAAAAGAAATAGATAAATCTAAAACTGTTTATTTGATAGTCATACATAGGGCTATTATGTAGAAGAAAACATTATTTGTTCTATTAACTATTCTAATTACAATACAGCTGTGATCATCATAAGTGTATTTTGCCTGTGTGTTGGCAAAGAGAATATTGTCTGCATGAGCCACTGATTGTTCCTTTAAGCCAGATTTTGCGTCCTAAAGTCCTTGATTCAGATGATTTTACATCCCAAATAATAGCTTACTTTCTGGTTACCAGCTCACTTCAGAACATTGCTACCAGCCAAGCCAGGTAACCATATTTTGGCTGTAATCCTACTTATACTAGGTTAACTATTAAACTCAACAAGATGGAATGCTTAATTTTGAGATGTAATGCTGAGAGAAGGGAAAGCAACAGATTGTACTGTTAATGAGGAACTTATTGTATTTTTAGTTATGTCTAAGCATAGGTTTTGAAAGAGTAAATTAAATATAAGTATTTCATGGATTCATTTCTAATGGTTACCTTTTGATAACATGGTTCATTCAAGTTGGCCCAATTATTTAGAGTATAAGGGATTCTTCTAGAACAGAGGTCCCCAAACTTGGCAACTTTAAGACTTGTGGACTTTAACTCCCAGAATTCTCCAGCCAGCATAAGTTGGCTGGAGAATTCTGGGAGTTGAAGTCCACTGAAGTCTTAAAGTCGCCAAGTTTGGAGACCTCTGTCCTAGAAGAACCCAAATTAGCAGCATATCACAGATTGCAGAGAAATCAGAATTAATCTTTCTTTTTTTTTAGTTTGAAGAAAATGAAAGATATTTTTATCACATTTCAAACATTTCAAAATATCTTAAAATCTATGAATATGTCTTACAAGGAATCTAAATGAAATCACAGAAAACTAGACTAACCATTTAGTGAAACACCTATTTTTCTTACTAAGTCATAGAGATAATCTTAAAACTTTCCAGCTGTAATAACCATGGAGGCATTTTTCATTCACATACTCAGTTTTAGCTAGAGTTGAATTAATGGCATTGGTTAGAGCTGTTTTGCATTCTTTGAAATATGGCAGATAGTCTGGGAAATAAAAAAGAAACCAAACAAAAACATTGGCACTTCAGATTACTTGGAACATTACTGATGAATAGCAAAAGTGTATAAAAACAAACTGACACCATCAAACAAGCACAAAAACATTGTAATATCTTCTTTCATCTGAACAAATCAAAAGGTAAATGCATCATAAGGGCTATTAAATGACCAGAGTAGATGTGGGATAAACAAAATAATGTTTTATTTTGCTGTTGTTGTTTTTTTGGATTGATACTATTTTTGCATTGATATCAGTGATTTTTTTCCCTCCCATGTTGATAACACAGTGACCTATACTATGTGAACTGTGTTAGGTGCAGTCCAATCTTCACAGTGGTTGGAAAGAGATGTACAGAAAGATTCATAAAGTATTTCTACAACTCAGCCATAGTGCAGAAGATAACAAATAGCAATAGAACTTAGACGAATATATCACCCCATAGTTACAATGGTCTCTGAGTGGTTTATAATGTCAACATATTGTCCCCAATTATCTGGGTCCTAATTTTACTGCCCTTGGAAGGATGGAAGGTTGAGTCAATCTTGACCCCATCAGGATCGAATTCCAGGCTATGGGCAGAGCTAGCCTGCAGCAGTGGTGGGATTCAAATTTTTTTACTACCGGTTCTGTGGGTGTGGCTTGGTGGGTGTGACGGGAGAAAAATACTGTAAAATCTCCAGTCAGAGGTGGTATTTGCCGGTTCTCTGAACTACTCAAAAATTCTGCTACCGTTTCTCCAGACCTGGTCAGAACCTGCTGAATACCACTCTGGCCTGCAGGGCTTCATTCCAACCAATGAGGCACCAGAGTTCAAAGCCAAATCCAAAATTAATTTATTTTTATTTAATTAGATGACCAGGGATCAATTATAGGTGTTGATGAGTATGCAGCTGAGAAGGCTGAAAACATTTGATTTGAGAAGTTTCATAATTGTCATATTATCTTCCTTTGAGGAGCACGTCTGGAGCTGCCAAAGGACAATCCGGTGCTCATAAGTTCTTCATATGTAACTCCACTGTGAGATAAAAGCTGCCAAGTAGTTCCAACTGCTGGGCTCTCTTTGCCCTTTTGAATAGTCTAGAATGAGAAAAAAATTGCCCTTAATGATAAAGATCACCACTAGCTCTTTATTAGATTACAATACTTCCACTAAAGTGTCAATGCCACCTAACCAATGAACAAATGGATCAGTATAAATACTACCAGTTCTCCAACATATACACAATCACTAATGACTAGTCTAAAGCATTCATTACTCCTACAGAGATGACACATTAACCTGACCAGCAATAATGAGAACTAGTCATGGATAGATAATGGATAGTTTCTTCCCCAAACCCCAAAAACTTTAACCTTAGACTGTCTACTATTGACCTCACCCCTTTCCTAAGAGGTCTGTAGGGTGTGCATAAGCGCACCAACGTGCCTACCATCCCTGTCCTATTGTTTCTCCTATTCTTCTTTTATTTTTCTTATATGTACCCATTTCATGTATTCACAACTATGTATACACTTATACTTATTATCTTGTAAACAATTGGCAAATCAAATAAATAAATAAATAAATAAAATAAATAATGAATTAATTTAGTCTGGTGCACTCTACTAAGGGTGGAGGAATCCACAGTACAGTCACAATCCATAGCAACACAATTTATTTAACTTCTAAAGAAAATTCCCTATTCTATGCTTTTTCACTGCATTTATTTTCTAACATCCAAAAACTGGTTTGTTCTATTTGCAGTTTTATAGAATTGGGAACAACTGGATCAGAAGTCCTTTTTTTTGTTTATTATCTCATCATCTCAAGATTGCTAAGAAGTCCATAAATACACTATAAAAGTAATTATTTTCTCCCTGCTGCCCACACCCTTATGAAAGTGGACAGTCATTTAGGCAGCAGTTAGCTGAACTTGAGTGATCTATAAAAACTAAGATTTAGAACTAGTTAGTACTTGTATGGGATTCTAGAGTTGTAGGCTGGACTGAGAAGTAAAAAAAAACAACAACTATCATTGAAGAAGGTAATGGTAACATTTTTTGTTGTTGTTGTTGGTAAGCCCCACAATTCTGAAAGTTTTTCAATAAATAATTATTTCAGTAAGTACAGTAAGTAATTCTGTATAGGTCAATTGATATACCCTATAAGGAAATAAACTTTAATGTAATGTAATAATGCAATATTGAAAATATTCTCATATATATTTTCTTTATATCAGCATTCTTGGTGTTAACTGGCAAATATGTCTCAAAGGTGGTTTTTTGTTTTTTGTTTTCAAAAAGGCAACTAGACTGTTTTTTCCCCTTGAGAAAGAAGTTGTTTTGCTGGGTTGATGTCCTGTAGGACTGAGCAGTTTGATCACCTTGCAGTCCAGGGGACTCGCAGGAGTCTTCTCCAGCACCATAGTTCAAAGGCCTCAATTCTTTGGTGCTCAGCCTTCCTTATAGTCCATTTTCACAGCTGTACATTGCACCTGGGAAAACCATAGCCAAGACTATACACACTTTTGTTGGCATTGAAAATGAAAATGTGAGTCATTTACAAACAAATGTCAATTCTACAAGAGGCATCAAAATAATACTAAGAATGAAGAAAATATGATGAAAAATGAATATAAAGATGTGGTATAACATCTTCATAAAAAGAGCATTTTCTTAAATCTCCTTTTCTTTTGAATTTAAGCCATTTTTAGTGTAGATTTTCAAAGAGAAAGAATGCTTCTCTCATTGACACTATTCTGTAATGCCAAAATATTTATGAAACTGAGAAAAAGTAGCATTAAAATGTGTTAATATAGTACTACTGCTGTTTTGGACAGGAAGGTTGCCAGGAAATAATCTTGTAGGAAGGTATTATGATTATTAATTTGCTATATGTCTACTTCAAGCTATTTCTGATTCAGGAGGAGGAATACACTGACATAGAGGCGATTTTTTTTCTGTTGATTTCATTTTTTGTTAAGTCATAGCTAAGTCATTAATAATCATAAATCTTCACTTTTCTGTAGTGGAAAGGTTTCTCACTTCTGCTTCTTATCCTCTAGTCAAAATATTCTGGACCAGAAAAATATTACTATTGGTATTTTTCACCACCTGATTGATTTTTTTTAAAAAACTGGGAATAGCTATTGAATATGTAATTTAAAATCAGTGCATTAGGCAAAAGGTGTGAACATCAAATTCATACTCTCATGTTCCTAATATGGGATATTTTCATTACATTTATATTAATAAGTTCCTTGACAATCCAAATAGCAGACATGAGCAATCTGTGAAAATATTTCCATAATACATAATGAATATAATGCAGAGATGTTACATAGATCTGTTCTTGCCCCAGTTAAAAGAAAAGAGAAAAGAAACTTCATTATTGGTAAAAGTCTAAGATCAATTTAAATGTTCTTGTTTCAGGTATTATTTTCTCCTGTGACCAGTTCTTCAGTTCTTCTACTTAAGTCCCAGTAGAAGGGAATATTTGTAACTGACTGCGGCATCTGGGGTGTGCTCTCCGAGCTTAGTTATTTTCTTGCAGACATTTCATTTCCCATCTAGGGAACATCATCAGTGTTACTATCAACAAGTCAACATCAACAAGTCTGGGAAGAAGAACTTAGACTTCATTATCTATTTCCCCACTAATTCATTCCCTTACTCATCTGTTCAAATATGCATCAAACTCACTGACACCTCACCACCACCACAAAGTTTTTGACCAAATTTTCTCTAGAGTTCTTATGCTATATAATCCTTATTCCACCAATCTGATCATCTCTTGATTTTTCCAGCTCTTTCCATTCAGTCTTTCTACTAAACCACCATCACCTTCCAGTTGGAAGTACCATACCTTCCCCATGTGCAGTGACCATGGCTCCATATTCAGCACAACGTATCAGTATTTTTTCTTTCTTTCTATTAATTAAAAAATGAAAAATGAAGCTTAGGGATTGGAATCATGACCAGGATACCAACTAGGGTGGAAAGGAAGTCAAAGGCTGCTCCCGGAAACAGCTTGCTAAATTGTCTAGTTATAAGCTTGCTAAATTGTCTAGTTATTGTAACCATTGTTACAATTTAAGATTATAAACTATGTTTCACATATTTCTGGTTCAGGAAGAGAAATACAGTGATATGGGCAAAACTATTTTCTTTGGCCATGTTGACGAGTTAAGCCAAGTCATAGCTAAGTAATTAATATTATAAATCTTTTGAAAACTTTAAATTATGTTAGTAGAAATCAGTCATTTGGTTTTCACACACACAGAACTCGTAAAAATATCTTGGTGGCTGCTATACAAAATGTCACCTTTTCTTATTTGGCATTGGGCTTAAAATAACAATCCCAGTTACATTAACTCAGTGTACTATACATTTCTATTCCTCAGTTAGCTGTCTCATGTTTGGCTCAATGTTAAAATGTGTAACAGTCCTCATTTGAACCTCAATTCCATTTCAGTTGGCTCACATGGACTGACATTTGTTTTCACGGAGGTGTTTTGATAAATTATGTATTCTGAGCTTCAGTTTTCATTTTGTTTCCTTAGCTGCATTTACCTTTCCTGAGACTATGAATCATACTTTATGTTCCAGGGAATGATGAAATTATAGCCTTAAAACCAATCAGGACAACTCTGAGAAAATAGTAATAAAGATCTTACTTCAGTATTTTTTTTTCTTTCTTTCTTTCTTTCTTTCTTTCTTTCTTTCTTTCTTTCTTTCTTTCTTTCTTTCTTTCTTTCTTTCTTTCTTTCTTTCTTTCTTTCTTTCTTTCTTTCTTTCTTTCTTTCTTTCTTTCTTCCCTTCTCTTCTCTTCCCTTCCCTTCCCTTCCCTTCCCTTCCCTTCCCTTCCCTTTCTTTTCATTCAATCATTATATTTCTAGTTTTATATTCCCATTCTACTCTCACATTAGAACATCAGTTTGAGAAGCAACTGCAACTGAAGATCATTTTTGAAAGGCAGAAGAAAGAGAGCAGAGCTAAGTTTTCCGTTTCCTTTCCCATCCTGTATGTTTAGAGTTCAAGGTGATGTATGTAATGTTCCCTCTTCCTATTTTCCCACAATAGCAACACCAGAACATAGGCTGATCTGCAGTTCTTTGGCAAGATTTCAGAAGAGGTTTGCTCTTGCTTTCTTCCTCCTAGGGCTGAGAGATAGTGACTGGCCCAAGGTCACCCAGATGACTTTGTGCCTTGGGGAAGACTAGAACTCTCTGTCTCCCAGTTTCTTTTTGAAACCACTTATTATTCTGAAAAAGTACATGGTAGCTGAAGAAAGCTACTTTAAAGAGGGTAAAACAATGTCCCAAATTTACCACTCTAAACCCTGTTGTGAGAAACATTGTGGGCAGAAGAGAATATTTGACAACTTCAACTGAAACTGAAAGTGTTAGGAACACTGTTCCTAGCTCTTTAAGAAGCACAACGTGAAACCAAATCTTGTACAGAAAACTATTCTTTCTAGTCCTTTTACACAACTACTATCACTTCTACAAAACAACTAGGCACAAGGACAGTTTTTCCCCAAAGGCCATCATTCTGCTAAACAACTAATTGCTGTAACACTGTCAACTTATTTACTAAGACTGTATTACTATTATTCCTCTCATCCTTTCTAGACCCATCTCTTCCCACTTATGACTATAACCATGTTGCTTGTATCTTTATAATTTATATTGTTTTATTTGTTTTCCTAGTATGTTAGCATATTAGTAACCTATGTATGATTTGATTGAACCTATGACTATCACTAAGTGTTGTACCTTATGATTCTTGATGAATGTATCTGTTTTTTCCTTTATGTACACTGAGAGCATATGCACCAAGACAAATTCCTTGTGTGTCCAATTACACTTGGTCAATAAAAATTCTATTCTATTCTATTCTATTCTATTCTATTCTATTCTATTCTATTCTATTCTATTCTATTCAACATAAAGATGGCTACTATCATGGTCTGTCCATTTCAGACCCTACAATTGATAGAAGGGCAATTGGACTCTGCAGCTGGATCCCATAATGTATTTATTAAGAACCCATTTGCAGAATCCAAAGCAGCCAATTATCTGGACAGGATCATTGTTTCAAAAGTCAGAACAACATTATCTTTGGACCTTTTAATGCTTTTCCTATAGATAAATTAGAAGAGAAATTCAAGAAAATCTCTTTGCTGAACAATGGGATCTCTCTCTAATAGAGATCTATTCAAATACAATAGAGACCATCACCCCTGTTTTATACTTTCAGTTAAGAAGGCAAATGCATTAGTGAGAGAATAGAGGAAAATTATGAGCAACTCACTCTTAAAAGTACATGTTGAGCTTCCTCATTTATCAGTAGAAAGGCTCATATCCAGATAGCCCCCACTGGCATTTGCACAAAATCTACCCAACAACAATTCCCAACGGAAAACCTTTGAGTTATAAGAAGACATATAAATGACCCCAGAAAGAAGATGCTGGGCTTTGAACTACCACATTGAACTACCAATCCTGAATAGGACGGCATCTACCGGGACTCTCTGTATAAATGGGACATTGTAGCTTCTCCTCGATGTGACTGCAGGGTCCCACGTCAAACTATAGATCACATCATGATCTACAGTTTGATCTGCATCATGGAATATACTGGTCCAATATCTGATTTTTTTTAAAAAAATATAAATGCTGTGCTTCAGTGGCTAGATAACCTAGAGCATAGATCTTTTTGACATTTATATTTGATTGGGTTCTGCTAACCTAATTGAAATGGTAATTTATATTGGTAGTCCATATATGAGATGCCATACGCTCAATAAATAAATAACTGTCAGTTCTATGGAGACTCTTGTTTGCAGCTGATTTCCTTGTTCTCTATATTCCCAGGGCATGTTGACTTATTTTACTTAAAATAAGACAAATAAGATAATTGTGTTTCCCTAAACACAAAATTAAATGAAGTGCATTCATTCATTGATCAAAACTGACAAGTTAGACAATTGCAATCTATGATGTATACCCTGCTTTTAAAATAAAAAATAAAAAGGAAAAAAAATCCCCAAAAGAAGAAATATATAAAACAAGTCAAAATATGAAAAATGTTTCTTCATTACTTCTTTTTTATGAGATATAAGAAACAGATACAGCAGTAAAAAATACATTAGTGATTATACAGTAATTTTCATTGTATTGTTTAAAATAAATAATTTGAAAAATCTAATGTTAACAAAGAGAAACTTCCATATAGTATCAATCAGAAAGCATAGAATTAATTCAACTTTTAAATGTATACTTAAATCTAGGCTGTACAGAAACATATTGTTTCATCTTCTCATTTTCAAAAGATAAAGACAGTCCAAAAATAGATGAGTATTATGATAATAGTTTAAGAAACACTTTTGCCTTTCTTGAGGATAAACATATGGATCTTATGGAATAGATGCCAAGTAGGTTGTGTTATCTATTTTTAAAACAACTCATTATGTGATCAAATAAATATCAATTCCCACTGAAAATGAACTAGTTTAGACACAGATTGAGAACACATATTATCAATCCATTGTCACAAGTCAAAGTAAGAAATAGCATTCAAATGCACAATAATTTATTCATTCATTAGATTTATCTCTTTCTGTTCATTCAGGAGCTCAAGGTGGCATTCAAAATTCTCTTTTCCATTTCCCCCCACAACAACTCCTTGTAGTAGCTTGAGCTAAGAGATTGTGACCAGCTTAAGTCACCACTGAACTTTCATGAGTTGGGTGCTGAGTAGGATGTCTAAAGCAATCAATCAAATAATCCATTCACTATGAGTCTTTTGGTCCTAATTTACTTAAACAGTGTAGGAACTGAATACCACACTGAGTATTTTATTGCTGTCTTTCTCCATGATTTTTTTAATGACTCTGTAATCCCTTTGTTTGGTGTAGACTTCAGGCAACTGATTAGTGAGTGCTGAACATTTACTGAGCATTTACTGATGTACAGCATTCTGCACAAACAGAAAAATATCCACCATCCTAAGAAACCCTAAAGACAAAATCGAGTTAGAAAACCAAGGAGTATATGAAATCCCCTGCACTGCCTGCCTCACCACATACATTGGACAAACTAACAGAAGAATAAGTGCACGCGTTGAAGAACATAAGAACTCAATCAAAAAGAAGAACCAACCTCTTCCCTGGTCCAACACCTCAAAGCCACAGGACATGAGATTGACTTTAAAAATACCAGAACTATCGCCAAAACTGAACACCACAGCAGCAGATTAATCAGAGAAGCCATAGAGATAGGAAAACGCCCACACAGCATGAATAAAAGAGATGACACCTCCTGCTTACCAGCCATTTGGAAACCCGCCCTCATGAACAGGCGAGTACCCAACATGATAAATGACACCAGACCCACACCCATGAGGGCCACATAAGATGCCACCAACACACTTCCACGTAAAAATCAGACTCACACCCACACAGAAGATGAGACACGACCACAGACCAGAAGCCGCACTGCAGCTGCATCACTACCCACTTCAAACTCCTCTGAACCATACATGAGCGAACTGACCCCCACCATGAAGATGTGGCACGACCACGAACTCGAAGCCAAACGAACACAGACCCAGACCCCAAACTCAAAGCCATATTAAAAACCCAAAATGCTACATCACAGCCACCCGCTCAGGACATCACATCAGAAAACTCAAGAAATTACACCTCAAGAACTCAAGAAGTCACAACACAGCAAATGACCCAGGATATCACAGCACAAGACCAAGGATACCACAGCAATAAATCTCACAAGGTCATCACACAACCCATTACCCAAGCTGTTACTACACAGGAGGCTAATCGAAAAGAGATCAAAACACAAACGACCCAGGAGATTACAGCGCAAGACCCAGGATACCACAACAAAAAGAACTCACAAGCCCATCACACAACCCATTACCCAAGCCGTTAAAACACAAGAGGCTAACGACCCAGGAGATGACAGCACAAGATCCAGGATATCTCTACAACAAAAGGCCATTACACAGCCCATTATACCAACATCAACTCCATCAGCCAATCAAGAGGCTGCAGCACAGCCAACCAGCCCAGCACACCTTCCCCCACCACTTGTATATATAGAGATGGCAGCTCCGGTCACACACTGCTTGCACTGGCACTAAGCCGAAAGCACCAGCCTGAAGATGGCGAGTGGGACCTTGCCGAAACGTTGCCTAGACACTTTGAATCTTACGCGGGAGAAAACCCGAATAACCAAAGATCCACATACAAATACCCACGAGAACCTCAGAAAACATATATATATATATATATATATATATATATATATATATATATATATATATATATATATATATATATATATATATATATATATATATATATATATATATATATATATATATATATATATATATATATATATATATATATATGGATCTTTGGTTATTCGGGTTCTCTCCAGTATATATATATATATATATATATATATATATGTGTGTGTGTGTGTGTGTGTGTGTGTGTGTGTGTGTGTGTGTGTGTGTGTGTAAAATGTAGCCTTCAAACCCACATGTGTATGATCATATCACTGCAATGTCATCAGTCTCTCTCTCTCACAATTTTCTCTCCTTCTATCTCATTGCCCCTCATTTCCCATAACACCCAGAGAAGTTATTTATTCATCTAGCAGCATTAGCTCTAAGCTTTGCTTCAAGTGATTTTATAAAGCAAAAGTGAAGGTTCTGTTCCAGCAAGACATCAGAGGAAGTTTGAGAGAGATGGAGGTGGGGGCAGAGGGGAGAGAAACCTACTGAAATTTCCCAGGGGTGGAAAGGTGGGAGAGGAAAGGCTCTGCACACGCCTAGCCTTTCTCCCACGGGGAACTTCATTCCTCTTTCAGAATTGCTGGTTGAAGCTCCAGTTCTGAGAAGCATTTAAGTGAATCTCAGAGCAACAGAACTGTGCAGGAACTTCAAAGTAGAAAAGCAACATTACTTCAAGGTCGTTATTTACCACCATGCCCAATTATGTCAAGACGTTAGGAGCAAATATTTGGGAAGGAACTTGTAACCTAGCCATATAATTTTCTAGACTCTTCCTTCCCCAGCCTTCCTTCATGATATCTGCTTACCGCCATCACCACCCTTGGTGAAACAAAAGTATTTTTATAGTATACTGTGTAAATATATATATCTGGTAGAGAACAGAAGCCACAGAATGCTTAAATTTTCCAGAAACATGTTTGCAAGCCACCTTTATTTGCTTAGAAGTGATGCCAAGTTTGATGGATATCATTGTATTTAGAAATTTGCTTGTCTCTAACTGGAGGCCTGATAAACACTGCAAGTCTACTTCAAGAACCGTCTAATCATACATTAGATGAAATTATTTTTCCCCTGATTAAAATCAATGTTTAGTCACGGCCTTGGTTTTACATGGCGACTTTATGCTCAAAGTTATGTTTACTGTGCAGGGAATAACACTGAATGAAATATCTGCAATAAAACAACCAAAGTCAGAGAGCACTAATCCCCTCTCATTCCAACTCTGAGCTACAAATATTATATTTATTGATAACATTCTTGTGACATTGCTGTCTGGTGATGAATCTGCTGCACATAACCTATGAATCATTCCAATGTGGATCTCTAGATTTGATCCCAAAAATTGTGTAGGGAAGAGATATTTAAAACTGCAGGCAGCAATATTCTGCAAAGGCTTGTAGGACAATTTATACTAGAGTTAACTGGAGTTATTTTCAGTTAAGTATGTTGAGTTAGGTTCTTGAAATAGGAGTATCATGACTTTTATTGTATGGTTATCTCTCTTACAGTCTACCTGGCTTGGCCTTATTTTCCTCATTCTTTGTTTTTCTCCTCCTTTTAAGATCAGGATATCTTTTAACAGTACATTGAGAAAGTAATTGAGAAAAGAAAAAGAAATATTGGAAACCTTTTGGTTTGGATGCTAGATCTTTGTTTTGTGCCATCACTGAAAATACAATCTTGTATTTTTTAAAAATTCTGACATGATGTAAATAAGAATTTGAGATCTATCAGTCCTTTGACAAATGCAATGCAATATGTCTAATAAATAGAAGTAGTTAAATCTCCACCATGACCTGTCCACAATCCTAAAACTGGGCAATTTTTGCATAGATGACTATTACATCTAAATACACCCTGCACTGATATATCCTTTGAGATAGTGTTCGAGCTAAAGTATACATTCCATTAAAGATAGAGCACAAGCACATACATTCATTTCAATTTAATGATATTTTTGAGTTTTACTTTCTAAAATACTGTGATGATGCTTAATGTTTCCAACTGTCAAGAATTAAAGGTAAGGTCAGAAAAATCGAACTGGGTTCTTTGTTCCAAAGTAAAATTTTGCAGACATAGTTTTGCCCTTAGCAGTAACTTGCAGTGGTTGTTGTTTGCAAATATTTCTTCCTTTTCTGTTCCACACTCCAATTGCCTGTAATGAATGTGGACAGAAGCAATTGGCTTGGCTTGTCACTGGAACTGAATAACCAATTGTGATACAGACAAGAACGAATAGTGATTACCTCTATCTCAGAATTGTTGTCTCTACAGCACTAACAGGAAGGAGAAGAAGTGACAATTGATTTAGTACAATAATATAGAAGGACTAATAAAAATACAGAAACCTGGAAATGGATGCCATTTAAGACTACTTCTTTTCATATCACCATTACGTGAAAGGATCCAGATTTTAAAATAAAATAATAAAATAAAATAAAGCAATGACAAACTAAACATTAAGTTCATAGAATGTAAAAAAAAACAAAAAAACCCACCTCCTCCAAAACCTTTATCCATTAGACCAATGACATACATGCCTTAATCCTATTATATTTCAGTAAATGGCCAGCAAGAACTGTAGAGAAATAAAACCATCAAATTAGAAATACCAGGCGTACCAAAAAATAATATCTAGATGTTTCAATTGACCTTCTTGTGTCATATAGATGCTGTGAGTCATCCTCCTAATAAAACGTTCAGGAATAGAAAATTGCATTCAACTAAATCTTTCTGTTCCTCTGCTCTCTGCCCCCCCACCCCCCGGACATCCCCCCCAGTAACAAATTATGGGGATTCATCAGCCTTTCATGGGAATTAATTTAATGCCCTCAAAACCTTCAGCAGTTTTCTTAAACTGCACCAAAAGAACAGTATAACATAGGAGTTAAATTTACCCTAGAAAATTCTATGCAATGCATAATAGCACAATAGCAGCTTCTCCCCATCACTTCCTCTCCCATATTATGTCAGAGCACAAAGAGGTGATTGTAAAAGTGAGGCAAGGGGAAAAAATAACAAAACTTGTGATGAAATTGTAACACAAACATATTTCTTACGTATGCATATGCATCACAGTGCAGAGCTTTCTCTGTGACATCAGAAGTCTGTGACATCAGAAGTTTTGTAATTTTGGCATTATCATTACTATCTGAAGATTATTATGGTAGAGGAAGAGCTAAATTTTCCCTCCATATACTCTTTCTATCATATCTGTCTGTCTGTCTGTCTGTCTGTCTATCGTTTAATTTATATATGCATGTACACACCCATAGTTTTGCAAAAGTGGTGAATATCTGTAGCTCAGGGTAAGATGAAGGTGAAGGTTCATTTTCTGAGCTCATGGATTGGTTTCTGAATGGTTCATACCATATCTTATCATGTGATAAGGAGATTACATCAGGTCAGGGTCATTGGATGTAAACTATTGGTGGTGGTGATTGTGTGGGTTGGTTGAAGGTTGGTGCTGTCTCTGATTGGCTATACAGTTGATTTGGATTCTGAGGGGTTCATAGGCTGGTTGTAGGTCAATGTGCCTGTTGATGGAATTGCTTGGGGAGTGCCAGGCCTCACACACACACCCTTAGTAATAATAAATCCTTTTTGTGAGAAAGGTGATATTGTGATACATTTTGTACAAACTATAATATGCAGAGGTTGTATTCAGCAGATTCTGACCAGTTCTGGAGAACTGGTAGCTGAAATTTTGAATAGTTTGGAGAACCGGCAAACACCACCTCAGACTGGAGATTTTACAGCCATGCCCACAGAACTGGTAGTAAAAAAAATTAATCCCACCACTGGTAATATGTCATTACCTTTTCATTTGAAAAATTACAGTCCCTGTGAGATTGGAAATAGATTCTTCAGGGTTTCCAATTCTACACAGTCCTTATCTGTATTCAACCAGTGAGGTCACACATACACCTTGAACTTTTTCCATCAACATTTGGGACCTCACTATGGAAATCTGACTGCAATCTATTTTTTCCCTCTAGGGTTCCAAGGATCTTATCCATATAATATATTAGCTGGAGACAGCTGTTTGTATCTCTTCTAATAATTGCATAACTAATTGTTTAATGCTAAAAATTGACACGGTCTAGAAATACAAAAATAAGGATATAATATCAACAGCTGAATTTTATATTCAAAACTATGTAGTAACTTGTACCTGGGGCAAAATATCAGGGAAGTTTTTAAAAGCACAGAAAATGTTCCAGAATTTATTCTTGCATATTCTTGCATGTTGTTATTTATTAATAATAACAATAGCAATAACAACAACAAATATGTAACTGGTGATAAACCAAAGACTCATATGTTTAACATTTGGGTTAGAAATGTCAAGGGTACATTTAAAACAAATATTTTTGTATTCTATTTGTGAAACAGTAATATACTTTTTAAACAATTAATTCAATTTTCTCTGTAAAGGTGTATTCTATATGATTTCCACTTCAATTCAATTACACCAACACAGTTGTATGGGTTAACTGTGTGATTCCAACTACAGCTTTGTGTTCCTTAAATCACATTTTTAGGTTATTTTCTCTGCCAAAGAAAGAAAGAAAAAATGGAGGCTGCCATTTTGTTTAAAAAATTATGTCCACCCTTTCTCTCTAAAATGGCTCAGACCTGCAATTCTTAGGTTATGCATTACAAACATTACCACAATCCTTCAGGGAGACAAAGCTGTAATAGTAGCTATACTGTTATATTTTTATTATTTATTAATGTATGATTCTTAATGCTGTCCTTTCACAATACAATCTTTCCACAGTGTCTTAAATTTAAGTATTTTACCAGTGTGTCATCACAAAGCCTGCAACAGGAAGCTAACAGTATTTATGACTGCATCTTGTGGATTAAAAAGATCACCTCAATACTTCTGTAATAATTTCATTATTTTAATCCATAATGATGCCTAATATGTTTAAGAACTCTATAGTAATTGGTGCAGAAGTGAAATAAACTACAGTTGCAAATATTGGCACATCTAAGACATAAATTATAGTTTACAGACTACAGTATCTGGGTGTAAACTGCAATTAAATCATGTTTATGGCTTAGCATAATGGATGAATCTGTGTGTGGGAGGGTCTGTGTCTGTGTTTCTATGTAATTTCAGCCTAGAGATCTCTCAAGTCCTTTAAACACAGACATCACTCTATCCCATTGTGATCTGATGACGATTAAAAGGCTTCTGGGTCTTTTCCAACATTATCAGTGATTTGCATAGAAACAGAAAAATTGCAAGTTATCATTTCCCATTAACCAATTCATCTGAAGCGCTAATGACAAATATTCAGTTGCCTGTAATTTCCCCTCTATTTAGAGAATCATGCATTTCTGTAACATAGCAGCAGAACTTCTTACTTTTTCAGGAGAGGGAGGAAGTCAAATGGTTTTCATGCTACAAATCCTCAGTCTCAGGCTGTCACTCTGAACATCTCAGTGTTGTGTTCTGGGAGGCTTCTGTGTTGCACCTTTGGGAAATCTTTCCTGGCTCTCCAGAGCAAAACAAAGTCTTGATTTGAATAGGTCTGACTTGGAAACTCTTCCCTATCAGAAAGTAATCAAGCTGCAAAAACCTTGAGATAATTAATGCTACTAAAACTTTGCCAGTTATTCTTAATTAGGCAACCCTACCATGAGAGATCTCATTTGTACTAAATTGTTTTCCGTCTGGAGATAAGTCAAGGAAAAGTTGAATAAAAAGCCAACAGAGAACTAAAATGAGAACCCCATTGGATTAGGCCCAATCCCACATGTATGGGCCATTTTTTAATATAAAGACGAAAGTTACCTATTATTTTCTAAATACTACTCTATGAATGTGAAGGATCATCAAACGTTGTCCTAAATTTTGACTCTGATCAACAGAGATGCAAGGCAGATTCAAGCTGCACAGCATAGTCTAGGATTGCCCTGTGTTGCAGGTGCTATTCACTCAAATTTCACAGCTTTACAAGACTTAATATTTTCTTGGAAATAAACAAAATCTTTGGGCAGTTGTTTTGCAGCAGATGATGTCCTTCACCATTGTAAACTAAGCTGAATTTGGCAAAATCAATGGCAATCTAAAAAAAAAAAATATGTTTGGAATCTTTGAATTCTTCTGGAAAAAATAATTCACCATTGCCCCAGTGTTGAGAGTCTTTGCTCCGCTGGTGGTATGCTACCGGGTTCGAACCGGTAGTAAATAAAAGCCAAGATCAGCTGAGATGAGGGAAAAAAATTATCAGGCTATCAGTTGAGAGGAAAAAGAAAAGAAAAGCACAGGATAGGCCCTCCCACTTTTCTCTTCTTTATCCTCCCAGCTGATTGGCGCTGTAGGTCTCAGCTGGTGTGCGCGCTGGCGTTAGGCAAAGCACCCCACCAAGCCATGCCCACCGAACCAATGGTAAAACAATTTGAATCCCACCACTGCTTTGCTCCCTCCTGTTGGGAAAGAGCTGTTTTTTTCCCCCATTTCCATATCTTTCAGTCTTTTTATCTACTAATCACTGAAGCTCTAAATTAGCTTTAATGGAAGTAGATATACTAAGTATCATTAAATCCTAGAACATTGGCTAAGAATGGCACATCGTGTCTGAATGAGTTTTTCATTTTCCCTACATAGACCTGACTCTTTAAAGATTTGCTGATCCCCCAGGATTCATTTGGCTGAATTATTTAAGCAGAGCCAAACATGTGATTCATTTCTGATGTGTTCTTTTGCCGTTTGACTAGCAAGGTCCTCAAACTTCTGCACTGAATCCAAAATTCTGATAAAAAATGGAAGTGTGCCCTAACAGCTTAACCCAAGGCATTTTTTATAGAAAAGCTGTAAATCTAATGGACAAAGGACTTGGGGAAAAAATGAATCTTTGTTGTTATACATGTTGACAGCAGTGAGAATGCTTTAAGTGCAGAAATGGAAAGATGTAATAATTCCTACAATGGAAGAATGGTTAGAGAAACTGATGGAACTAGCAGAGATGGTCAAATTAACTGCTTTAATTAAAGAGAAGCATGCATCTAACTTAATTTCTACCAGGAAGTGACACCTGAATTTTGTGCTTGAGACAGAAAAAAAATTAAAACTTTAACTATGGAATTTACTGATTAGACAAATTTTATTTTACAGAAATATTATATGTATATGTTGAGTATGCAAAGTAAAAAGTTGAAGTAAAAATTATTATGTTAATTCTACTGCACCAAAAATAGTCAAAAGTTAATATTTCCCCTTTTATCCTATCTGTCTTATTCTGTCTTCCTCCTCTTCCCTTTTCAGTGATTTGCAATTTCTTTGTACTTTATACTCTAATAAGTTCAATAAAATTATACTATAAGAAAAGCTGTAAATGCTTCCATAATGTAACTGCCAAGAAAACATAAAGGAGAAGAGCAAGGAAAGTACAACTACATGAATGAATAAAAAAGAATCTTAAAAGAATGAATTATAATCTACTACTTCTAGATTAAAACTGCTGGGTAAGATAACTCTGTTCTACATGGGACTGCACTTAAAAGGTATTCTGAAACTCCAGTTGGTTCAGAATGCAGCAATCTACATAAATCTATGCAAGTTGAGATTTGCATATATGTCACCTCTTTGGGGAGAGCTCAGTTGGTTACCAATATGTTTCCAGATGTAGTTAAAGGTGCTAGTTATCAACTTTAAAGCCTACATGGCTTGAGGCCAGGTTATTTGAAGGACAACATTTCCCCAGTTTCAACTATGTGGCCCACAAGAGAGAGAGGACAAGGTATGTTGCTGGTCTCATCTATTAGGAAGGTACATCAATCAATCAATCAGAATAGAACTGAAAGGGACCTTGGACATTATTTAGTTCAACCCCTTGCTTAAACAGGGGACATCTCGTGGGTCCAAAGAAAAGGGCCTTTTCTGGGATGGCTCCCTCCCTTTGGAATATAATTGCCCCGATATAAGATTTCCCTCCTTCCACTTTGTTCTTCCTTTTTAAAAGGCCCTGAAGACATGATTTTATCAGTGGGCTTGGGGGATACCTGGTTGATACAGAATAGACCAAGTGATTGAAATGCATATGTCATTTGACTTCACATGGCAAATATAATTTGTACACAATTGGCCTCAGGATTTTTTGTATGCTTGTGAATGTTTCTCAGTCACAAAGGATTGGTTCCCTACTCATCTAGTAGCATATTTTTCTTTGATAGATTAAATAGAATAAAGTTATCATTGGTATGACTTATCAAATCTGGTTTTCTTATTGGATACAGTTATACAAGGATGTCAAACTTATGCCTTTGTTACTTCTATACTTTAATATATAAAAATGCAGATTGTAGAGCTGTTGTTTACTAGCTCTGAATCTCACAGTCATTTGATTGTGATTTTTTTTAAAAAAAAAATAATGTCCCCAGATAGGTCTGAATGCCCTCTCTGTAGAGGTATTAACATTCTCTGATTTGAGCTCAGTCTAATAGCTGACATTTTCTATTCAATCTTTTGTTGAGTGGAAGGTTTTTTTGTTTGGATGCCACAGGACTCCATTTTGAATTAAAGAAGGATCCCTGGAGGTTTTAATTGTGTGCTTCCCACAGTCTATAGTCCATGAACAAGATCAGTTTTTATTAGCAATAATTGAAGTTGCAAAAATCAAGAAAAGCATTGATGTGACTACACACTGTGAAGCTGTTTGGTGACAGCACAAATACTAAAGACTGTAATTAGATAGCTAAAGAAGGGTTAGGGGAGAAAAAAACCCTCTGCATACCACTTTCAAATAACAAAAACAAAACAAAACATAATGGTGAGCAGCTTGAACATTTCTGATGTAGATTTAATTCCAGGTTGATCCGAACAAAAAGCTTGATTCAGTTTTTGCTTAATACAAGCAAATGACTTTGCAGAAGAATTTTCTGCAGTTTCCATATTACTGTATATTTTATATACACACACAGAGACACAGACACACACACATTATAATACAGTAATGTTTGTACACAGTACACAGGACTGTATACAGATGCTTGGTTGTGATTATTTTTATGTTTGGACCAAGATAATAAAATATTTCCCTTAAATTCTCTTTTTTTCTTTCCAAGAGATATTTCTGTGACCACTGCCTTATTTGATATCTCTTCAGAATTTCAATCTTAGAACTGAATTAGACATTTTAGAGGATTACTCAGAGATAAGTTCTCTATTGAAGCAAATGTTCAAAATTAAGCTGAAAACTCAGGCAGTTTATTGTTACTTTGGTCATCATTTGTATTGTTGCTATGGTTATGAACAAAATTTAAAGCAAGTATTTGGTGTCACTATTAAATATTTAAAGGTCTTCATAATACATTCTAGATTAAGCTTCAAGACCTCTACTTGAGAAATATGAGGAATTTCAAATGTTACCATGGTACTATAACAGACATATATATGTCCAAAAAGACAGGCATGTTGGTTACATCTTCTGATTGTCATACCAAAGTAGACTTACCTAGACACACACCTGTCATTGTTATTAAGGATCCTTCATTTCAAATTCTATCCATATGTTTACAATCATTTCATCTGTAGTCAGGGGTGGGATTCTACCACTCCACAGCTATTTGCTAGAACCGGTTGTTAACATTCTAAGCAGTTCGGAGAACCAGTTGTTAGAATAAATTACTGGCCTAATCCTGTAAGGAAGGCAGGAAGGAAAAATTCTGGTGTTGCTTACAGAAACTGCCTCTCCGCTGACCCTTATTATGTTCTTGGCAGGACTAGACTTCCTGTCTCAGGAACTTCTCTGGAGTTTTTGTCCCTTCCTTTGCTGGTGCTTTGCTTGTGTGGAGTGACCATTCAAAGTTACAATGGCACTGAAAAAAGTGACTTATGGCCATTTATTCAGTTACAACTGTTGCAGTATCCCCACAGTTATGGGAGGCCAGGCGAGGAGATGCGTGCCTCGATGTGAGTGATATTGAGTTGGCCATGCCCAGCCAATAGCGTGACCACCAAGCCACGTCCACCTGGTCACATGACCACCAAGCCACGCCCACCAACTAAGCCATGCCCACAGAACCGGTTGTTTAAAAAATTGAATCCCACCCTTGTCTGTAGTTGATTGAAAAGCAAATTATCCGAGCTGGATAATATTAATACTTATTTCTGTTATTGTTGTTGTTGTTGTTGCTGCAGGAAAGCACCTTTTTGTGTTCGAAGCTTCTTGTTCCTGCAGAGGTAAGTTTTCAAGAGACATGAACAAGTAAGTACCATGGCTGTAATTTAGTAGAATTGGAATAGCAATGAGTGGGTTTTGTATAGCTACGAGCTGCAAACCAAGTTCTTTTCTTTTCCATTATATCCCCAAATATGGTTCATTTTTTCATGCCAGCTTCCTACCCTACCTACCTAGCTACTTACTTACCTACCCACCTACCGACTTACCTACCTTGGAAACTGCAGATGTGCATGAATTGAGTGTAATAAAAATAATATGCACAGGAAGATACACACAGTGAATGTCTTCCTTTTTTTGTAATATGCTACATGGAGTATAGCCAAAATAAAAAAAAACAGGAGCTCTTTGTTGTCAGTTTCCTAGGAAGGCAATAGATTAATTGATATTAATCTATGTACTGCTAGGTTGGGGTCAGGCACCTTGCCTGCAAATCCAGTTATATTACAGCATTGAAACAACAGCAAAACAAAGTAAAATATGTCCCATATTAAGGTAGTAGGTCCTTTGATCATTAGTCATGAGAAGCTGAAAGAAACAGATGGCATCACTTGGGGTTTAAGTTCCTAGCTACATCTGAAGTTGAAGAGCATGATAAGGATTTTTACTTCTTTTGTTTTAAACAGCTGC
Source organism: Notechis scutatus (assembly GCF_049901735.1). Taxonomy (NCBI): domain Eukaryota; kingdom Metazoa; phylum Chordata; class Lepidosauria; order Squamata; family Elapidae; genus Notechis; species Notechis scutatus. The sequence continues at coordinate 13,687,519 of NC_142017.1, read as the reverse complement.
CATTAACTTTGATAACTTGAGCAATTCTGAAGTACTATTATAGAGTTTCTCCAGTACCTGGAGTAATTCTGGCTTCATTCAGCTTAAAATATATCATTAGATCATATCCTTTAAATATTATATTTTGCTATGCCAGGAACTGCTGACAATGTGTTGTAAAATGATTTATGCAGTGGCTGTTTGAGAGTTATTTATGAGATGTTTGCCAAGTATAGGGTGGACTAATTATTAGGAAAATACACATTTTTGGAGTATCTCCAGGTGGCTCTTTACATCTTCCCTTTCTACAGGTGTGTTACTTCCTTCTACTTTTTTCCCCTCCATACTTTATATTTATATTCCAGTCCATCATTTGGTTTATGTATTTGAGTAGTGTAAATATGTGGTAATTGTTGAAAAAAATTATCCCAAGTTGATTGGAAGAGAAAAATGGTATGATGGTATATGTAGTCTTTTTTAATTACTTTTCCTAAATTATCTATTTTTGATATTAAGAACAGACCAGTGTGACAGAAAGTGTGAAAAAGGATGAATTGAATACTATTGTTCATGCTCAATAAAGAGATTATCATGGCTGCCCCTTTTTATATCATTTAATATATTGTATACTATATATATCTATATATCTTAAGTTAAACTCTATGTGGAAACTGCCTCTTTTTATGTCATTTAATATGTTGTATACTATATATATCTATATATCTTTAGTATGTGGAAACAGTGTACTGGTTACACATACACACGCATACACAAATCTTGTTTTTTCCAGGAATCATGTATCTTTATAAACCATTTTAAAAATGATTTATTCTGTCCCAGTGTGATTTTATTCTGTTGAAGCCAATGAGATTAAATATGTCAAGCCGCATACTGGATTATGTTCATAGTTGGTAGCAAATCTTAATTAAGGAAAGTTTCAAAGTGATGTAGTAAAAACGTTGAAATTATTTTTCTATCTAAAATGCCTAAGAAAATAAGCATGTATGTGCATAATTGTTGGCTAAATTTATTCATTCAGAGAGTTTTATTCTTTTTATTCTCCTTTTTATTCTTTTTTTTTTCAATTTATCTTTGGAGCTGATAACTCCCACCCATCCCTGTCATTGCAACATAAAAATATAGGTGATCGGCAAGACGAAATTACTGCAATGTCTATTTTAAAGATAATGTGTGCTTAGAAATATTGTTTCAAGGCTCCAGGTTCCAAAAAGAGAGAAACAAAAAACAAGTATTCCCCCCCTCCCGCCTTTAATGTTATAGCCAGCAATTGCTGTTTTCAGCAAAGAAATGGCAGTAAACAGAAATGTTTTAGTTTTGTCAAGCGCCTTATTTGTTTGTGTTTCGGTGTGAAATATCTCTGAAACACCCTGCTGGTGGAAGTTGAGTTTTATTGCCTCATTTTGCAAGATGGAAAGGATTGTAGAGTGCATTTCTGACTGAGTAACAGATTCTGATGGCTCTTAAACAGCTTATTGCAGATTCATAGAGCTGGGGGAGTTAAGTTGAGAAATAGCTTATATCATCAAGGCTATGCAGAGCATTTACAAGAGGTACCTCACAATACACTAAGAGTACAAATAAAGTAATTTCTCTTTGAATGGTTAAAGCCACTCCATTACTTCCTAGAATCATAAAGGAACAATTCTGGCATCTTTGTTGTTGTTTCCATTTTATTATGTTGTTATAAATCTTGATGCTTGAAATCTTGTAATGTTTCAACACAGTGACATTTATGGAATATAATTAAACTTTATTGACATTCTATTATTTAGGTAACTAAGGGTATTGAAAATAGAGATGGGTAAAATGTATTCTATCAATATTTGCAGCCTTTGTCTCATACCTGTATTCCTTTCCACTGCAAACTGTGATAGTAACCAAGTCTCAAATCTCTCCCAGTGGAAATTAGACTAGAATTCCTTACATACTTATTACTCAGCTCTTCACTTCCAAAAGTGTTCTCCAGAGTAACTAACAATTAATATTAGCATTCTTCTGTTCTATAGGAAGATCCACTGGGAATAATAATAAGACATGATGTAGTAACAATCCAAGGTGATATCCCTGAAAATGACACTGTATATTAGATATAAAAGAGGAATATGCCAATGGGAACTTACATAAGTTCTTCTGTTCCTTGATTTGGGAAGAAAATATAGGGAGCAATGTGAGTTACAGGGGAGAAAAGGGCCCTGATTCCCTTCATTAGCTGCAGGATTAGCTGGGAAAACAGGATTTAAAAAGGATGTTTGCACACAGCACCTTGCTGGAAGCAAAGTGTGAATTATCTTTGCTTGTCAAGTCTTATCTGGGTTCTGATGTCCTCCCAATTGTGTGTGTTTCGTTGTCTTTTGAAGTCTGCAATTCCTTTTGCTGCCCTGTCTCGTTAATTGCTGCAGCATGGTTTGTGCTGGTTTTTATTTATAATTTATATGTACTTTGGGTTCGGAATGAATTTCTTCCCTTTAAAAACTTTTCTTGGGAGAGCTTTTCCTCCAGCCAATGATAACTGGACATTGGGGGCCAAGTTAGAGATATTAAAGGGACTTTACATACTTTTGTGACTTTGTTGCTTTTGTGCCACGCCCCCTCATCACAACATATTTGATTTATAACTGTATTCTTGAAATGCATTCCTTATAAGAAATGCATTCCTTATATTGCATAGATTCTCCCTTGGAGAGGGATACTTGTGTCTTAAAAATGCTTCCAGGACAAAATAAATGCAAAATGAGCTTCGTTCACTCCAATATGTCTTTCCCCCTTGTCTAGAAAGAAGAGAAGCTCTTGCTAGACCATAGATAAACTGTGAATCCTTGCATGGATGGTTAAAATCCATTTAACAGGGAGTGGATGGAGGTATGTTTATGTTTTGCATGCAGACAGAGAGAGGTCCCATTTCCAATGCTTTTTTGAGAAAACCATTAAATATATTTGGCAGAAAATTTGAGAATGCTAGTTCACAGCTCTGATTAGCTTCACTTAAAAGAATTGAGTGAGTACACCCAAGAGCAGGATTTAGAATTGTGTATGATTAGTATATTTTTTAATTAAGAGCTTGATCCTGTGTCTGCTCTGTGCCTGTACTATCAGTGATTTCAATTACCAATGAACCATGTTCTCAACATTTCTGTGACTAAGCCCCAAAACAAATTAAAGAGATGAGCCTCTCATATGGTTTTCAAAAGAATAGACTCTTGCAAACTTTAGAAGTGAAATGAGATTATCTAAGATCTGCCAGATTTATTCATGCTTGAAGCTCTGTTAAGAGTCCACATCTTCAGCTGCTGGCTGCATTAAGGACTACACCGTGCTCTCAGTACTTCATATTGTTCCAAATGCATTTAGTGCCATGTTACTAGTCTTACTTATGTCCCTATATATTTGCCATATACTACTGTTGTGGGGATCCTAGAATTTACTGCCCGTGTTTTGTTCCTATTTTTCCCCTTTTGAAGATAAAAATTTGTTCAGTAGAAAGACAACCCTTGGTGACTATATGGATATGTACTTTTTCTTGGCAGTAATATTGATCTGGTTTGCCACTGCCTTCTTCTGGGAAGGTTGTGTTAAATTTCCTGTCTAACCAACAGCACTGAAGGCTGGTGATTTCTCAGCTGAGCCCTACCAGATTTAACCCAACTCCAGCTTATTTTGGGGGGGATCAGTCATTTTTTTATATAAGTTATCTCTCAGTTTTTCTTCTCTACAAAAGGTGCATTCTTCTTCAGGCTGTCTCCTCCTCCTCCTCCTCCTCCTTCCTCCTCTTCCTCCTCCTCCTCATTTTTGAGCTAACAAAGCTTCTTGGAAATATCTAATAATTTCTCAAATCAGAACCCCTTAGTAACAACAGTACCACTGAAACTTGCAAAAGCCCTATGGAAAGAATTCTGTTCTGTTGTTTTTCTGGGGATTAAAGGAATAATAATAATAATATTCCAGAGTTAGCAATGGATAAGAAGGACAAAAAAGTCTGGATAATGGGCATAACAATACCCAGAGACAGCAGAATAGTAGAGAAAGAATTGGAGGGAAAAAAAATCACAAAATAGAAAGACCTGCCAATAAAGTTAGAATGACTGTGGCAAAAGAAAGCAAAGATAATACCAATAGCAATAGGCAACTTGGTTGCAAACCCAAAATGTCTGGAGGACCACATGAGCATTGTCGGTATTGACAAAAATCACTACCAGTCAGTTGCAAAAGGTAGCTTTACTTGGAACAGCTTACATCTTGTGGCAGTACCGTTAATACCATCCAACACCACCTGCCTTTTCCAGGCCTTCAAGAAAGATTCAGTAGATGGACAAAAATGCCAGATCCAATGTAAGCATCTGGATAATTGTGCAACCAACCATAGCAGCAGCAGCAGCAACAACAACAACATATTGTCTGATTGTGCTGTCTGACTCTGAAAGGAAGAGTCAGAGTGCAGGAAGGCTGCAATCCACTGAAATACAAGATATTGACACCCACCCACACAAATTTTGACAACCTTATCACTAAATATATGCAAGATCATCTCACTCTGCCCACAAACATTTCTTCAAAATCATCTTCTTCGCTGAAATTATTTTTAATACTGTTCTTTTACAACATTGAGTGAGAATTGATAGGAGAAAATGCAAAGTAATTTACTTTCAGCTTAAGTACATTTTATAGCTGATCATAAACATTTTCCCCCATTATAGCAGCAACACAAAAGCTAAAGTATTCCTTGGTTCTCAATGCAACTGAGGATATTACATTCACTATACATAAACTATAATGGATATTGATGGATGGAGGAAGCCAGGCATTATAAGGCTAGAAGGAACTTTTGCATTCATTAGTATTCTTATTTCTATAGCATGTTTTATCCGGAACATCTCCATTCCAGGAGAGACTGCCTATTACTAAAATGCATATAGCAAATATGCTGTACATTTTTTTTTAAAAAAGTGAAAACAACAAATAATAAATGACCCCACATCCGTTTCACAGACTGGCTTTTAAAAATTCAAAACCGGTTTGAAAAGAGCAGGAAACAGATAACATTTTTTATTTATTTTGTTAGTCTGTTTTGCCTTTTTTATGATCTGAGAGACTTAGAAAGCACAGAGTGGGTGAAAATGTTTCTGTTAGTGCTCAAGATTGTTAAGTCCCTGCTCCTCCTATGTAGAATGTGGCATATATGTTTTAAACAGCCCTGAACTAAACCTTATTACTCCTTTTTTGGATTTCTTAAATCCATGTGATAAATAAATAAATGGGCACATTCCCTTGACATTGACAGGAGTGAGTGTGATGTTGGAGTACAAAGTAAGTAAGAATGATAATATGCAATAATTATTTTATTGATGTGCGGGAAATGAATTATTCATGGCTTCAAAGTATCTGTGGATAATTCTAATTACCTGCTTTTAAAGTATATGAGATCCATTGCAAATACATTAACAATTTTGATTGAACACCTGCTACCTTTTTTTAGCAGTGAGCAAGAACCTGTAACAACAGTGATGCAGGATGAAAATGACAGGAACTTGGAGTGTATATGGGATACAGAATGAAGAGTAAGTTTATTTCCCGCTAATTGTGATTTGGCTAAATTGCATTCCATTACAGATACAGTATATGTATCCTTCAGCATATCTGTACACTGCGCAAACAGTAACACTTTGAGAAAAGCACTCCTTCAGAGCAACTTCTTCAATCTCTGTGACCTTTTGCTTTGAAAAATCAAACATTGTAGTTGCAGCCATATTGTTTTCCTCTCCAGCAGATCCAATAGTTTTTTAAAAAGCTTTTGAATATGCCTTGTGCTTTACATGCCAAAAGCTTTTTCCAGCTTTTTCTAATATTTCTAGTTTCTAGGAAGCATTGCAATATAATTCTGCACATACTCAAGGGCCTTTCTTAGATCCTGGACAGTCCAGTGTGTATCCTATAAATATTGTAAGGTGTCCTTATAAGGCAGAGAAGTGTCTTTGCACTGCCAATCAGAAACCATATGGAAGGAAGGGAAGAGAAGGGAAGAGAAGAGAAGGGGAGGGGATGGAGGGAGGAAAGGAAGAAAGGAAGAAAGGAAGAAAGGAAGGAAGGAAGGAAGGAAGGAAGGAAGGAAGGAAGGAAGGAAGGAAGGAAGGAAGGAAGGAAGGAAGGAGCCTACTATATAAGCCAAATATCCATCTAACATTTTTTTTTTTACTGGGAACCATATTTCTTCCACAGTACTTTGCTGGGCATCATAAGCCTAATGACCAGAGTAGACAAATGGTAACTTGAGCACAAACCATACCACCAGACTGGGGTATCTACCATTTGATCAAGGATCAGATATTGGCCTATAGCACCATGAAACCCATCTCTCATTTTGACCAATGTCCCATTTCCTCAATGGATTATGGGATTCCAGAAGAGAGAATTGAAAGAATTGTTGTTGCCTCTTACATACGTAGTTCAATTGAAAATTTATATTACTGACAGTTCTCTGTGAATATGGTAGCCCCACATAGATATAACAACAAATGTCTACAAACAAAACCATACATAAATTTGTCTGATCCAATTTTATATCCCCAAGCCCATCAAGACAGACTATGAATTCCATTAGCACTGTGTAAAGGAAGATATATGTATAATCTGCATCAAAATAAAATAATTTTCATTAGATGACACCCAATTTTTATGATAGAGAGAAATGTATAATGCAATACAAAAAAATTTACAGTCACCATTAAAGCCTAGAAATATTGAACAACAGAAAGCAGATCTCAAAAACAAAAGCATTGCTCTGCGGTTGTATGTCTTCAGCCTCTCTTCTGGAATTTGTCTCTGCTTCAGTCTAAAAAATCAGTGCAAGATCAGAAAAAAGGAGCACTCCTTTCTTTTTCAGAACCCAATGCCAAGGTATGCAATTTAGTTATGGCAACTGTAGAGTGAAGCCCATGCGACATCAATAGCAACTGTTTGTTTAACATAATGGGTGAAATCCATTCAAAATTTTATTTATAATATAAAAAACATCAGAGGCGGAATTTAGCAATTTATTCTAAAACATTGCTTACTGTTTATTAGATGAGAGAAAGCTTTAAGTGAAACTCTTTCTTCATCGATCACATCACTTTTCAGAGATTCATGATATCAGTGGGATGGCATTTGGCATTGTCCTATGTAATAATCTACTGTTCTGAAAAATTGCAATTACTCAGTAAGACATCTCCACAGGTACCTACAACATAGAGATTTTTTCATACAAGTCTCAGGTGCCCTCCTTAAACTCTATTGAAAGAAGGGAGGAGCAACTTTTTTAGTAGACAACTACAGAATGAAGATCACCACAGATGGGGACTACAGCCAAGAAATTAAAAGACACTTGTTCCTGGGGAGGAAAGCTATGGCAAATCTAGACAGCATACTAAAAAGCAGAGACAAAACCCTGCCAACAAAAGGGCATATAGTCAAGGCTATGGTTTTCCCAGTTGCAATTTATGGTTGTGAAAGTTGGACCATAAGAAAGGCTGAGCACCAAAGAATTGAGGCCTTTGAACTAGGGTGCTGGAGAAGACTCCCTGGACTGCAAGGCGATCCAACCAGTCAGTCCTAGAGGAGATCAATCTTGACTGCTCTTTAGAAGGCCAGATCCTGAAGATGAAACTCAAATGCTTTGGCCACCTAATGAGAAGGAAGGCCTCACTAGAGAAAAACCTAATGCTGGGAACGATGGAGGGCACAAGAAGAAGAAGAAGAGGGACGGCAGAGAAGGAGTTGGCTGGATGGAGTCACTGAAGCAGTCATTGTGAGCTTAAATGGACTCCAGAGGATGGTAAAGAACAGGAAGACCTGGAGGAACATTATCCATGGAGTCGCAATGGGTTGGACATGACCTTTCAATTAACAACAACAACAACAACAACAACAACAACAACAACAACAACAGAATGAAGTGGGTAGACATCCCTATATGTTGTCTATCTATTGAGAATGAGATCCTTGCTCTGTCCAAGTGATCATCAATGTCTCACAGAGGGAATAAAGTCTGTGCTCCTGAAATAGGGTAAAGCATTTCCCACCCTAAAGATATTGGATCCAGCCAATTTGAATAACTACTACCCATGTCTAGTTTAATGAAAAGAAGGAGTGGGGGTAACATGGTAGCAGTGTTCCAATATCTAAGGGCTGCCACAAAGAAGGTGGGATCAACCTATTCTCTAAAGTACCCGAAGGCAGGACAAGAAGCAATGGATGGAAACTAATCAAGGAGAGAACCAACCTAGAACTCAGGAGAAATTTCCTGACAGTGAGGACAATTAATCAGTGGAACAACTTGCCTTCAGAAGTTGTGAATGCTCCAACACTGGAAGTTTTTAAGAGGAGATTGGACAATCATTTGTCCAGAATGGTATACAATCTCCTGCTTGAGCAGGGAGTTGGATTTGAAGACCTCCAAGATCCCTTCCAATTCTGTTATTCTGTACCTAATCTCCAAACTTTTCTGTTTGATAAACATATTTTAGTAAGGGATGGTCAGTCAGCTAGGCAGCTTTCTAAAAGAAAAAGAAAAACCCTTGATAATCTAATTGTCTGAAATAGCGAATAATTTTATTGTGATCTCCAGCTCTGATTCTCTGATTTAGCTTGCCTTCAAACATTGTGGGCGCTTCATCACTGGAGGTGTTTAAGAAGAGACTGGACAGTCACTTGTCTGAAATGATATAAGATCTCCTGCTTGAGCAGGAAATCCATTCCAAGGTCCCTTCCAGCTCCATTTTGATTCTGATTCTAACCTTTTGGATCTCTCACCACTAGTTCTACTATGGATATTTTATTCTTATTTTAAGTTGTAATGTTGATACGTATATTTTATAATACTATTGTGGGATCCTTAACTATCATTCTGATTTTACAGCATCCAAATCCAATTAATTAATATTCACCCAAAGATCAGTTGACAATTGCAACAATGTTTCCAGGTTTCATATTTGTTTTTCTGTTCTTTTTCCACTTTCTCATGCTAGAAAAAAAAATTACACAGCTGGAATTTGCTAGCATGATTTAGGATGGGTGTTAAAAAAAAAAGGCCAGAGGCTTTGTGTGGTATAGAAAATTGATATAAGAAGAAGAATCCAGGTTGCAGACATGAGACTTCTAACATGATGATGAGAAAAGAGCCGGAGAAGGAAAAAGCTGGTTCTCTTTCTTTTATAACAGTTCTAATTGTCTGAAAGAAATGAATGCCTGAAAGGGCTTTACTCTTTTGAACAAATGGAGCCAGTAGAATGGTTAACTCTCCACAATATGCTCAGCATAATCATTATTTTTTTAAAAAGGCATGAAGCTCCCTGTGAATTAAAACACAAAGGGAGGTATAAGTAGAACTGCAAAGAGGGAAACGGCTCCACATTCCTGATTTCACAGGAAACAGTTATGCTCTTATTAGCACAGAATAAATTTTCAGGGACATTTTGCATTTGGCAAGTTGGTTTTCACAAATGATTTTTTTTTTTCATAATAGTGTTTCACAGATGCACAGACATTAATATAGCTGAAGTTCTTGAATACAGCTCATCCGCCTGGAACCCAGGCGGACGAGCTGTATTCAAGAACTTCAGCTATATTAATGTCTGTGCATCTATGAAACACTATTATGAAAAAAAAATCATTTGTGAAAACCATTGTGGAACCCACACTGTATATCAGAAATTAACACGATTGAGCAGGTTCAGAGGTGTTTCTTGAGAAGAGTACTCCACTCCTCTACTCACAGTAGAATTCCCTATGCCTCCAGGCTTGGAATTTTGGGCTTGGACAATCTGGAACTGCGCTGCCTGTGGTGCAATCTAAGCATAGTACACAAAATTGCCTGTCAACAACTTCTTCAACCACAATAATACATGGGCAAACAATCGATACAAACTTAAGGTAAACTGCTTCAAACTCGATTGCAGAAAATATGACTTCAGCAACCGAGTGGTCATTGCCTGGAATGCTCTATCCAACCCCATTGTTAGAGCCTCAAACCCTCACAGCTTCAATGTCAAACTGTCTGCCATGGGCTTCACCCCATTCCTAAGAGGTCCTTAAAGGGGGCATGCATAAGCACACCAACGTGCCTACCGTCCCTGTCTTACTGTCCCAATTTATCTGTATTTACTCCCTTTGTTCTTGTTTGATACCAATACTTGTTATCTTGTACATAGCAATAGCAATAGCACTTAGACTTATATATCGCTTTATAGTGCTTTACCACCCTCTCAAAGTGGTTTACAGAGTCAGCCTCTTGCCCCCAACAATTTGGGTCCTCATTTTACCAACCTTAGAAGGATAGAAGGCTGAGTCAACCTTGAGCCTGGTGGGGTTCGATCTGCCAAATTGCAGTAGGAGTAGCTTGCAGTACTGCACTCTAACCACTGTGCCACCGAGGCTCCTATGTTTGACAAATAAAATAAAAAATAAATAAAAAGTTGTATATTGTTCTGATTCATCTTTTGTACAGAGCCTTGAGATAGCACCTATTTTATGTATTTATGGATTATTTCTATCCAGCCTTTATTATTATTATTTTTACAAATAATTCAGAGTGGCAAGCATTCCTTCCTCTTCCTATTTTCCCCACCTATGTGATGAGTTGGGCTGAAGGAAAATGACTGGCCCAAGGCACCTAGCCTGGTTTCATTGCTAAGGCGGGACTAGAACTCACACTTTCCCAGCCTGGTGCCTTAATCACTAGACCAAATTGGTTCTCTGTTTTGGTATCAATATGAAAAGTTAGGATAATTATGAAATGCTAGTGAGATATATATTTATGGGTTAGCTCCGTTTCTATACTTAGATGATTCAAAGAAAGTAGAAGAATGTATTTGACTGGAAGAAAATCATTTTGTACTGTTAATTAATTTTCTTAATAGATAGAATCCCAAGCTGGCTTTGTTCGATTATTTGTCCTAGAACTACAGTGAAAAATCCACAAAGTCTTTGTCCTTGACATTCTTATAAAGAAGATGTTATATTTCTCTGCAAAAGCAAGAGAGTAAATCTATTTTCTGGGTCTGTTCCTTCTTTACTATATTTCCTAGAAAGAAATAGCAAGTCATTATTATTCCTATTAAGTATTTTCAGTTCAGTCCAAATGCACTTTTGAATGCTCGTATATTACTCCATTCCATCAAGTTACTAAGTTGCATTTCTTTAAAATTTAAAAACAAAAACGTGATCTACATTTTTAAAAGATTAGAATCTTTTTTTAAAAAAGCCTGAAAATTCTGTAGTCACTGTCATGGGAATTTTAAAACAAATTATACAGTGCCCTTTATTTAAAATATATAATTGATATAACTACTCTTCCAGATTCATTTTTCAACTGTGGCACCTCTTGTTTACATTCTTCTTCTAAGCAACTTTATATAATCAATACTTTTCTTCTAGTTAATATCCCTTAAGCTTCCCTTATTTTACCCCAATTGAGCTGTTATCTACGTCTTATCTTAAAAATGTTTCTTCAGTATATAATCTTTCCCTCTGTCTCTGTGTTTAGATAAATGGATAGACAGAATAATTGCATACATGCATATATAAATGGGAGATATTTCTGGGAAAGAATAACCAATGGCAGCAGGCTGTTTTATGGGGATGCTAGTGTTCCAGTTTTACTCTATACATTTCACATAGATAAAATTGAGACATTAGGTTATTTTATTTATTGATTTATTTAAGAAACTTGATTTTTTAAAAATAAAAAAATAAAAAAAGATAACAGATGAGAAAAGTTTGGAGAAAGAACAACAGTCAATAAAGAAATAAGACAGAAGTACAAAAAGAAATTTTTTGTGTATTTAATCAGTTGATTAAATTAGTCACTCGCTTACCCCCTGGTCTGTTGTGGTAAATGTATGCTCCAGGACCTGGAACTCTATTGAGACAGGATCAGGATGATAGGACTTGTTTTATTTATTTATTTATTTTAAAATGTATCATATTTAAAAACTGCCCATCTCCCGCACAAACAGAGAAATCCTAGAAGCTTAGGATGTCTAGGATGTCTGGCATCCCTGGTGTGATGGAATTCAAACTATATTCAAAATTGTACTAAGGAAGAATAACAGCAACAAAATAACCCACACTTTTGATGTAAAGGTAAAGGATCCCCTTGCACATATGTGCTAGTTGTTTCCGGCTCTGGCGGGTGGTGCTCATCTCCGTTACAAAGCTGAAGAGCCAGTGCTGTCCGAAGACGTCTCCGTGGTCATATGACCAGCATGATTGAACACTGAAGGCACACAGAACGCTGTTCCCTTCCCACCAAAGGGGTCCCTATTTTTCTACTTTCATTTTTTACATGCTTTCAAACTGCTAGGTTGACAGAAGCTGGGACAAGTAATGGGAGCTCACTCCGTTACACTGTGCTAGGGATTCAAACCGCTGAACTGCCAACTTTTCTGATCAACAAGCTCAGTGTGTTAGCCACTGAGCCACCTCATCCCTTCATTTTGGATGTAGGGGGATGCAATTAATTTAGAGGGGGTGACCCTAAGTTTACATAAAGCTCTATTGGATTTTTTCATCATCCTAGATATAGATATAACAATGATGCATATTATTTTATTTAAAATACTTTTTTGCCTTCTTGCATATGTTACATTTTGCATTGCAAATGTGATTGGGAAAAAACCATTTGGCAAGCTGTTAAAATATATAAATTCCTCCTCATCACCATCCTCTCCTATTTCTTTCTTTCTTTCTTCTCCTAGTACCGGAATTGTTTATTAATTGAAACACAGAATATTATTTTCTCCACTGATAGGTAGTTCCAAATTAAATCTCGATTACATTAAACTTCTTCCTACTATAGTAATCTAATGTCTTGTTATTCTCGTATAAACATCCTTTATTAATTCATGTGGTTTTTAGTAAACTTTCCATTAAATTTCAGTTTTATTCCCCTGTTCTTACAGTACTTGGTAATAGCCAAAGGTATCCAAATAAAGCTAAATAAAAGGGTACCTAAAATACATGTCCTTCTGGGTTACTTTTACCCCAGGTTGTTCAACAATCTGCTCTCTATTGGGATTATAAATCCAAAGAGAGGAGTCTGTTTAGTTTTTAAATAAAAAGAATCATGCACACTCATTGCAAGTACAAATTCTTCAACAACAAAGGTTTTATTACTATTTTTTTTTTTTAAAAAAAGCTGAAGATGTAATGGAATTTATTTTTATTATAAAAAGGGAGCTAAAAATGGTAGAGGTGGTTATACTAGATTAGTTAGAAGATTCCACCTCCTAATTTTATATCTCCCCTGGGTGCTTAACTTAGCTATTTCTTTATTAATGTTAATGTTTGTATTTTCTTACCATTTGAATAGTTTAATCTTTTATAATATCGTTTTAACGGATTGTGAGCCGGCCTGAGTTGCATGACAGTGAGATGACAGTGAATAAATGTAATAAATAAATAAAGAGAAATAATGCATTACTCTTTCACTATAGGGTGGTCATACTACTTAATTTTGGGCCAGTTAGTCTACTGCATCACCACACATCAGGAAAGATATGCGTCTGTCATTCAGAGACAGTTGCATAGCTGCTGCATTTATACGTCTGCAAGCGTTAATGTTTTGGCTAGGGGCGCTTAAACAACAGTGCAAAAAGTCTCCAAACAGGAAGTCAGATCAACCAGTCAGCATGCAGGATGTATATCTGCACACAATGTGAAGATTTGGGAGATGTGTGCATCGGCCCAACTCTAATCATCTGCAATCTATTCTTACCCATCAACCTCTTTGCGGTTTAGGTATGCATTGACACTACACACAGTTGTGTAAAAGTCTAAATCAATCTTTACACACACATATTGAGTAAAAGCCAGTAAGTAATGCACAAGGCATACATTACATATGGCATCTTGGTCAGAACAGTTCTTTCTGAAAAGCACATGATATTAAAGTTGCTAATAACAGTCTTCAACTTCAATAAGTAGCCTCCTTTGCCATGTGGCATTCCAATCAAGCTACATCTGAGTCAATTTTCAACATCAGTGATTTGAATCTGATAAATTGTCATTTTAGAAACATACCTTTATACTTTAAGCTATGCTACAGAGAAGAGCATAGGTGTTTGGAACAGACATTTGGAATCGCACATAATAAATCTGTGATTTGCTATAAGAGAAAGCTAATACTCCTGGATTACAATTAGTACTGATGGTTAATTTTTAGTAAAGGGAAGGAAAGCATATTTTGGAGTAGCAACTAAAGAAAATGAAGAAATGAGAGAGGGGGGGGACAGAGAGAGAAGGAGGAGGAGGAGGAGAGGAGGGAGGGAGAAGGAGAGGGAGAGGGAGAGAGAGAGGAGGAGGAAGAAGAAGAGGAAGAGAAGGAGAAGGAGGAAGGAAGGAAGGCAGAAGGAGAAGGAGAGGGAGACAGGAAGGGAGTTTATATCCTAGGAACGTAAATCTAAAGATAAGTTCTGTCTTTAATAATTAAGGATAATTGAAGTATATATTCTAATATTTTAGTTTGAAACAAGTATTTACATTCATATAGAAGCTGATACGTTATGGAATTTGTCAAGTCAGGTGAACTTGTCATTTTCTGAAGTTTTTGATAACGTTTCAAGTATTTTCCATTACCAGGAAAAAATGAAATCCTATTGATCTTTGTCCTCTCTAGAGCATCCAATGTGCGTCTGTGTGTTTGTTTGTCTATGTTTGCCTGTGTGTTTGCTGCAGCACTATAATGATTCATTTCAGGTGAAAAATTGAGAATAGTGACTTGCTATTCTTCACACAAGAGGCCATATCCTTCTTTCTCCTATTTTATGACTCTAAATGTTCTTGTTTAAAACTTTATCACAAATTGGTGTTTTCTGCTAAACAACAAAGGCAGTAGTAGTGGTCTAGTTTAACATAGCAAAATGATGAAATTTCTATCCAATTTTGAGAACTGTTAGAAGAATGGCTGAATAATATCTCCATGTCCACTAATTTTACTGGATTCAGAAGGTACACTGATTTAGCAGCAGAAAAACATTAGAAAATATCTCTAAACAATTCTCAGTTAAACACAGCAGGAGAAACTTGTACAGGGTCATATACACAGAACACAATTTAGACAAAAAATCTTATCAAATGCATTTAGCTACACTAGTTTACCTACAACATTTGTACAAAGGTAATTAGATCTGAAACCTGGGTTTGGCATTTTGAAGGATGCTGCATTTAGTCATGCTCTTGCTGTTTTAACATCCTCAGAGATAATTGTGGTATCTGCTAACTGCTTGAAGATTACATTTGAATGATGCTGACATTTGAGTACTGATAGAAGGGCACAATCTGAAACTAAAGACAGAAAAAATGGTGTTGTCAAAGATATTTATACTAGCTGTTGGATTTCGTGATTTGGGAAATATCTGAGATGACCTGGGGTGTGGCACAAAGGCAACACAGTCAGATAATCAATAAGAGTCCCTTTAATAGCTCCAACTTTGCCCCCCACCCCCAATGTCCTGGATACCTTCTGGCTGGAGAAAAACTCTCCCAAGAACAGCCTTTAACTGCAGAGAATCAATTCCAAAACATGGTCAACAAAAACTGTAACTTTAAGTCCAATCAAGCCCCCAACTGAGGTAATTAGTTTGGCAGGACAGGAGCAAAAATTCCAAACATGAAGGCATGGCAAAACTCACACAGTTGGGAAAACACTAGGAACACAGATAAGCAAAGTCAACACAAAATAAAGTCATGTTTGCTCCCAGCAGCTGCCACATGCAGCCTGGATTTCTTATAAACTTTCTTCCCAGCTGTGGCTAATGAAGGGAATCAGGGCCCTTTCCTCCCCCATAAGCCACACAACCCACATTGTTCTCTTCTCCATTCCTCCCTGCGTGCCCTAGGATGAAGGGCACACTCCCACTCCCTGTCAGCTGTTCACCTTCCTCCTCGATTTAGACTTTGACAGGGGCATGACACTATCTCTGTTCTGGACCAAGTATTGATACCAAATAGACATATAACATTAGTGTCAAAAAGAATCAGTAACATTTTAGCTAATTAACGTATAGAAGGAAAAATATATTTAATTCAAGAGTCTGTAACTTCAAGATTTGATGGTTGTATTGTGGTCTTCATGAAGCTGGACTAGAATGAGTTGGCACTTAATGCCCACTGTTGAACCAATTTTATTAATTGCTCCTTTTCAGAGCCCAAATTACAGGGCACATGATATTGTATAAATCCTCAAGCTTCTTAAAATCCCTGTCAAATATGTACTACAATCTTAGAGCAGACACCTTTTGCTAGTTTCATCATGGATAGGATTGACAGCAGTGGTTAATCCTATCTTCTTAATGATGGGGCCCATATTCTGAAACAAATTGCCATTGCAATTGAAGCCAATTCCCCCATGGTTACCATGTAAGACTGTTCTACAAATTTTCAGTCTTTCTTGTGTCTTCCTTCCTTCCTTCCTTCCTTCCTTCCTTCCTTCCTTCCTTCCTTCCTTCCTTCCTTCCTTCCTTCCTTCCTTCCTTCCTTCCTTCCTTCCTTCCTTCCTTTTATCTATTTCTTTTGCTATGACATGTATTTAGTTGCAAAGATCAATCCATTATAATACATCATCTAATTTTGTGATATTTGCCATCATTTAAAATTTCACACATCCTTAGATTTACCATAGTTATTTGAGGCACTTGCTTCAATATTAATTGTATTTTTCATTATTTTTTAGCAGCCTTCTCCACTCCAAGAGTAATTCAACAGCATATGAAGAAAATCAGAGAGTCCATAAGGAGAGGTTTTGCTAAGCTGTTTCAACAGCTTTGAAGTGAAATGTAAAATGTCAAGCTATTGAAATTTGTGTAGATAAATATGTTTTTCTCTAAATTAGTTTGCTAAGCTTTTGTCCATCCTAGACAATTTCAGTAAATTCTAAATGTGTTGTGTCTAGTTTAATATTGAACAGTTATGCTACAGTACCCCAAAGCCAGTATTAGTAGTTGGACTGAAAATGAAACAAGGAAGGGTTTTTTTTTTCTTCATTTATATAGATCTTTTTTTTTCTTTTTCTAAAAAGAGGGGGGCAGATGGGGAACATTACAGAAAAAAATAGAAACAGACCATTTATTTTCCTAGTAGTGACTACATCCTTTGATGTATTATATAATAGGTGTACAGCCTTAGATCATAAACCTATTCAGAGTTGCAGCTGTTTATTTGATCATATTAAAATCAACAGTGTCCTTAAAAAGTGTGTAGGTGTGTAGTTGTGGATGTTTGCAGTCCCAAGATTTTAGAATACAGAGCTTCTGCTGTGACATTAAAAGAGGCATATGTGTTAATGAAAGAGCAAAACAACTATTAATATCAAAAAGGAGATGTTATATATTTTTTCAGATGATGTAAAATTGTTTGCATTATATTATTAGCATCCTGCTGAAAGCACACACAGTACTTACTCTTATAAGTGTGGATGGAGAATGATATTGTATAATTTCTAAAACTGGTGTGCATATAAAAATACCTGTTTGATCTGTTCAAAGTTATTCTCTCTCTCTCTCTCTCTCTCTCCCCTCGATATAAAACATATTCCATCCATAACAAACTTTCATTCTCATGCAAAATCTAACTGATTTCAGTCTGTCATCACCACAATGTTTCTTCTTCTAAGCTTTATTCAGGTTCTCAGAATTACCTCTTCATATTTCTAAGGAATTTTATGGTTGGATATTATACAGGAAACAGATATATTATCTCTAATTTCATAGATTCCTTGTTTAAATTAGCGATCCATTTCAGCCATGATCATTATTTGATATCTAACTATTCTAATCTTCTAGAGACTCCAATGTTCTCATAAAAATAAGCACCTTGAAAACAGAAAGGAAATTGTTTTCTAAGGATATAATCTATTTTAAGTCTACAAATCAGAATAAAATCTCAGCCCATTTTATCAGAAGCATGAGAGGAAATTAAGGAAATCTAAAGCAGATATATATGCATTCAGAATAAATAACTAAACCAAACTTAAAAGTAAAATTCTACTGTGAATATACGTGTGCCAGAATAATTCTACTGTGTTTTCCAAACAGTTGGGACTTGCTTTCCTCCAATTATTCAACAGACATGGCTCTGTAACCCTGAGATCTGACATATATGAACTTTTGAATAGTTTTTTATTCAAAACATTTATGCAGCTTTGTGAAGATAGTGTATAACCTAAGACATTTGTAGTCCTTTTGTAAACTCTGTTATTTCTAGTGTTCCTTCAGATGACTTTACATAATGAAGGAATACATCTCGGTGACTGGAACATATTTACCATACAAAAGATCACAGGTTCAAGGCCTGAAATCACCTGCTTAAAAGGACCAGTAATAGATGCTGCAAGTATCCTGTTTTGGAGATCATCTTTAGATTCTTCCTAGAATCTTGAACATCTCTCCCCCATTGGAATAGGCAATAAAGATGTTTTAAAACCATCAGACAAAAGAGTTATAAATCTGATTTCTCTCCATATAACCAATGCATACGCAGCATCTCATGGAATGCATCATAAAAGAATTATCTGTTGTTCTCAATGTTATAGGGACAGTTTTTTTGGAACTTATTCCCACAATTGACAAAATAATAACACAATAAAACAACTGTAATGTCAGAAGTCACAATTCAAAAAAAAATCAACCTTATACTGTAGAACATCAAACCATGAAATGTAGAATTCCTTGAGTCCCTATTTTCCATAATGTTTTAGTTTTGGGTTTTCTAATACCCCATTTCAGACTAAATTTGACATGAAGCTTACTTCTCACACTAATGTTTAAAGCTGGAGCTCACTTGTATATTTCTAGTCTTCTCCTAAGCTCCCATACAACATGGAAATAAAGAAGAATGTTTATTAATATGACAAAATATTAGTAAGTCAAGTAACCCGTCAAGGTTAAGCAAATAAATTGTCAAGGTAGGGCAATCTATGTTATATCGGAGATGAATGTGATCCTATACTCATTTCTACTTGTCCATTACTAGGAAAAACGTAAAGTTGACATTCATAACTTTCTTCGTTCCTTCTTTGGAAATTAACAAAAGAACTAATAAACTGGTGCTACACTTTATACCTCTTCTGAATTCAGGTGCTATACATCATTGGATGGTAATTTTTACAACCTCCAGAAACACTTTGTATGCTTGTGTGTTTCTTGTCATGTAGGAGCTTGGTAAAGGGTCCCCAGAGTTTCAGACTATTCACATTCCATGCATGGTGAATTAATGCCATAAATTCTAAGAAATTAAAGACTCTCAGAAGAGTCCGAAAACCACTGCTTGGACATAGTAGCTTGAGTTAAACTCTTGTGTTTTATGGTGGGAAACAGCTTCAGTAGGAAAGCCAAGTTGCCTTCAGATTAGGGTAATTTTACATGAAGATGCATCAAGGCTTTGGAATAAGATAATGGGATTTTGTGCTTATTTTGCTTTATCCTGTTACATTATACAATGTGATTTAATCGTAACTTTTGAAGGAACTTTAGGAATAACTATTATGCAACTTTAGTATACAGACTGTTTTGAAAAGAACAAGTTTCACAAGCCTCAAATCTGGGAAGGGAAGAGAAAGGAGAAGGGGAAGGGGAAGGATATTAATAGATATTTTTATCATGGTCACTTGACCAGTGAATTTGAACAAATCAGCATCATACACAGATTAAATGAAGAAAGTATGAGAAACCACGATACAAGGAAAGCAGAGACATTATCTATAAAAAAACAATAAACATGAATTAATGTCTAAAACATTTCCAAGACATCAACAGGAGTGTATATGACATTTGCTACAGTACTGTAAGTATGGATGACCAGATATTAAAAATAGAGCCAAAGTGTCAGAAATGAAGTGATTGAATTAATTTGTATATTTAAGTGTAAAACGTTAGAATTCTATATATTGATTATTATACAATTGAGTGAATACAGAAGGGCATAATTTATGTGTATGTAAGCATGCATGGGTAAAACTGTATATTATTATTAGCATTAAATAAGATATGACAAGATAGAACCTATATGCAATCTATGACACAGGAAGGAGAGAGGAAAGGAGGGAGGGGGGGAGGGAGGGAGGGAGGGAGGGAGGGAGGAAGGAAGGAAGGAAGGAAGGAAGGAAGGAAGGAAGGAAGGAAGGAGAAAAAGATGGAAGGGGAAAAGGAAGGAAGGAAGGAAGGAAGGAAGGAAGGAAGGAAGGAAGGAAGGAAGGAAGGAAGGAAGGAAGGAAGGAAGGAAGGAAAATGATTAACAAATGGGAGAAATGAAGATATGTCAGTGAACCCATGAGTAAATTGAATAACACCCTGCACACAGAGAAAGGTTTTTCAATATTATTTAGATCTTTACAAACAATAGACTTCATGGTGCCTTTTTGTTTTGTTTTCCTTCTAAATTTTGTCCAACATTGCTATTTCACAAATAAACACATGGATATAATGGATGGCATTATATGTATACTTTCCCCATGTGTGAAGATTCATAGAATGCTCAAATAAACTCTCCAGATGTGATAGCCACAATTTTTATCAGGGTCCAATGAACATTTATGAGTTGAAAAAGATATATACATATTTACATATATACACACATACACATATACATACACATACACACACACACACACACACACACACACACACACTGGTTCTATGTTTTTGGAACATACACATTAGGTCTTCTAAAGCTGAACTGCAAAGGTGTTATTACTACTAGAGAACAGCAACGAGATACAACAGTACTTTTCTAATTCTAATATAAATTATTAGGTTAATGTTAGATTTTTCACAGCATCCTTGCAAATCCAATATTCTCATTTATGACATACCTTGACACTTTTTACCAGTGAGCTACTATACATAGCTGATTTCTGATGTCTGATGTAAATGAAGGCAAAATAAATATGTCTAAAATAAACAGCTCTAACAAAAATGCCTATGAGTAGCATCCTATGTGCAGCATCAACAAAACTATGGTGTAGTAATATTTGTTACTAACATCATGTTGTAAAAATAAAGGCTTAAACAAATAAAAATAACTCATAGACTTCAACCGATAATTAGAACTGAACTGCAGGAAAAACAATTGCTACCAACCTGCCTTCCATTGAGGACCTATGTACTGCACGAGTCAAAAGGAAGGCTATGAAAATATCTATAGACTCCTCACATCCAGCCCTTGCTTATCAATGGAGATCGAGTGGAGCAAGTGGCCAGTTTTAAGTTTCTGGGTGTTACCCTAAAAGAGGACCTGACCTGGGGACCTGACCACATTGCAGCCCTGGTCAAAAGAGCCCAGCAGAGATTTTACTACCTGAGTTTTCTCAGAAAACAACTGAATGAGAAACTGCTGGTGACTTTCTTACTGCTGCACCATAGAGAGCATTTTAACATACTGCACCTCTGTATGGTTTGCCAATTGCACAGTTGCAGATAGGAAAGCACTCCAGAGGGTTAATGTCATTGCCCAGAAGATCATTGGTTGCCCTCTCCACTCTTTGGAAGAGCTTTATAGCTCCCGCTGCCTTAAGGAAGTTCAAAACCTTCTCAAAGATCCATCTCATGCTGGGAACCCTTTTTTTGAACTATTACCGTCTGGCAGACAGTACAGAATAATAAAAACAAGGACAAATAGGCTGAAAAACAGCTTCTATCCCAGGACAGTAGCTCTTTTGAATTCTGCTATATAGTGAAGTGTTGGTGTGGTATCGGGGGTTTCTGGTTCAATGTGTGAAGGGTGAAGGATGTGTGTTTGTGTTTATTTTCATGCTCATGGTCATGATGTGCACTGAAGATGGTGTTTGATTTCGTTGTACGAGGTGCAATGACAATAAACTAAACTAAACTAAACATCCTTGACATGAATTGTTTCAACTTCTACCCTCTATAGGGCACTACACACCAGAACAACTAAACACAAGGACAGGTTTTTTCCCCCCCCCAATTGGCATCACTCTGCTAAACAACTATCAAACTATTTACCAAGACTGTATTACTATTATTCTTCTCATCCTTCCTATTACCTATCTCCTCCCACTTATGATTATAACTTTGTTACTTGTATCTCTACTATTTATATTATTCTGTTTCCTAGTATGATTTGATTGCTTATTTAGTAACCTATGACTATCACTATGTGTTGTATCTTATGATTCTTGATGAATGTTCTTTTTTTCTTTTTATGTTCACTGAGAGCATATGCACCGAAGACAAATTTGTTGTGTGTCCAATCACACTTGGCCAATAAAGAATTCTATAAAAATAAACTTGCACAAAAGGATATAATCCTATAATCACAGAGCTGGAAAGATTTTAGTGGTGATTGGGTCCAACTATATGTGCTCAGCGCAGAATGCATTAAGCCTCTTTGACAAATGTCTATCCAGCCTCTCCTTGAAAACCTCTAGTGAAAGAGAACTTAGCATGTGGTATGCCGTCGTGTTCCACTGGCTGACAGCTTGTACAATCACAATGTTCTTCTGAATTCCCACATGTGAGCCATCAGTTGCTGCTGTCATCATGAGTGCTTGGACAGACTGTAAGATAGGAGGAAAAAGAAAAAAAAACCACCCCTTTTCTGGTGCGGGGGTGGGGGGGGAAGGCTGTTGAGAAATTGCAGGACAGATTTTGCACAACTTTACTTAAAACACCAATAAACCTAAACAAGCATGGAAAGCTACAAAAATGTTCCACAATTCAGTAGGAAGACCAAAAGGAAATCTGATGAATGAAATAAGTAGTTTGTGTCTTACTTATATCCCAAACTACAAGGTAGTTTGGGATACCCAGGGGTGGGATTGAAATTTTTTAACAACCGGTTCTGTGGGTGTGGCTTAGTTGGTGGGCGTGGCTTGGTGGTCATGTGACTGGCTGGGTGTGGCCAACTCAACGTCACTCACATTGAGGCATGCATCTCTTCGCCTGGCCTCTCATGACTGTGGGGATGCTGGAACAGTCGTAAATGTGAAAAATGGTCATAAGTCACTTTTTTCAGTGCCATTGTAACTTTGAATGGTCACTCCACACAAGCAAAGTACCAGCAAAGGAGGGGAAAAAACTCCAGAGAAGTTCCTGAGACAGGAAGTCTAGTCCTGCCAAGAACATAATAAGGGTTAACAGAGAGGCAGTTTCTGTAAGCAACACCAGAATGTTTCCTTCCTGCCTTCCTTACAGGATTAGGCCGGTAATTTCTTCTAAGAACCAGCTCCCCGAACTGCTTAGAATGTTAACAACTGGTTCTAGCGAACTGGTAGAATCCCACCCCTGTAGATACCTGTCTTATCTACCATAAACACTTCCCAGATTTGTGACTGTTTTTGACTGCTATATCTTGCTGTTGAATCTTTTCAGGACATTTATTAGATTAGGATTTACCAAGAGGCGCATGGAGTCCTCTGAAAAATGGATTTTTTAGACAACATACTCTATAGGCCAAAAATGTACTGAATGTGCCAAAAAGCATCTTCTCTGATAGCCTCAGTTTTGCTAATGTTCAATTAATTATTATTATTATTTTGGGGGGGGGGAGATATTTTTATTCTGGTAGCTATTAATATCCAGGCCTTTATTGCTAGTTTCATTATTATTATTAAAATACTGTGACATATACCTCTCAGAATCATTGCTTATTTTATCATGAAACATGGGCAAATCATAATCCAAACCACTATCAAAAAGATGTCAGACATCAGAAAATCTTGAATTGTATAGCTGGGGGAACTACTCACATCACATAAGCTTCTTTATTTCCATAACAAAGGGTTGTCTTTGAAAACGTTGCTTAACAGATGGGGATGTAATCATTTCCCACTGTCTAGCAATGCAATTTTGGCTGCAATTAAAAGAATCTGTATGAGTTCATAATGAACAGGTTGAACATCACCCAAAAGAAAAATAACCAGTAACGGAAGGAATTCATATGCAATAATGCCATCAATTATGGTCTCCTTCCCCCCACCCCCAAAAAAAAAATTAGCTTACACAATTCTGTTATAAACACAAGTATTTCTTCCTCCAATCATGTTTCTTTTGAATTAGTTTCTGCTTAATGAGATAACTTTTCATGATGCTAAAATTAAAAAAAAATTACTAGATAAGATGAATACAAGAAAGTGTGAAAATATATAATGCAGACCCCCAAATCAATTAAATATGTTTCTGTTTCTATGTGGTTTGGTCCTCTCTAATGTGTCATCTTTGTTGTCTGGAATGAGTTACAAAAGTGAGCAATCAGTTTTTATGGTTTTTCATCTCCAACATCTGCTTGAATGTCAGGAGTACAATTTATTTAACTTGACTGGCATCAAATGCCAAACCAGTTTCTAAAACAGATTGCTCTGCAAACATTAAATGAAAATTGCCAGTGAAAAGGCCTGTGTTTTTTTTCTTCAAAATATGGTTATGTATATAGTTAACTTTATATTTATTTATTCCTGAAAATTAAATATTCACTTCTTATTATGGGACAAAAATATAGAGAAAAGCATTTGGAAATGCTAGGAAAGCTTTAATATATCCTTGGGCAACTATATTAAAAAGTAATTGTTAATTAGGAAGTTGGCATCATAATTCCAAGCAAAGAATATATCATTCCAAATGGAAGCATATTTGCTAGCGGCTAGCTTTTAATCATGAAAAAATGAAGCCTATTTCATGGATTTGCAAACACAAAGATAGAAAATAAGAGATGATCATAGAGAAGAAATAAATGTAATTAACTGTATTAACACCTACATAAATTGTAAGGCCCAGTTCTGATATCAAATCCCAGTTATACCTGCTGTCTTGCATCTATCACAAGCATGTCTGTGATACTCCATTTCATGCTTTCCACAATCTTGATTTGCCCCCTTCCCCCAAAACAACATTCAGTAGAAGTGGGTGGAAAAAAAAACAATTTGTATTTAGTTCAAGTTTAGTAATTCACATTTTCATAAAGTATGTACAAACCTCAAAACCCTTTTCTAGATTTTGGAGAATTGGACTTGATTGTTCAAATTTGCATGACTAGGGAAGGAATCATCATATTTGATATTGAAAGTAATTGAAAAAATGTGAATGATCCTGACCTTAAAATCACAGATTGGTGGGGGGGGGGAAACCCCTATTATACAATCTTTGAGAGGTTCTGTCCACTGAGCTAGGTATATAATTTTCATTTATTTATTTGTTTGTTTGTCAAATTTATTTGCCACCCGTTTCATGGTGTAAGGCAGCTCTCAGTAGGTTATAGCAAGATAAAACACACAAACATCCTACCATTATTATAAATATAAAAACAGATTAAAATTACAAAAAAATAAAACAATAGCAATAGCACTTAGACTTATATACTGCTTCACAGTGCTTTTACAGCCCTCTCTAAGTGGTTTACAGAGTCAGCATATTGCCCCTAACAATCTGGGTCCTCATTTTACCCACCTCGGAAGGATGAAAGGCTGAGTCAACCTTCAAACTGCCAAATTGTAGGCAGCCAGCAAGCAGCAGAAGTAGCCTGCAATACTGCATTCTAACAGCTCTTAATTAAAATTAAAAATACACGGAGGGGAGGGATGAGGGGACCATATGCCAGCTGGCATAGACAGGTTTTAAGGTTTTTCCCGAAGGCGGGGGCAGATGTTATCTCCTATGGCAAGATGTTTCAAAGGGGCAGGAACCGTGGAAGGAAAGTGCCTTCTCCTGAATCACACCAGCCAAAATTCTTTGACATTGGGATCCACAACAGGCCCTTTGTGCCAGCACAAATGGGTCAGGCCAGTCTCATTAGGTTTCTCAGATTTAAATTTATTTTGCCACTTATCCCATTTCAAAGTGACTCTGGGCAGCTTACAGCATCAGCAGATATCTTGGATCCATGCCATTAAGGGTTTAAAGGTGACAACCAACAACCTTGAGTGGCACCCGGAATCAAATTGTTAGCCAGTGCAACTCATGTGCCATCCGAGATGCAAGTCTTTCCACACCACTACATTCTGAACAACTATTTTTCAGTGGTCACCCCAAGTAGAGCATGTTCTTAAAGGATAAAATTAATTATTTACTTCATGGCTTAAAGTAATATACACTGAGGCCAGAGTAAACTTTGAGACTAAGAAAAAAACCAACACATATACACCTACAAGGGGGAAATTCTTATTTTGGCAACTATGAAGGTGGAAAGAAAATCTCCATTGTCAAGAACCATCATGTGAATGATACAGCATCAAGAAAAAAATGTGTGTGCTCAAGACTTTTCATGTCTCAAAGTAATAATGCTGTAATTTTTTCCTCCATCCAACTTGCCAAGCTGAGGACACAACACACAGTGGTAATCAATCTTTATCAGGCATGCCAAACATATATTCTTCTGAGGAAGCTGTGTGGATTTCCTTCAACACAAGTAACTAGGCCAGGCTTTCAGGATTTACTTTGTCTCAGAGTTGGATGAGTTCTAGCCTTGCAACTGTGGGCATCAGCATGCTATGTGAAGAAGCCAAATATTGCTGGGGTATTCCCAGGCATCACATTGTTGGAACTGTAATATGGGAGCAGTTTGGCTGTTTTACTTGGCAGAGTAAAACATTGTCCTTATTCTAGAAAGAACATTACCGGTAGGCGCATATGGCTGGTAATGGCAGCGATGAAGCTGGGCAGCTGATGCTTTCACTGATGCAGAGACCGAAGGAGAATAAATATCAGCTCTGTTCTTCCATGATTCCCAGCCACTGCCAAGTTCTGTTTAGTGTTAATATTGCCTTACAGCATGCTCGCAGCACACGTGCCACCCAGAAAATAATTTTCAGCATTAGGACTGTGATTTCAGCCATTTCTTGCATGCATTATTTTTCAGCTTTTCCCTCAACCATCCTTCATTTCAGCACTTTAATTGCGCTTGTTGCCAGTTTAATCGTATAAAACCTTGCTGCTCTACCAATGCCAATATTTCTGCAGATTGTGTTTTCATCTCTGCTCTTAGTGTCTCAGAATACAAAAGAGGTCAACAGGCACTTGGCAAAGATCGTAATTCACAGGTGCCCTCTCTGTATCATGGTAGGCACTGCATTCCGTCAAATAGCAGGCTAAATTGCTCGCCTAGCTATTGTGCAGTTCTCAAAAAGCTTGTAGTTCTTCAGTGAAATGTGGTGGATGATATTCAGAGAAGCCTCTATTATGGCAGGTGGCCATTACATGTTGCACAAAAAGAAAATATACTGTGATCACTCCTACAATCTCAATAAGCAGCTGAAATGTTTATACTGATAATATTGTTTTTCTTCTCTACCAAGCATTAACACCTGTCCCTCTGCCCCCCACCCCCATGCCTCATTAAAAGAATTTTGAAGGGGGGCACTATTTAGTCTGTTTGATTTATTCAATGGAATAATTATCTAGTGGAGCTTACTGAGACAGGTTTTTTTTTTAAAGAAAGAGAGTGTGTGACAGGGAGAGGAGAGAAAGAGAGATGGATGAGGGGTCCTTGGTGCTATCTGAGCTTGGTGGTTTTCTTGCAGATGTTTTGTTACCTAAACTAGTTAACTTCATCACTGCCCCATCCATCAGTGGTAGATGATGGATGGATGGATAGGTGATAGATAATTCATAAATAGATAGATTGATAGATGACAGAATGATAGATAGATAGAAAATTGATAGAAAATAAAATGATAGATGATAGAAAGAAAAAGAAAGAAGAGAGAGAGAGAGAGAGAGAGAGAGAGAGAGAGAGAGAGAGAGAGAGAGAGAGAGAGAGAGAGAAAACGAAATTGATAAACAGACAGACAGACAGACAGACAGACAGACAGAATTGCAGTATAAATCACTATCGGGAAGATCCAAAGAGTAAGAAAGATCAAATTCCACCTGTCTTTATCTGATTGTATGATACTGACGATATCCCTCTAATGTAGAAAAAATATAATCTGAAAAGAGAGGATGGTAAAATATAATTAATTTGGTATATAAAATCTTACATTATTTCAGAATGTTTGTTAGAGGAAGCCATTATTTAATGTAGTTATAATGTCTTTTTAATTTCTTCTTTCCTTTTCTCTATATTTTTCTTAAAAAAAAAAAACTAAAACCAAATGTAGCTGAGAATCCTTGAGAAACAAGGGGGAAAATGTTAGAAGCCTTAGAAAATGAAAGTCTAATATGTCATTACAACAAAAATGTATTCCATTTTTTCTGTTCTTTTTGTTATTTTAAGCATTTAAGTCTTTTTTTAATCATGTTTGTATTTTTTGTTTTATTCCTTTTTCCTTTTTTCCTTTTTCTGTTATTTTAAAAGCAACAATTAAATAATTAAAAAAACATTAAAATATAAAATGTTCTTTGATAATTACTAGGGATTTTATAACTATAATTGTGTGTACTGAAGTAGAACTTAAAAATCCAGAGTACCAAAATGCTGCCTTGACATTTAAGAGCACCACAGCAAATGAACAAATAAACTAATTTCAATCTTTGTGTGAAAAATCACATCATGTGACATACACACCGACATAACACACACATGTACACACAGAAACCCTCTCATTAAAAAAGAAAGAAAACAAAAGCAGAAAAGATTATTAGTATTTTCCTGTGATCAATATGTAATTTTTCCCCTTCTTCCTGTAATGGAAATGAACTGACTTGAATTGACTGGCAATAGGTGGAATAAATTGCTGATATTTTCATGATGGCTGCTAACTTGAGACAAGATATTGATTCATGGAGATCTGACCTATTTGTCGCCATAGATGAGAGGTATGTGACCTTCAGATTATAGCCTCAGAGTTTACTGAAATTGGACTGCTGAAAATCAACAACTAAATGGCCAAATTTAGTGCTATCTGGGAAAAGCAATTTAATATATAAAATTATTTTCTCAACATTTCCTACTATATCTATCACCACTGCTATCTTCTGGTCCTTGTCTACCACGAAAATGTCTGACTGATTGTCTTGTACCTATCTGCCTATCTGGATTTGGAACTCCCACAGGATCTTAACCCTATTCTTTTCCAAAATCTTCTAAGGAATCTCCTGTCATGTCAGTCAAGGCATTTCTAATGAAGTCCTTCTAAAATTGTTTATTATTTCTTCCTCAGCCGTACAGAAAATAACATATTCACATTCAAAATCTCTAGAGCTGTCCCAATGCTCATCTCCCACAATCCATGTCCAAAGGTCATCTTTTCAAAGTAAACTTTGCATATAATAAAATATGCATTTGTTGAAAAAAATGAGTTAAGTTATAGGTAATTGGAGCATAACATCAAGAGAAAATTCATGGCCATATGCATTATTTTCACATATATAATTGGCATATGCCAAAACTTATGTCCTCCTTTTGTTTTTACATTTCAGTTGTTACCATTCAAGTTTATTTTGGTCCTTCCATTTAAAACTTTCTTTTTATAAAGTGTGTTTTTTGGAGGCAAGGTGGCATTTCATAACCGAATGACCTCATACATTTGTAGAGTAAGTGAAACAATAAAAAGAAAAAGAGGGAAAACATGAAGAAATATATTTTTGCAAAGGGCCACAATGAAAGACAGTGGGATTGGTCACTTTCTTCATTTGTATTGAATTATTTCTTTCTTTTCATCCTTTATGTTCGTTTTAATCTATTCTACTCTTATAGCAGGTACATGTTAGTATCCACTTACATTTTCCTAAGCTCATATTCTGCTGAGTTGTCCAGAAATGCTTATGGATTGTCTCTTTTATATTGTTTTTCTAAAGTTAAAATTGCAAATTTTGATAATTAAAAATGGCTAAGAACTCAAACTGGGGGCATTGCAGAAGACTAAATTATATTCAAAAGATGGACAGCTATTCTCAAATCCAGCTTTTAAATTATTTGGATAACATGGTAGGGGTCTCTTGGGTAAGGGGTCTCTTGAGGAACGGTGCCTGTTCCATTTATAAAAATAATTTTGGAAATTTTTGCTAAACCACAAAGTCGGGAGAACTACTCAATGTTAGTAAGTTTTCTAACTTGATATAGAAACTTATTGGGGGGAAACTAACCATTGCAAATATACAATAAAGCTATTTTAGAGTTAAGTATTTATTAGATTTGTTATGATACTTTTCCAGCCTACCTGTGTCATCTGTCAAGTACTCAAAACAAATGGCATGGCTCTTTCACAGCATAAATAGGCATACAATTCTCTGCCTTATGACAGTGTAATTTGAAACATATCTCAGTTCAAAAGCTGGATATAAAACGTGTGTGTCCAGAGAAATTTAGATCCAAACACCTAGTGAATAATATTTTAAATTGAAATGTAGGCTCATCTGCAACTCCTTACTTTGAAACCTAAGCACTTCTTGTATTATTGACAAGATATAGAATTGT